>NC_089696.1:3025833-3338750 GCF_031753505.1 Anomalospiza imberbis | reverse complement strand
GCCACCAGAAGACAGACTTCATATTCAGGAAGGATGGAAGCCACAGAGCCACTCAGAACAGCTTTCTTGGCACGTTCCTTTGAAACTCAGAGCATCCCCATCACACACCTGCTTTCTCCAGCACCACCACAGTTCTGCTCACCTGGGCACAAGTGAGAGAATAAAAAATGCCCACAGCAGCCGAGGCCTGGGGGAGATCCTTCAAAGGACCAATTAACCAGCCAAGAATTCAGAGCAGAGCTGGTTTGGCTGCTGTCCCTCACCATTAGCTGATGTAGCCAAGGACTCAGGAGAGCCGCTCTGGTGCTCTGATTTCTCCCCTGGCTCATGCTTGATGGCCAGGCACACACCATCTCCTGCTGTGTCCAACTGGAAATAGCTGCAGGAAGAGCTTGTCCTGCTCTGCAGGTGTGTGCACACCTCTGCACATTCATCGTGTGCCCAGTGCAACAACTCATTCATAATGCAAATAGAAGTAATCATAATTCTAACTTGGTTTAGCAAAAAAAAAAATAAAATAAAATAAAATTCTAAGTGAACCACACTTCTTCAGTCTGAGTGAACAGCACATTCTTGCCCACTGCTGTCCCTGAAATTATAGTCCTAGAAGAGCCAGGGTAAAGGAAGGTACACTCACACTTTTTTGCAAAACAACTCACAGTTTTCTACAGTTCACTTTAAGTCTTTGAATTTGAGCAACAGAGTAACAAATCTCCCGTGTGCTGATGGCTAACAGGGCAGTAACTCCCGAAATAGAGAAGCTACATTTGTCAACCCAGCTGTTTGAGCCCTCCAGATTTTTAAATCCAAGCAACTCTTTCACTGAGCCACAGCCAAGTAAGTGCCAGACCTGAAGGACTGTAAATGCAGCATCCTGTGCAGTTTCAGGATGCCCTCATAGGGATTGTTCCTTTTTAAAGGAAAGAAAACCTTCAAAGCAGGGATTGCTGCTGACCAGCAGAGCAAGGGGCTGGCTCTCAGCAGAGTGGAAACAGGAAGGGGAGGAGGTGGCAAAGGTAAGCTTTCCAGAAAAGGCAAGATCAGACATGGCTTGGTATCTCTTCTCCCCCTGGGAAGGCTGTACTGTGCCAGGGAAGTATTGTGCAATGATACCTCAGACTTCACTGAGAAGAAATTGCATTTCCTTTAATAAACACTGTGCTTTAGAGATGCTCTGATTACTAAGGCAAGGTCTGTTTGTTGCTGAAGGCCCCAGAATTTAAGAACATATCCGCTGCTCAGGTCTGTATCACCACACTTCCAACATTCCTTTGGTAGGCAAAAAGGAGCTGTAATTATATTTGAAATAAATTGTTTACCTAGATAGTTGAAGAGTGCATCCAAAGGAAATTACAGCAAAAACAAGCCCTATGTCAATCTGACATTTGCAGCAAGTAGAGCACACAAGCAATGAAACATGCACTCTTATAGCTTTAGGAGATTTGACCACTAAGACAAATGTGAAGAATAAACTCTTTGTCTTCACCCAGTGGGAAACAGACACTGTTACTCAGAAGGATTTGATCGTAGTTTGGATGATTTGGCCAAAAACTCAGCTGCTAATTTGCTCTTTGTTGCATCATCCCAACACACATTAAAAAAAAATTTAAAAAAACACCTCTTCATTCCTACAGCAGCATGGACTGAAACAAGGATGAGAGGTGTCATCTGAAGCTTCAACTGGTCCTGGACAGCAGCAAGATGGGTAGGACCAAAAAAAGGAGCAAACAGTCGGAAATCCCTGGAGTTCAGCTAACAAGGATATGACAATAGGCAATCTCAGCACAGACGCATTTCCACTTCTCCCTGTGGAAACCTCACTCCCAGTGGCACAGACATTCTGCCCAGGAAAACAGAGGTTGGCAGGCAAGCCCTGCCCACCTCAGGCTGCACGGCAGGGAGGGTCTCCACAACTCTGCGCAAGCAGGCCTGGATGGTGTGAGCACACATCACACACCAAATTAGCTTGGGGTTCTTCGAGGACATGGAAACAGAGCTGCCAGCATGACCATGGGAAATGCTGCCAAACAGATCCATTTCCTTCCAAGGTTAAATCTTGCCTGTTGCCTGCCTAATCTCTTGGGACTAAGCTGCAGGGCTAAGACTGTCCCTTTTACATGTTACTCTCTCAGAGGGGAGTTACTGAGCACTAGCAGAGTAAGCAACCTGATGCCCATTCAGGTCCGCTAGTTCTGAACAAGGCAAAAAATAAACAAACAAAAAGAAAACAAAACAAAACAATCAACCACAAGGCTAAAAAAAAAAAAAAAGCCTGCCACCAAGGAGAGAACTACCTGCACAGCCCTGGACACCGTGCTCTGTAGAAAGAAACCATCTTCATCCTACCTTCCAGCAGCACTGGGATGTTTTACCCGTGACCCAGACACAAATCCCATTAGATTCAAGCTGCAGCACCCAGAGCACACACTGAGATGTTGTCACACAGCAGAGAGGATGCAACACAGCTCCCTGAGCAGGCAGGCAACACATGCATTCCATGGGTTCCTTAAAACTCCAACATGTACATACCCAGCAGCTGGGAGTCAACCTCACAGCAACTGTGTGAGATCTGCACAGTTCATGTTTCCTTTCCTTCCAACTAGATGATGATAAATGTTAAACTTGGAGTCCAGCACCTCTTCAGCTGAAAAGAAAGGAAACTAATCCACATCTGAGCTCAGGGAAAATGTTAAGGAAGGAATTCATCCTTTATTTTTAAGTATTTCTATTGAAATGTGTCATATACAGGCGACAGGCTGGTGGCTGCAGGAACAGCAATTAATAGAGGTGTCATGTCAGGCCACAATTAATGCTGGAAACTCTGAGAAAGATGCATGGTCTCCACGGGGTGCCAAAGCCTCCAGAGATGGCTATGGAAGAAAGGCAGCAAACACAAGGGAAGAATCTTATCAAAAGACTGGTCTGCTGGATAAAAGCTGTAGAGTGACAGACAAAGAAATGTCAGGATCTTCAGCTCCCAGCCAGTCCTGCTTGGCAGGCACATGCCCAGCAACACGGGCTTCACACAACACATGCTCTGCTCAACTTCCTGCTGGACACACTGAATGGAAGAGGAAAACAAGCCCGTAATCCTGGTTATGTTGCCCATCTCAGGCCTTCAGCACTAGCCAGGCTGTGTTTGCACTGCAGAGAGATCCAACACACTGAAGAGAATCAAACCTTTACTAATTATATCTGAGCATGAGGGCTCTGTGCCCAGAATAAACTGTCCTATCATGCCACACTCAGCAGACCCTGCCTCTTTCAAGGGAACATGTCGGGACTTGCTGGCTACTTTCCGGGGCTGGATTCCAGAGGAACAGGACTGATGACCCCAAAAGGAATTCCTATTCCTGCCTGGCGACCTCACGCAGCTGCAGCCTTGTCGCAGTCCCTGCCACGAAAGTGAAACGAGCTGTCTGCCAAGTCCAGCGACGAGCGAGGTGCTGGCCCTCTCTGAGGGACGTAATTCCTGCCTCGGGTGACACATCAGGGCCACACGGTCTCAGTACCAAGACACAGAGAGGACAAGCTTGTTGGAGAAGTTTCTGCTGTGCTCTGCAGGCCAGCAGCACTCTCCACATTCAAAGTTCATCCCCCTGGCTGAAGCCTACCCAGCACAGAGCAAGACATTCCCGAGACCAGGGCCAACCCATGGTTTTCCCCAGAACCTGAAAAGCCAGTTTGTAAGGCAGATCTCTTGCAAGTGGATTGCTTAAAAAAAAAAAAAAAAAAGGCCTGTCATGGGAAGTCCCAGAGCAGAACTAGTTTTGTGGGAGTTGCTTTTACGCTGCACAGCATCAACCTCCTTTCATGGGAACGCATGGAGGAAGCAGGAACAGCACGGACACACGTCCACATGCCAGAGCTCTGCCTTCCTGGGGGCTCAGGACAAATGAGCACAGAGGCCAGGACAAAACTGGGGACCTGTTCCAAATGCACAGCACCTCCTGGAAAGCTGGCAGTATCCCAGCTCAGAAATGCACAGGCTCCCAAGAGCCTGCACACAGACAGGGGGGACCTGGGCTGAGCAGCAGCAGCCACAAAGATTTAAGGACATGAGGGATGCAGTAGGAGGGAGAGATGATAGCTGTTATTAGAGCAACTGAGAGTTTAAAAAAAAAAAGGCAGACAAGCCCTTTTATAAAGTCCATTTAACAATCAAAGCTTAAAGGAAGTATCTAAAGTTCACCTCTTTCTTCCAACTGAATCAACCAATCTAACACGAGTCATCACCTCCTCCTGCAAACCTGCACCACTGAGATGGAACAGCTGGAGAGCAACATCCTTCGGTACACTGGAGTGGAAATGCAATTCTTCCAAGGGTCTGCTCCCCAGCTTGTCCCAAGTGGGCCGTTTTTATCCCCATGGTCACAGCCCACAGGCAGCTATTTGTCCTTGCCGCCCTATTAGCACTACTGCAGTTAACACCCTGTGCTCCTTCCTTGTCCCATGCTTCATTCAGAAGTTTTGCTGCCTTGTCCCTTCCCGTTACGTGTGACTATTTTTTCCCTTTACTGCAGAATGCACTTTTCTTCCCAGAGGAAATTAGCAGGCATGGGGACAAAAACAGGAAGAAAGGAAACAACTTCCTGCTTGCTCCAAGACTCGGCTTGGAGACATCTCTGACCAGCACCGTGCACCCCGCCACGAAGCCAACGTGCAGGAAAAGCAGCAGCCACAGAACCGAGTGGGGCACTAGGACGAGCACCAGACAAAACCCATCTGTGCTGCCACTCACCTCTCCCGAGTTACACTGGAGAAAAACACAGGGCAGAATATATACATTGGGCACTTTGGCACTGCAGGGATGAGTGTGGCAGGATGGGGCTGCTCGCTGAGGAGCCCAAAAGAACTCGGCACTGAGGGTGCAATCCTGCAAAAGCTTTGGTCTTGCTCGCGTCAGGCAGCCGTGATCCCCTTGCTTCGTGCCAGCAGTGCAGAGTGTGAGAACTCAGTTCAGGGACTCGATCCGACAGGAAAACTAACCTTAACACGTAAAAAGCCATATATTTTCCACCAGATCATCTCGCAAAGTCGCTGCCAAAGCGCGGGTGCCAGCATCAGGGGAGGGACGGGTGGGAAAGCGTGGAGATGGGGTGGACTGGGATCAGCTGAACGCGCACCTCCACCTACAGCCGAAAGCACTGAGACCGCCAAGCTCCCGACATCCAAACACGGGGGTCGGGGGCGGCACCTGCCCCCGGCGAGGCTCGCACCCCGCGGGCCGCCGCGGCCGCTCCCCGCCCGGCTGAGCGGCGCGGTGCCGGTACCTCGGCGGGGCAGGGAACGGCCCCGCGGGACGCCCCTCCCGGCCAGCCCCCCCTCGTCCCCCGGCCCCGCACTCACCGTGCAGGCGGGCGAAGCGCAGCGGCCGCTCGGCTCCAGCCGCCCCCCAGTGCGGCTTAAGGGACCGGCGCCGCCGAGCTCGGCCCGCGGAGGGCGCGGAGACTCCTCCCCCGTGCCAGGGGCCGGCCGGGCGGGCACGCCATTCACAGCCTCGGCATGCAAATCGGAGCCGGGAGCCGAGCGGCGCTCGGCGCTGAGAGTCCCGGCGGGGAGCTGCCAGCGCCCGGGGCCGCGGGACGCCGCATCCCGCCGCGCCGCCCTGACTCACGGGGTAGGAATGCGCCGCGCCGGGCGGAAGCCACCGGCCCGCCCGCGGCCCCCGCGGCCCCCGCCTTCCCCGCTGCTCGGCGGTGGGCAGCGCCCTTTAGCCCCGCCGCTGGGCTGGGGTGGCGGGGTTGAGCGCCGGCTCCCGTCAGCATCGGCGCTGGGATCGCTGCCGTGCCCGCGGGGAGCTGCGGCGATTCCCGTGCCGGGAGTCCCTTGGCTGGGCACCGCTGAGCTGCCAAGCCCTGGCCCCGATGCCCCCCGCGGGAGCCTTCCCCACTAAGCCTCCCGCGCACTGGGCTGCGATGCTCCCGGTCCCCTCAGTCTTTCTTGCTGTTTCACCCATTCCCCTCCGCTTAGTGCCGTGTTTCCCACCAAGTCTTCACACCTCCTCTTCCAGCCATGTGGTTAGCGCATCATCCCTCCCCTAAGCTGTTTCTTTCCTCCCAGTTTAAACATTCTTCCCTTCTGGAGGGCATCCTCCCACCTCGATTGCTCAGCCATCCTCTCCTTTGTCCTGGGATTGCTGCAGAAGATTTCTCCATCCATCCTCCACGGAGCATCAGTCAGCATGTATTGCTCACGCAGAGCTTTGCTGGAGCTCCAGCGAGGCCTGCAGGGTGCACAACCCTCTTGAGCGGGTCCCCAACCCACAGCTCCAGATGCTTTCAGTGTTAGTAATAACTGGGGGGATGATGTTCCTTTCCCATCTTACTGCATCTTCCCCGCCGACCTGCGCGATCCAGCCGAGCTGAGCTCATCGGTACCGCACCCAGCCCTACGCGTGCCCGCGGCAGCCACACGTCGAAGGCAGCCCCCAGAGAGCCCTGCTAACCAAATCACGTCTCGTTAGCTAATGAGCAAATGCAGAGCAGCCCCAGCTAGTCCTGGCTGAGGTGGAGACCAAATCACACGCAGAACCCTGACTGTCCGCAAAGCTTAGCAGGCACAAATTATTTTCAGATGTTTCTACCACATAAACAAGGAAAAGAAGCATCCAGTAATGCACTCGCAGGGCCCTTCAGCATCTCCCGGGAGGAACGCTCTGGAGCTGGAGTACGAATCTGACCCACCCCTGCTCATTCTTTGCCTCCTGCCAATAGTATGTGCAATTTGCAAGAAAAGCAAAGCTTGTCACTGAAACGTGACTTCTTGCTCCTGTAGAACACTCTTGCAGACAGCGCTGCTAACCCCATCCCACAAACTCTTGTTCCCCAGCGCTTCCCTGCCCAGCTCCCAGACTCAGGATTCTTTTACCCAAGCTGCAGGAATCTGCAGAGCTGGATAAAACCTACCCTATTGGTAAAGCCTACACCTACCTTGCTGCCATCACCAGCCAGAGAGGTTCTCCTTCAGTGCAATGAGTCCTCCTAGCCTAAAATAGATGGAATAAGGTGACTTAAGGCCAGGTTCTGACTGCTCAAGCATGAGACGGTGAATGGCAGCAGCTCAGTGTTGAGCACCCACCATTCCTGGCCTGGAGCACATCATCTAGCCCAAAAACCTTGTTTGTTTTCTCCCTCTTCAGGGAATACTTCTATTTAAAATGTGGCCTCTGAGGACCAGCTGAAGGAGAGCTCTTTCCTGGTGCTTGTTATGTCTAAGGTGAACATGTGATTACATGAATTTGCTTCATTCTTCTCTGCTGGAAACTGGAATTTCCTCCCTACTTGAAACCCATGAGAAACTGTGATCTTGCCACAAGACATGGTTAAAGACCCAATGAAACAGATATCCATCAGCACGTGAATGCAGCACTTTCACTGCTGCAGCTTGCTAAAACTGCTTCAAGGCCTGGTGAGCCACACACCTGCCTGCTTCCAGCCAGGCACTGCTGGGTCTGCACCAGCCAGGAGTGGTGCACAATGGCCCTCGGGTACTGGAGAGAATTGTTCAACACCTGCTGCATCCCCTCCTGCACGTACATTTGTACGCAACACTTCTTGGAGCATTGATCCTGTGTCATCAAGTGTTAAATTGGGGCTCCAGTGAATATGGATTATAATCCAAGCAGGGAAATGGTGGTGTTAGAGCCTGTGTGCCCTGCCTAAGAGTTTTGTGAGGACAGCTAGGACACACCAGGAGCACAGAGGTCTGCTCTTATCAGGGTCACTGGTTCCCTAGACAGATGATTTGATTCCAACCTGCTTTGTTCAGTGTTTGGGCCAAGAAGGCATCCCAGTACCTGGCAAGCACAGCAGAGAGCATCAGATTGCAGCCTTGACCAGTAAAAACAGAGCTCCCCTTGCCCTCTGGAAATACACGGGCTTTGTAGTGCCTCCTGTGCTGACATGAAGCAGCAGTACAGCCCTGGCAGCTGTCCTAGCAAACAGGGAAGAGGTCCAGAAAGGCCTGGGATTTCTTCTGGGGAGGATTAATAACACAGAAACCCAAGTGAAGTCCCATGGAGTTTCAAACGCAGGTGGCCTGGCCAGGAGCCAGAGAGGGAATTGCCAGGAGGGAAAGGACGGGGATTCCCTTTGGGAAATGCCTTTCCAGGGTGGATGGCTGGACCTGCAGCCCCTTGCTGGGGAGCAAACCAGTTCCTGGGTACCAGCAGCTGATCAGGTTTTCACCCCCAGCTGCACATGTGTGTGGGGGATCCTGTGGATAGAAGAAGTGGGGATGGTACAGCAGGATCTGTTCACCAGAGCTGCTATGGAAATATCTCCCCCTGTTCCTCACTAACCTGCAGCTCCTGGTGTGCAGCTGGCCCAGCTTTCTGCCCCAGGGAGAGCAGTGAGGGCTGCTCTGAGCACCCAGCCTCAGCAGTGCCCTTCCTCACACACCGTGGGAGTGCTGGCGCAAAATGCTTGGAGTGCAGATGCCCCCAGAGTGGATGCCAAACTGGGAATGGTGCTGCTGACCTGCAAAAAAAATACTGACATCTTATGGAGTGCAAACCTTTCACTTCCCCAAAAAAACTCCCCAAAGAACCAAACAACTTCTATTAACAAGCAGCTATGTCGCAACTTCAATTTCCTATAATCCACTCAATGAAGTTCAAAAACCTCAAACTGGGTGGAAGGTCTTTTGAAGCTTCTGTCACCCTCAGGCAGCAGCAGATCGTGCAGGCATTACTGTGTGGGATCACACCCGTGGCAAGGAGGGACACAGAGGTGGCTTTGGCCTGGCAGTTCCACGCACCTGCTCAGGTGCTGGATGTGCCATGGGCTGAGCTGGCAGCAGGTCTGCAGGGATTGGGGGTTTAAGCCCATGGAAGAGGTTCAAAAATAAAGCCAAGCCCCACCATCCTTGCTTGTAGGTTATTCAGCCCAAATCAGGACAGATAATTCCCTTCACAGACATCATCAAGTCGACCTGGGGCTGGAGAGCAGGAGACAAGCAGGGAGAGGAGCCAAAATGTTGATCTGGGAAGATGGTGGTACCCCAGACCACTCACAGCCTTAAGAGCTGCTGCCCAGCAGAGCACAAGGAAATCACATCAAAACTCAGGCCCTTCATTTTCTGTCCAGATTAATTGCAATTGATCATTCCTGGCTCTAGCCACAGGGAATGTGTGTGCTTGCAGTGCCAGGAGGAGGTGGAGGATTGGAAATGAGATATAACTAGGATTTCATGGCTAGCCTATAAAGAAATATTTATTTTCAAATGTATTTTACCCACAAAATCCACTCAAATCAAAATAGCAATTTTAATTTTGGTGAACTCATTGAGGGAATTGGCCAAAAAAAAAGAAGTAAAAGAAAAAAAAAAAAAAAGGAGCATGTGTAAAGCAGCAAGCTATGATTTCCAAAATATCTAGGAAATGTCACTTAGCAAAATAGCTTCTTTCTCCCCAGTTTACTTCAACACAAAAAGGTGCTTTTAACATACATATATGTGTGTGTTTCATATGGAAGAAATAAAAATGTCATGGAAGAAGTAAGATAAAACTCCCAAAATATCTCTTATGTAGTGTGAAAGAGTCTTATCATTTTCCAATCCACTCTTGGCAAGAGATGAAATAATATTGCTTCAGAATTTCAAAACTGGGCAGATTTATTTCCAAGAGGCACATAAGGACTCTTATAAAGCAGTCAAATATGGAGAGCAGTGGCCAAGGGTGTGATCAAACCTTCACTGTTGGAATGCAGGCTTGGAAGAGCCTGAATCCAAATTGCACAAATTACCTTTTAGTTGTTGATCTGTAATTCTGGGGCACCTGGATTTTGAGCAGGGACTTTCATTTAAATGTCCAGGTTCTACTTAACAGGGGAGGGGTGCCAGAAGGAAAAAATGAGCCCCAAGGAATGTGAGCTGGATGTCATGGTGCCATCTGGGGTCTTTGTTCGTGTCCTACCCCCAGGGCTGCGTATCAGCTACTGGTGTCACACTTGATTCCAGTACTAAGAGTTGCTCCTGTTGATGAAGAAGAGGAGCACGAGAGGTAGGAACGTGCACATCAACCCTGCAGGTGCCAAAGAATCCCCAAAAGCACTGGGAGACATGGTCAGGTGGAGCAGCAAGGTTTGGTAGCCTGCATCCAGTAAGGGCATTCTCCAGGTTAGCCCAGGTGGCTTCTAACATGCTGCAGTGGACAAGCCTTGAAGGAGAATATTCAAAACTGGCAATAAGAGTGATCCAGTTCAGACAGAACACTGCAGAAAGGATTCAAACTTGGCTTTAGGCACAGTGAAGCTCATCATCTCCTAAACTCCTATATTAATTAAAAGGGAATTTAATTGGGAAAAAAAATTCCAGTTCAGTTAATCAATAATGAACTGAATGAGTTCATAAATGAGCTGAGGAATTTTGGTTTGTCTGTCGGCAATAAGCTACTTTTTGAGGAAAGAGCAGAGATATGTTATCTTGATGTAAAAATATGAACTCAGTAATTGGAGAAAAAATAATTCAGTTACTGACAACAAGCTTGTAAAGAACTTGCTCAGCTAAAATAACAGGGCTTTGTGTAAATCCAGCAAATCTTTACACAAATCTGTAGGAATAGTTTTGGCATAGGCAAGTAACAAAGTAAGAAGCTGAAATTTCAAAGTAAAATCAACTCTCTCTGAGAGTCAGTAACAGAGATCCTATCTCCAGCAAAAATTAATTTAATAATGTCACCCTGCAGTCAGTTAGACTTAAGGAACAATAATATTTAGTGTAAAAACTATTCCAAACAATCTAATTTTATGGGTTCTGATCTAGACTTTGTCAATCCCCCTGTGCTGCCAGGAAATAGCTCCTCTTCCCAGTCTGTCACTGCTTTGCTGGTTTGTCCCTTCTGCACTATTTCTGATTTTTCAGGTTGAAACAGGAGCCATGGAAGAGGAGGGGGTTACCAGCTTCCAAAGCTGTTATGAGCTCTGTCTCTGGCACATCTGGAGTGTGGCCTTGCTGTTGCATTTCCAAGGCCTCCAAGGACAGAGTTCCCACCACCTGTCTGGCTCCTGGCTCCTGTCCCAGAGCTGGGCCACTCTCACAGGGACAGATCCCATCCGTATGTGCAGCCGGTTCCCCTGCCACTCCTGTGGCCTCCTGCCCTTGCAGGGCGCCTGGGTTTCATCCCTCTCCACCTCATCCTGCAGGGAGAGCAAAGCCACCCCTCAGCTCTCCTCCCCTGGGCTCCCAGTGGCCCTTCCCTGGGCTCTCCAGTGCCTCTCTCCTGTACAGAGGATCCGAGGCGGGATGCCGTGGTGTGCACTGAAACACTGGTGCTATGCAAACAGGAACAGAAAGATTATTTGTACTTTAACCCCATCAGCAGTGAGCCTACAAACATCTGTCAAACACGCTGAGCTGTAAAGGCTCCCTGTTTTCCAGCAGAACTTTCGGAGCAGCAACCAAGGAAGCTGTAGCTGACTTTAGATGAGGAAGTGCTGGTGGAGCTGTCTCTGCCTTTCCAGACCTTCTGCAGGACATGGCAGAAAGAGGAAGCTGCCAGTGAAGTTTTTAACAAATACTCTGTGATTGTCATAAGCTGCCGAACAAGGGGAAGGCAAGACAAAAAAGAAATAAAAGCCCAGAAGAAAGCAACTGTTAATCTTGACTCCTACCCAAGCCTACTGCATGTATTACATTTTATTACAAGCATTTCTTACAAAAAGTCCACATGTGGATCAAATGATCCCAGTGGAGTGACAGGGTTCAGCACTAGCCAACCTATAATATCTGTCTTGCTTGGTTTTCCTTTTTCCTGGCACGTGAACCATTCTGAAATCATCTGGAGCTTCCTACTGCTTCAGGACTTACAAGGTCCCAAAGCCAGTCATTCAGAAGACTCCTAAGTCACCCTTTGGAAAACTTTAGGGTGTATGCGTGACCAAGCTTTTCTCTTGGAGCCTCAGCTAAAGCAGACTGGCTGTCCCAGAGACCAATTCCCTCTGTCACTCGATGTGACAATTGCACCAGTGAATATGGTCAAAGCCTCAGCTAGGCAGAAGGCAGACAGCCAGCATCCTGAAGGGTTTGATAAAACAGAGTGTGTCTTCATTCCAAATTACGACAGAGCCCCTGGATCTCAAGTTGTTCACAAAGGAAAGATCTGTATGAAATATCTAAGCCTTTCCAAAAATAAAAACAAACCAAATCCCGCAAATGCTTGGACACGGTCCATTTTTTCATGTAATATACAGAAACTTCTCAAAAACTGGGTGGGGAATTGTTTCGGAAAAGGGCAAAACCTTCCAAACTGCTTGCTTCCAAAAGCCCTCTGAGCCCTGTGGAGGAGGCAGACAGATATTTTGCTGAAGTCCAACTGGAATCACCTCAGGGCATACGTGATCAGCCAGAAAAGGGCAGATCTGGAGTTTTGCTGCCCCAGTCCAATTTCTTCACAGCCAGGCTGCAGCAGGAGGGACCAGTGGGTCATCCCTGGGCTCTGCAGCTCCCCTGGAGTGGGGTCTCTCCTGTGCTCCAATACTGACGGTTTGGATCACAGCCCTCAGTGCCAGAAAGAGAAAGAAGCTGCTCACTGTCTCAGTCCTATTCTCCCCCGAATAAAGCCTTGCAGGAAAGGGAAGGGATCATTTCATTTCTTAAAGGGCAGCTGAATCCCCTCTAAATGGCCACATTCTTGTCCCCTTTGCAGAGTGTGACTGGTGCCAAACTTGGTCACAAAGGCGTATTCACAGCTTTTTCCTTCCTACACATTCAGGAGTTGAAAGCCAGTTTGGTACAAACTCCCCAAAATGACTTATTCAGCAGCTGCTCGCCAGCTTCCTGTTTGCAGAGCGGGGGGGCTGGAGCAGGGGCACAAGCCCCAACACCAGGCACGCTGCCGTGGGGACTCTGTGCCCCTGGTGCTCCCTGAGCCTGGCAGAGCATCAGCCACTGCTGACCGGCCTTGGCTTGGGCAGAGACCCCATCACCAGACTGGCCTTTTCACCTCTGCTCTTGGTTTCACCAGCAAATTTGCTTTTTCTTGAGGTCACTGGTCCCTGGGATATGTTCCAGCTCTAATGAGGATCTTTTCCCTAGTAAATAATTCCTCCTCTCACCAAGGGAATGGAGCAAATGCTCAGCCTCAAGCTACTGAGCACTGAGGGCAGCCAGCTCCTACCCTTGCCAACAGCCATGGAAGTGATTATCCTCCCTGGGATCAAGAGACTCAATGTCTTGTCTAAAAACCTACAGGAAGACATTGAGGGAACAGGGACAAAGCTGTCCTTCAGCTCATAGGTTCATTTATAGAAGGGAAATCAGGAAAAATGGGCAAACCTTGCTCACCACAATGCCACCTTCATACTGGCAGCCACAGATCCTTCCTCGTATCCTATCAGCTCCATCATGCTTTGGAGAAGGGTAGGAAAGACCAGGATAAGGATTGTCCAGATGCTTTTTATCTGGGAGCTGAGCTCTCAGGAGTGGTTTGGGGTGGCAGGGTGTCCCTGCTGGGCACACCATGGGTTTGCCAAGGAGAAGGAGCCCCTGGGTCTGTGCAAGCTCACAGAAAAAGGAGTGTCTGCTGTGGATGGCTCAGTGGTGACTCCTGGTTGCAGGGGGAGGTGATCAGGATGTTTTCTCAAGGCTGGCTTTTCGTTCTGTGGTTTTTTCACCATCTGTGACTGCCAGCAGTATGGTTTCCCTTCTCAGCCTCCTACAAGGCCTTTTGCTGGAAAACACCCGTGTAGTGTCTGCAATCCCTGCAGCCATGCTCACTGCTCAGCTCCCAGGGAGGAACACAAACTTCTTCATGTCCATGACATCTCCAGTAGAACAACTTGCCTCATGCAAGGGACAGCTTTCCCAAGAGCAGGCCACAGCCCATGGGGAAGGATCGCTGTGCTGGTGGGTAGAGGTGTATTTCTTCCACAGTGCCACCATCTCTGCAACTCAGGTGCTGTAACTGAGCAAGCTGGGTCCTCATGCCCTTTGCCAGCAGGCTGGTGGTATGAGCCAGCAGGACTTCACTCCAGTGCCCCCATGCTCTTTCACAGGAGCACACACCACACTGGTAGCCAGGTTGGGCTCTGCTCCCAGGCAACCAGCGACAGGACGAGAGGACACAGTCTGAAGTGGCGTTAGGGGAGGTTTAGGTTGGACATTAGAAGGAACGTTTCACAGAAAATATGATTAGATTGCAATGGACTGCTCAGGTGGGTGGTGGAGTCACCATCCCTGGAGGCGTTTAAGGAAAGACTGGATGTGGCACTCCGTGTTCAGGGCTGGGTGACTTGGTCATAGGTTGGACTCAATGATCGCAGAGGTCTTTTCCAACCCAACTCATTCTGTGGTAGGTTCAGGCTGTCTCAGCTGGAGCTATTTAATCAGCAATGTGCTGATAAGCTGACCACCAAGCTGCTCACTGGCGATCATTAGTGGCAGGGCAGTGGTAAATGAGCTCAGATGTGGTTTCCTGGCAGCAAGGGACCCTTTCTGCTCACCAAACATTTGTTCTTTCAGCAGTGGCTATTTGTACATGCCACAGTGTTCACACCTGAGCCTGGCTGCAGACCATAAACACTGCCCTGCTGCAGCAGTGACAGGGGCAGAGGAGCCTGGGGCTGCCTGCACAGGGCTCCCTGTGCCAGTCACGGGAGTGGGACAGGCACTCGGCCACACGGCTGCATCCCACTCTGCCACAGCGTGCTCCTGAGACGAGGGGCAGACATGCCCCTGGCAAGAGCAGCAAGTACTGCTGAGGGTGGATTAGGTCAGGAATGTGGAAGGATTTGACAGCTCAGACACCAGAGATGAGGACAGGAGTGCTGCAGGCAGAGAGCCAAGGCATGTTGGTACTCACATCTCCTGGATCAGGCCTGCTGCCCTGGCAGAGGAGCCACTCCAGCCTCGTCTGTTTGGAAAGTGTGCATCCCTCCTTTCTGGAAATGGGCCTATCCCCACCATCATCCTTTCCATGTGGTTGCCATGGAGAGAACAAATGTTTTTGAGCCTTTCCTGAGTTAAGTTTGGATCTAGCTGCAAGTGGAATTCATTAGCAAAGGTGACTTGATTTATTTCTTGGTGGATCCGAAGGTAATGCTCCAAGTCCCAGGTGTGCACGCATCCTTTGGGCTCATGGCATCAGCCCCACTGGCATTCCAACAGGAGCGTGGCTGGGACATGTGGGAGGGATCCCAGGCTACTGGGACAAAGCTCCTGG
Organism: Anomalospiza imberbis; assembly: GCF_031753505.1. NCBI lineage: Eukaryota > Metazoa > Chordata > Aves > Passeriformes > Viduidae > Anomalospiza > Anomalospiza imberbis. Next base: position 3,323,590 of record NC_089696.1, on the reverse strand, counting down.
ATGGGACACATCTCCAGCATAAGCTCTTCAGCCTTGGTGCTGAGGTGAGATTCACCTGCAGCATCTTAAGCACTGAGCTTGTATAAACCACTGGCTGATACACACACTGTGCTGTGCACAGGAGCTGCTGCTTCTGATTCCAAATGGACATTTCCAAGGAAAAATCAGCATCCCCAGAAACATCAAAACCAAACACTGAAGAAACTCTTCCAGGAGAAGCATTTGAAAGACAGGGGAGTGCCAGCACAGCACTCTGGGCACGTCAGGGACCAGGGAAGATGGAGAGACCACAGCATCCAGTGCTGCTGACTCAGAGTCAGCCCCCACTAAGTCTAATATGATTTTGTTGCACATCATCACCCCCAAGGAGCTTTGGTAGGCGAGTGGTGGTGCAAGTGAGGCCAGTTTTTCACGGTAGGTGCTGTATTCTTACAGCTACTGATTCAGCTAAAAGCATGTTCCGCCCTGGGGCTGGGCAATTACAAATTTAGCAGCTCTAGTTCTAGGTCCATAAATATCTTTGTGGTAACCTTTCTCATTGCATCTGGGAAGGGCCCAAACAGGAAATCTCAGGTAGAAATGGGAAATGAAACCTTGTAATTTGAGTCATCAATCATAAGGTAAACTTAGGAGAGGAGTTAGCCTGAGTACAAAGGAGAATATCCCTGGCAGGGCTTCTAGAAATAGAAGCAGCAATTTCTTCTGGTTTCCTGGAAATCTTGTATCTGAACTTGCTTTTAATTTTCCTGCTGGAAAAGGACTAAAATCTCACCTACTTTTGAGCAAAAGAGCCATTGGGATCAGAGTCCCAAAACAGGCCTGGGCATAGATGGTCCCTTGGTGCCCATGAGGCTGGTTGTTTAGTGCAATGAGATAATGCTTCTCTGGAAGGATTTCACACAAAGAGATTCTGTAATCAAGGCTTCAAATAAAATTATCTGCCTTGTTGTTCAGGGCCAAAGAGTCCATCTTAATATTGAAAGGCAGTTGTGTTTTCTGTCTTGAGCTCGAGTTTTGTCATAAATTAAAAAAAAAAATTAAAAAAAGCCTGACCCTGGCAACCAAACCACTGAGGAGCCACTGCTCAAAGTGAGGTCAGACTCTGAAATCAGCCCTCACAAACAGTTGGTTTTGTGGCCTTTTGAAAATAACTCTTTTCAGATGTGCAACTGGGAATTTGCCAGGCCGCTCCAGATATTTCCCCAGAGGTCCAGATGGTACAAAAAGACATGGAAAATAAGATATGTCACTCTTAAATAAGATTAGTGACACTCTGCCTTGCTGTACTCTCATTGTATCAGCGTGCGTTTGGGGTGCATGACCCAAAGCTCTGCAGCCCTTTGCAAAAAGAGGGTGTCATGAGGGACTTGTGCAGGGTTCCATGCACACACCTCAAGCAGCCCAGTCTCACTGGAGGAGATGAGAAGCATCTTCCACACCAGCACAGTAATATTTTTTTTTTTAGCTGTAACACTCAAAACACTGCTAGAGTGGAAATCCATTCAGCCTCAGAGCACCAGGCGAGCCCCTGCCTCAGCCTCTCAGGGATATCCTGAGAGCTGCCCTGGGACAAAATGCTTGAAATCTGCTGTTCTCTTTGGGTGAGAAATTCCAAAGAAGGGGGTTTGGACAAAGTTGCCATTCCTCTTCACAACGAGGACCAGATTTTCAAGAATTCCTACTGAAAGAAAATTCCACCACATTTGGAAACTAATTTTGGACAACAGAACTATTTCCATCCGTTTGGGGGAGGGAGGCAATGCATGTCCCACACAGAGCATAATCCCAGCACAGCTCTGAGCCCCAGGGTGTCATTCTGGAGGACGGGGGGTCCTGGCCAGCTGAGGACACTTTCCACTGCCCCGGGAAGCACTGGAGGGAGGAGGGAGGAAATGTCCAAACAACTTCCCGCTAACTTGGTAGCATCTGCCTCACATTTTTATTTGTGTATCTGGTTTCAGTCTTGAACAAAAAAATGAAACAAGACCGAGCCCTGGAGAGCACTTGCTCAGGGTGTCTGGGCAAAGCCATGGTAAACCCAACTTGGTAGGCTTTGAGAAGGAAAGCTAAGCCACTCCCCAGCCTCCCCATCTTCTCCAACAGAATGTTCCCCATGATCCCTAAGGACATGGATGTGGGATTTAGCAGGAATTCAGGAGCCACCTGTGGATCAGGGGCTATCCAGCAGAGCCAGCAGCTCATCCAGAACTTCTAGATTTCATCACCTGCACCAGAGCTCCCCAGAGCACGGTCCCTGATTGCTCTTTGGGAATCGTGGATCTGGAGCATTCTCCAGCTACCAGAGTGGCAGAGCTGAGGGCCTGACTTATCTCCTTCTGCGGGATGGAGCTGGGGTGGTGGGAAGCCTAAAGGCCACTGCTGGCCCTCAGCCCCCGTGCCCACTGCAGACACAGGAATGTTTCATGGGATAATGATAGCCCAGTGGAATCTGACTGCCCGCCGGACTGCTGCGTGCTGCTGCTTGCAAAATACTATTTCTGGCACCATCATCCCAAACCCCAAACCGTAACACTGCAGCCACAGTCTGCCTGATACCCAGAAATTCCAGCAATGGATGAGGCAGGGGATTTTTCTCACACACCCACTCAGGAACTTAGGAAAGGAAAAGTTAAATGTATATGCAGAAGCTGTTGATGATGGTCACCTAAATCCTACCTAAGCATCCAGCCTGGAAAAGCTGCTGAGATATGAAATGAGATCCTTAGATATGAAATGCTCCTAGGGCTTTCTCAGGAATTTTCTCCTGGGGTCTCTGACCGCAGCCTCTCCTCATCCAGGGTGACACCCTGTCACTAACTGAAATGTGCCTGCCATGTTGTGAGGAGAACAGCTCTTTGTGCAATTGAAGAATCTGAGTTTCTCCAGGGATTATTCTAATTAGACACCAACTATTTTTTCCCCATATCATATGCTGGAAATACAACTTTAAAATCACACTGGAGCAGCCAAGTTAAATACTGTAATAACCTTGAAAATAGGGTTAGCAACTTTAATGGCTAACAACAACATTTCCAGCAACAGCTCCAAAGCAGAGGGAATAACTGCCATGCTTCTTGGCACGAGCTGGACTCTGGGAGAGTCAGGGATCAACCTGCAACCCTTGACAGGAGCTCACAGCTATCCAAGTCCATCAGCAGAAGCTCTGTCATAACCACCACAAATGATCAGTGCCTGAAGTGGCTCAGATAAAGACTGTCAAATCTTAGAAACAAATTACATTTACAACAGCTCCTGTATTCATGAATATCACAGCAGGTCTCATAAATTTTCCAGCAGACCAGTGATTATGGCTAACGGGAAGGAGGCCAGTGGCTTGGTGCCCAGAGTAGCTTGGGAATCCTGGGCTCCCTCAGAGCTCACGCTGGGACCAGAGCAGGAAGGAGCAGCACCGAGTCCTGCCTGACCGCAATCCCGCAGTGCCGTGGTGCTGAGCAGCTCAGCCAGCCTGGGAAAGCCATGGGCCCCAACCATCCACCACCACTGGGTTTCATCCTGGTTTACTTTTCCTAGGCCACAGAGAGAGCTCTTGTACCAGGACCCTGCTGCCTAAGTTACATCCTCAGGCTCAGAAAATGAGGTTTGGCAAAAACTCTGGGGAAAAAAAAAAATCCCTTCTCCTTCCCAAAATATCACACATGACTCTACAGCAGGCTAATCTGGCAAATCTCCAATTACATGGGCATAGGTTTGGAAGGACTGGGGTTAAACTTAGCTCCAAATGCACACAGAGCTTAACATCTTATTTTACAGCTGCAGGATGCCAGCTGAGTTTAAGTCTCAAAGCCCTTTCACTGCCCCACACCCTGTCCCTTTTTAGGAGGGGACCTGGTGGTCCCCAGGGGGCACAGAGATGCCCTATCTCTGCAGCCTGCTCAGTGATGGCATCACACCAGCTGAAGGCACTGGGGATCACTTGCACACAGGTTTCCAGAGCTGCTTGGGCAGACAGGTACCTTGAGAAAGCCCCTGGATGCTCAGCTGCAAAAGCCCACAGCAGACAGCTTCCAGGGGATGCATTTCACCAACGTTTCACCTTGAGCACAGCTCTATGCACAAAATTAGAAATTGAAAAAATATATTTTCCAGACAAGTGACCGTCCCCTGTGCAAGGTAACATCCTCCTGTGCTGCCCATTTTCCAAACCTCAGGGAGCATACCTGCTGGCTAATGCAAGAGCAGCCCTGGAAAGCCCCCAAGCCTGGCCTGCTATGTGCACAGCTCATAGAGGGTCTCAGACAAAAGGGATTTTCCTGAACACATCACAGTGTGCATGGACCAAGCAATTTTGACAGCATTGGGATGGTTAAAGACAAAGTTTGGAGCTTTGGAGGGTTTTTGTTTTGCTCAGTTTCCTGCAGTCTGCAATGCAACTTTAGCACCTGCCTTTAGTGTTGGGAAGACCTGTGGTGTTATATTTTAGTTGAATGGTATGCTCAGTCTCACCCCTCGAAAATGTACGGTTTATTCCAAGCCTGTGATCCTCCCCTGCAGTATCCTGTGTCTGTAATCCCATTGGCCCAATCTGTTCCGCGCCCACTTTGAATCTCCCTGTTCAGTGTGCCAGAGGGATGGTTCGCTCTCTCTCTTCACCAGCTCTCCTGGCCGGTGCTCTCTCAGCCCCTCTCTCCCTCTCCCCTTTCCCCCCTCTCCCTCAGAAACCAAGCTGCCTCCCAGGGGTAGGACCCCCAATAAACCTCATCTAATGAGCACCCTCAGAAGCCGTGTGGAGTCTCCTTGCCTCCTGCTGCCACCAGCGAACTCACAGCCTAGGGGGACCCCCGGGGACACCCCGGAGGGTCCCCCCCAAACGCGCCACGACAAAGACCCATCCCATGAGCACCAAGTGGATAAAATGCTGCTCAGCAGTTTCTTTAATGCCCCAGATTTTTGGTTACTCTACACCACTACACCAGTGGCTCATTTGTTTCTCATTGTGGAATTATCTCCATATCCCAGGTTTGTGGCTACCGTCCACATCACTGGTCCCAACCCTCTCTGCTGGCATCCTGCTCTTTCCCCATGGCTCTGAAACTCCCTTGACCTTCCTCCCTGCAGTTCCTAAAATAGTTTAACTCCTTTCCATTTTTAGAGGTCAGGCTCAAAATCTGTTGTTGATTCCAGCAGCAGACACCCAGGTGCCAAAGGAAGAGGAGGAAGGCAGCCCCTGGGAGCACCTCACTGTGCCATGGCCTGGAGACCACAGGAGAGGGCTGGCATGGAAGCTCAGCTTCTCTTGTTCCCACCCACAGCAAATCCCAGGAATATACATTATCCCAAAACAGTGGGATCAGCCACATGCATGTACTTCTCTTGGGAAAGGGCAGACAGCATGCTGTAGGGTGACAGGGCAGGACAGAGGAGTTACTCCCAGAAGCATTTCCTTTCTCATGATCACTCTGTTTATCTCTGATTAGAGCAGGGGTTTTTTAAGCTTCAATTGGTCAGCCTGGGAAAATAGGATGGCAGTTCCTCTAACTGTCCAGCAAACTGCTTGTGGAAAGCATTTGTGAGAGCTCAGCTAATCCACAGAAATTGCTCCAGACAGGCAGCACTGACTCCAAAAATTTGTTATACAACATTTAACTTCTAAACCTCTTAGTCAAACAACCTAAACTCAATTCTAATAGGAGCTGGCTTGTAATGAATTCGGTGTGGATGCCAGTGTGAGGTGTGTAAATAACACCTCAGCCATTTGGCTGTAGTCACTGCAGCAAATACATCAGGCTATTGTGATTCCCTTCCAAACCTGTCATAACATGCACCACCCCAGCTGCTAACGCTTCTGCCTTTTTTTTTCCTCCCAGATGTTTCAATCTCCAGTTTGAAGCTGACATCTGGAGAAGTGATGTTGTAGAAACGCTACACATCAGCAGGCCAAATATGGGATATGCTATGGAAATGAAAATGACAGGAGTGACAGAACAAAATTAATGGGCATCCACATGCAAGTCAATAAGTGATAAAGTGCCTGTCAGGAGTCTCCTAATGCAAAAACAGGCAAGAAGCCTCATTGTACTGCAAGCCCTCCCAGGAGGGATGTGACATCTGGCCAGTCACAGTTTCTGGAAAAAAGGCACACTCTGCAATGAGTCCTCCAAGTCACTCAACATTTCCAGTGCCTCTCTCTGCTCCTCACTCCCACATGCTTGTTAAGCCACCCTAGTCCTCTCCCATCCTTTTCTGCCTTTGCAGCCGTTTCTGGCAAGGCAAAAGGACATCTGAAATACCTCTTCCATGGTGTTTTGGGGCCTTAGCCATCTCAGGAGATGAGTTTGCAGGCAGGGGACATGGGGCATGGAGGTAGGAAGACCACTTTTAAGGAAGAGTTTCACAAAGAAGGGCTTAGGATAGTCCATCAGGCAATAGGGAACTGCTCTTTGAATTCCGCCGTGGGCAGAAAGAGCAGATTTTTCTGTGCATTCTTTGTAAGAAACCTGTATTCATCAGGCTTGTGAAAGATGAACATTTCTGCTGGAGCAGCAGTTGCCTTTTTGGTGAAATCAAGGAAACCATTGCTGGTGGGATTCTTGCAGCAAAGGGCTGGCAAACTACAAATTTGTGTGCTTTGAGTTGGGCAAAGTGGTGATTGTGGTTGACAGCAGCAATGGACTGCTTGATCCTTAAGTCATACAGAAGGATTTTGGTGGCACAGGAGCTGTGGAGGTCTCCTCTCCAACCTCCTGCTCCAAGCACGACTGGTTGCAAGGCCAGAATAAGTTGGTCAGTGCCTTGCCCAGTGGAGTTGAAAAATCTCCAAGGATGGAGGTCCCACCACCATTCCAGGCCCTGTCTGGTGCATGGCAAGCAGGATTTCCTTGGTTACTACTAGTGGGTTCCTGCATTTATGAGGTCCTTGTAAGCTCCAGGAGCAGCTCAAGGTATGATTTGATCCCCCTCCCTCACCTCCTTCAGGGTGACCAAAACCACTCTCCCAGTGGCCACTGAACTCCTAATTTTGTCCTTGTCTCTCCAGTACTGGTTGGTTTACTGTTCAGAAAGGTGGAGAGAAAAGTGAAACAAATGCGTTGACTGTACTAAGGCAGTTTTAATTTTTTTTTCCCCTGTCGACATGCTGAAGAATTCGCCAGCAGTTCAGACCAAAAAAGAAAACCCCAAACCCCAACTCTGGTCATTTTATATACACAAAGAGGAATGCAGGAATTCTGACTTACTTCAAAGTATTTTTGGTTACCGTGTGTCACTACAAATTTGTTAAGAGTAGAACTAACCCACAATCCCACTAAAGACACAACTTCAATTTTGATTTAAATAGCTACTGCAGCCCACAAAAGTAGCAAGATACAGCTCCTGCTGCACTTTCTGAAACACATGAGTAGAGAGAAAACAGGTAAGTAGGAAAAAAGCCATGAGCTAGGCAAGTGTGATAAATTTTCAGGAAGCAGGAAGAAATAAATTGGGAGTTTAGCTCTTTTGAAAGTAATTCCTATTTTTTCAGTGAATATTTATATTGGCTCTGTGTTCCTATCTTTCCAGTCAAAATTCTGTTTCTCACCACGTGATTATGTATTTTACCATGAGGCCAAAAGGGATTCATATTCCAACTAAAGCAACATGGATGTGCACATTGTACACACATGATTTGCCTTCAGTGAGGCTGCCCAGAGAAAGGCAAGAAAGTTTCAGATCATTGCAAGCAGATGTGGTGTTGATCTCAATCAGCTCCTAGACCAAAAAGGGAAACCAAGCTCTGATGGGCAGCAATCCACAGTGGGGGAAAGGGATTCCTGCTTGGAAAGAGAGCACAGTTTACATCCCTTATGGAAATTCACATATTCTGCTATGGGAATAAAACCTGCCTCTGATGCCAGTTCTTGCATGTCCTCTTGGGCCACCCATGACACTGAAGGACAAGCAGATGGGAAAGCAGTGGATTCAGCAGCACTGGTTAAATTGGCTCCTTCATGTGTGTCAAGACCCTTGGTTAGGGTAGATATGTCCCAGGGAAATGCTGACTTCAGTATAATCACCCCAAAACTGCACAGGAATGCCAGGAGAGGCTGCCTTAGCCATAGCTTTGCTTGGCAGAGAAGGTGTCTTGGGTTTAATCTTGGTAACCTAGACAAGGTCATCTGAAAGTTGGTTGCAGAGAGGCTTGGATGGCCCAAAAGAGCTGGAGCCCAGTCACCATCTTTGCCCCATTTCAGGAGAAATCTCAGCAGAGATGATTCCTTAGGCACTTGATTTACCTCTGAAGCTGGATAAAAACCACTTGCACAGAGATCAGGCTTATACTGCCAAGAAGCATTCCTGGTTACTTTGGAGGAATTAGTACCTCAAAGAGAGTAAGATCCCTTAGCAAAGGGACTCATCTTTCATTATCAATTACATTTATGCTGGGGCTTTACCAACACAGTTTATTGGTAAGGATATGATCTTTTCTTTCTTCTTTTTTTAATTTATTTTTTAGGTTTCTGAAGTAAAAGACAGCTTTGCTGTCTTGAAAAGCCACAACACAGACCCATCCTGACTGAAGCAGCGGGTGAGGATGGAGATGTTAAAAATGAGTGAGCACTGCAGAAAGCATTAGTGATTTACATGCAAAAGCAAACTTTACCTATATTGTACTTATGTCCCGAGACCGTTTTTTTTTTTTTTTTTCCCTGGGAATATGTGAGTTCCCATCTCTTCAAAAGGAGGAGTTTGTTTTCTGTGGCAGTTCTTGGAACTGGAACACTAAGTCTGATGCCAACTGAAAAATTGATATGCAGAGGGTGCACCCTGCTGCTTTCCAGTTACTTGAATTCTTACCCTGGAGCCCTGGCTGCCTGTGCTTTTCTGGGAAACAAATAATCACACCAAACCTAAGGGATTTGTTTGAAGACAGATTTGAGGGTTCAAGAACCCTTTTGTTTAAACGGGGCCTCAGACAGAAACTGGAGATCCTTCATGTTTAAGTTGCTCTTTGAGCAACAGAACAAAGTACAGTTTCCTAGGCTCCTCTGTCCCATTTCCTTTCCCTTCCTTTCCACAATAACCTCTGTCTCCTCTTGCTTTCCTGAGGACCTGGTGATGCTGACATCTCCCCTGTCCCCAGCCCTCCCACACCATCCACCTCCTGTGTCCCACAGGCTGCATGCCAATGCATGCACTGGCTGGCCAGTTCTGATCACCCAGAACACTTCAAACAATGTAGGGAACCGCTTAGCACATTCTTATTTCTTTTTGGAAGGAGGGTGTGATTCCAGATCTTTTCCCCCTATCTAGAAACCAGGTTTTATTACAGAAACTACAGGAACTCAGCCTGCATATTTAAAAGAGAAGAAGATAGACAAGATGAGTGTGTAAATTTTCTTACCCTGAGAAATAAGGTTAACAGGGAAATTTAGCAGCAATTTAAGTTACAACAACTAAACTTGAAATGCAGACCCCAAGAGAAAGGCCCTCTGTCTTTTGCTCTGCCTTGAGAGTTCAGATGAGCTTGTCTCTTGCAGCATTTTAATTTTTCTTTTAACCTAAGAGGACAAGCAGGATGGAGTTACAAATTACTCCAACTATAATTAACTTGCAGTGTATACAGAGCTAATCTTCATGTTGCCAGCACGGATACAGGCAGGAAAGCCTTTCTTAAACCAGGTCATCTATGCCAACAGTTCTGGTCAATGATTATCCCTTGCAAAAAGCCTGTGACATACTCCCTCCAGTCACCTGTTTACATCCCAAATGTTCTCAAGTTCTGCTATTCCAAGCTTAACTCTTGTGACCTTACTCAATGATATTCAATCCAAGTCTCTTTACCATATCCTGCAAGGCAAACAACTTCAGGTCAGTTTTAGTAACCAGTGCTATGTCATGCCTGTGGTCAATGACTCTAAGTATGCCCACGCCCATATGTTTCCTAAATTTGGATGTCTGTGACAGCAAACACCAGGGGCTGGGAGGTCAGCCCTGTTTCACCAAAGAAGAATTTGGGGCATTTTCGCTCTTTGAGCATTCTCTTTCACCTTCTGAGCATTTCCTGGATGAATTCAGATTTACTAGAAGATAGCAGCTAAGCAGATGAGCAAACCAATTGTGACTCCTGCAAAACGTTTCTAAGAGGTGGATGAGTCAGATAACAGATCCACAGAGCAGAAAATATCCACCCCCTACAGCAGCCAACTGTCAAACTTACAGACAGTATGAAAACAGGTCACGTATGGAGTAATATTTCTCCTAAATACTCCACCAGACCCAGTGGTTTGTGGCTCAGGGACTTCCTGAAGCAGAGATGCTATGTCTATGTGTATTAGCCTGGACAGACTTTTCTTCCTGGTATTTCTTCAACCCAAACATTTTAGTACTCACAGTGTCCTGTGGAAATAAGCTCCTCAGTCTATGTGTTCTTTTTGATCCTGGCACTTTCTAGGCCACTTTCTTTCCTTTTCAGTCTTTGCTCACTCTCCATGCCAAGTTTTGTAATGAACCTCTGAGACAGAGAGTGAGCAAGTCCCACTGACTACTTAACTTCTGGTCTCCTTTGGAAAATGCTCTGATGTTTTATCCCAGGGGAGCCAGTAAGCATGCGACCAATTTTTATCCCAGTACACTCATACACATAAGCATCATCTTTGAAAGCTCCCTCTCAGCAGCATTTCTATACTGCAAAAGGTACAGGATTAGTCCTGTAAAAACAAATTATCATCATCAGCTCAACTGCATCCTAATTTACCCAATATTTCATTGGTGGAGCTTATCTGAACTGCTGCTATCTGCTGGCATGCTGACATTGCACAGGATGCAGAAAAATGGTGATTCCTCAGTGTATTACCATGACCTCAGCTTTGCACCCTACTTATGCCTGTTTCTGCAGTTACTGCTCCAGGCCATCCATGTCAAAGGTGAGGTGTTGCTCAGTCCAGAGGGCACAGACATGGCAGTGGCAGCACAGAGAAGGGATGTGAACCTCCTCCAGCTCAGGGACCTGGTTTAAGCACAGCTCTGTACGTCACTGTACTGGTATAGTGGAGAGGAAACTCTTCTGAAGGAGAGGCAAGAATAAGTGGTTGGGGGCAAGGAGCCAGAGGAATTTCTTTAATTGGCTTTTTCCCTGCATCCAGCACATTCTGAGCACTGTCAGCAAAGGGGCAGAGCTGGAGATGCAAGCTCTCAGGCTTGCAATGCTCTGACTGGACAGACACATATATATTTCTCCACAAAGCCCTCCAACACTCTCATGTATACCTTTTCTCTGTTCAGACTGATTTATAAGCATGCTTGCATCTTGATCTAGAAAACACTGAATGAACTGTCTTTAACCCCTTCAGAACAGGAAACTAACATTTTAAAAAAGCTTGGCTGATTGTTGGTGCAGCTCCATCTCATCCTTCCTCACCTCCTGCTAGTTTAGCTGAGCCTTTGGTCTCACTCTCTGGCTTCCATTGTTCCTGTGCAGTTAGGAGAGGCTCCCAGGCATGGCTGTCCTATGGTACCACCAAAACCAAAACCAGTTTCACCAGGGATACCATGTAAGCCATCAGTCTTACAGATGCAGAGAGCAGAGCCCAGCAGACCAGCAGTTTGCCCTGCTCACTTGGGTTTTTAGCTTTTTTTTTTTAATGGTTTGGGTTGGAAGGAACCTTAAAGCCCATCCAGTTTCACCTCTGCCATGGGCAGGGACACCTTCCACTATCCCAGGTTGCTCCAAGCCCTGGCCAAGTTGGTCTTGGACATTTCCAGGGACAGGGCAGCTACAGCTTCTCTGGGCAACCTGTGCCAGGGCCTAACACCCTCACAGGGAAGAATTTCTTCCTAATATCTAATCTATTTGTTTCTCTGCATTGAGCAATGCTGTGAAGCCAACCATTTCTGTCTTGTCAGAGAACAAAAATGTCTTTCGCACAAAACAAACAAACAAATAAGACTGAGTAGAATCCATTAATAGGTTACTAAATAGGACTTGCTTGCCCTCTCTGGTCCAGAGCTGAGGCTCCCAGAAGCTGTGTTGCTTTATTGGGTTTTCCCATTGCTTGCAGTGCACATGGAAGGATTCCCTGCACCCTGAGTGCAAAGCAGGTGGACTGGTACCTACCATGGACATCCCCAAATTTAGGATAATACACACACATCTGCTTACATAATGAGTTGAATGATCTTGGTTTACAGAACTGGACATTTGATCTGTAGCTCAGCTTGGGAGTGGGAGATACCAAAGTTGCTACAAGCACCTCTCCCTCCTAGCACCGGGTTTTGGAGTGCTGTATATACCTCAGACACTGGTTGGAAATAGCTCTGGATAAGACACACTGGCAGTTGCGGATAAGTAGGAAGCAGCAGCCAAGACTGGATGTCAGGAGAGGCCAGAAGGGGATGTCATAAAAACCCTGTGCTGTTTGGAGTGCTTTCATCCACGGGAATTCTTCAAGAGTTGGCTCATGAAATGTTGCAGCTGTCCCATGCTGCTGGCAAGAGCAGCGTGGCCACGTGAAGCGTCCAGGCGATGGCCGGTGGGGAATTCCGTGTCTCCTCCTAATGGGACAGAGGAAGTTTTCAGCAGAAGCTTCATTTGGCACCTTACAAAGAGAAAACTTGAAAATCTGCCCCTACTGCTTTGTCCTGCTTCCACGCTACTCTGCTGTCCTGGCTGTAAAAGGATGATAAGTCAGCGCTCTGCACAGCCTGGGAGCTGTAGGGAACCACTCTGCAAACAGTTTTTGCTCCAAGAAAAGCCTGGCGCGCTGTATGCAGCCATTGTGCCACAGACCCCAGGGTCTCTACCAGCCAGATTTTCTAACCGCAGATTCCAAGTCATTCCTCTCACATTAAAAAGTTTTTGCCCCACAGGGAGAGGAACTTTAATCTTCTCAAACAGATCTGCTTTTACAGGAGGCTATTTTAGGCATTGATTCTGTAACACTGAAGTTATTGGACAAATGAAGAACATGGCATATGCTGTCGCTTGGAGCAATTTGCATTCCTCAGGTGCTAAAAGCTTTAAATACTTCCTTTGAGCATGTAATAGATCTGCTGCCAAAGAAGCCAGCATCCTGAGAGTGCCTGTCCCACAGACTCCCACAGGGGAAAAGCCTGCAGAGCTGAACTAGTCTGACCCCAGGAAATCCTTCTCATAGCTCTCATTATTGCTCAGTTTCTCCTTTAAGTTTCATAATTTGCTGAAAGATCAGTTTGATGTTTGGTTATCTTTCTTTTCACACACTTTCTTGGTCTTCCTCTTTTATATTAATACCACATTAAAGCTGGGATGTGAACCATGCAAGTCAGGAAGTCCAAGATGCTCTTTCAAAGACACTCAGTCAACATTGTTAATAATTTTTAAATGATTGCTGTCTTTGCTAATACACAAACGGCTCGTTTCAGACTGGAGCTAAACACATCTGTGCAGCCAGCAGGTAACTTTCCTCCAGGGATTTCTCACTCTTGTGTGTAGCAGCGTGTAGCAGCAGTGAAGTGATCATGAACCAGGGAGGCCACCACCGACAGTAGGGAAAACAGACAAGTTTTTTTTATGCAGTACGAGAGTCCATTTCATTCCCCCCACCCCACCTTGTGCCGGGTGGAGCAGGGGGCAGAGGCTCGAGAGCCCAAGCGAAGCCCAGAGAGCCTGAGAGCTGAGAGAGAGCAGACCCAGGGCCGTGGGGTTTTATCAGGTGTCCCATGGGAGGAGTTTTAGGATCAGATTACAGCCTCTTCAGAACTGGAAGGCTCCAGAAAGATGCTGATTCATTTCTGTTCAGTGTAGAATTTTTCTACGCCCCTGACTCTATTTGTGATGCACTAAATAGCTTATTTAGTCGTTGTTTTGCACTGGGAGATTGGGAATTTGCACTGAGCAGTTTTTATGTTGCACTATGGAGTTATGTCACATTGGTCTATTCCACACACCTTTCCCCTCCCCGCCTAAGCCTCCGGTGTGGTGGTCTCTCCCTGTCCTGCTCCCCCCTCCCTCTCTCCTCACCTGTGTCCCATTGGATGTGGCTTCCCAGTTCCGCCCCACCCGTATTCCCTGGGCTCAAAACCCCCCTGGACAACACCTTCGCTCGCTCTCTCTTCCGGACGCCACCAGACACCAAGGCCTCTGTTACCCCTAGGCGTCGCCTGGATCTGAGGTGGCTCCTGATAATAAACAGGATTTAGTCCCGAGGAGAAGAGCACCTTTCGCCTTTTATCTTTGTCCATGTAGGATTCCCCTGCCCCGTGCTCAGAGGGGACCAGGGGATTCCTACAAACTCTGAGAAAGGTAACTTGTTCAAATGTACTTCCAGTAATGGCTTCTGAAAGCTCTAAGATGAAAAATGCATTTTCTGGAGATGGCTGGTAGATGCATATTTTAAAGAGCTAGAAACTTTTGAAAAACTACCACACTTTCTTCGAGAAGTATCGGAGATTGTTGTATTGCGTTATTTAAGTTGTTCCGTTTTCTCAAATGATTTGGTCCTGTACCCCTATGCAAATGGTTCTGCCCTTCCTTACCTCCTCCCACCTGAACATCAATCCTGTTTCTCCTCCACCCCCCGCCCTCAAAATCTGCCGAGTCGTTCCCCTTACCCCACCCCGGGGCCTGCCTGTCACTCGACAGTCCTTCCCCTCCATCCAGAAAGTTCCATCAAGGGCGTTGAGTGATAGGCCGGGTACTGGGGCCCCCTCCCCTCAACTTCCCCTACTGGTGCCGGTTCCTGCCCATTCTCTCTGTTACCACTCCCCTCTACCTCCCCACTGGTCGGTAAGAAGACCATTCCCCTGTTCCCTCCCCTGTTTAAATGTTGCTGCGCAGCTCAGTCCTGCGCTCTCCTGTGGGCTAAGGAGCTCGTCAGAGCGTCCCAATAAACCTGGACTTTGAGCCCCAGCGAGAGTCACTCCTTCATTCTGTCCTCGTCGCCTTAGTCTCTCCTGTGGTACAAGGCCGAACCCAAAGCTGCCTTCCTATTCCCCCAGGGAACTGGAAGGCAGCCACCACTGTCCGCAGTGCTAGAGCAAGCCGGGATATCTCCGAACATCTGACCGGAGTTGGCACGACGACAGGAAATCAAGATATTCTTCCCTGGCGAAGAGGCGAAGCTCTTATTTTCAGCTCTGTAAATTATGGTAGAAGCATTTCAGCCCTTAAATCTTTCTAGTACTTAAATTCCAAACAAGCCACGCGTGCTGAATATTGACTGTTAACTCTTGATACTGGCTTAACTTTTTTACCTGCCTCATGTCATATTTCTCTTTGGTTTTCAGAGGTAGTGACCCTAAACTCAAAACCAAGCAGTTGATTGTTTCATTCCTTGAGAAAGGCTTGTGTCTACATATTTTAATATCCTTAATAAAGTTAATGTTATAAATAAGTCATGAAATAAAAACATGGAAAAGCAAATTCCTTCTATCCATTTTTTCTTATTTATTATCCTTGTCTTATAAAAATTAAAATTATATTATGTAAATTAATTGAGTGTTGTAAAACTCAAAAGAGAAGGCACTATGTATTTACAGAATCAATATACCAACATTTCCCATGTCTTTGATAGAAATGGTCACACAAACACATGTGGAAAATGTTCCTCATCAGCACTGTGTTGCTTGTAGTCTCGTTTATTTGTGCAGTCACCAACTAGAGGAGACTGGCTCAGACCCTTGGGTGATTTGCAAAACTCCAGTGGGTACCACTTGCTGCTTCCCAAGTCAATGATGCTTTGAAGAACTGAATTTACCTTCGGCAAATCTTTAGGCTGCCGGTGGCTCTGCTCCAACTCATGTTGGCTTGCAATGATTTGATAAAACCATTACACTGGCATGTAATGATCTGGTAGCACTCCTGGGACTACCTTCAAAGGAGGTCCCTCCTGGATCTGCCCAGACCCCAAACCCTTCCCAAATTCTCAAATTCCCACAACTTTCCAGATCCCTCCCCAAAATTCCATGATGTGGGAACTCAGGGCACAGGGAATATTACTCTGTCTGCTCTGAGGAATCCTGACCCCAGAGAAGCACTGATTTTGACCCTCATTCATGGAGAAGGCTTGCAAGACTTCAAGATAGAGTCCACAAAAGTGTGAAATAGATTATAGAGAGTAGTATGGCATGTCACTTGGGTGAGAAATTTAGGTTTTGGGATCTTTAGTATGTTGTAGATGGGAACAAGATGGAGGTTTTAGGGTGGAGGCAGGTTGTTCTTCTCCTTCTTCATGGGTTTGGGTGATGTCTTGTAATTGGGCAGAAAAATCCGCATTGCAGGCTTTGAGGGATCAGTTGTTTGGTTAAAAGGGAAAATAATCTAGGTGTCCTTTCTTAATTGGATAGCTTGGTCTTAAAAGACCTTTTAACATGAGATTGTTAGCCATTTTTTGCTTTTCCAGAGCACAGAGTCTGGTATAGATGGCGTGCAAAACTTTAGATAAGGCTCTCAGGCTCTCTGAGCTTCGCTCGGGCTCTCGGGCCTCTGCCCTGTTGTATGTATTGTGTTTTTAAGTTTCATATTTTGTACAGTTCTGTTATGGTTCATCCCTTTAGCCCCCATTTCCCCCATGGTTTGACCCTGAACTACCCCTTTCCTTGTATGTCAATCCCCTCCTCCTTCCCTGATGTCAATCTCCCCCCAGTTTGCTGGATCATTCCCCTGTCCCCTCCCTGGTGCCTTGTCCATCACTTAACTCCCCATCCCACTGATCCAGAACCTTCCACACAGGGCGTTGAGTGATTGGGCGGGGGCCAGGGGTCCCTCCTTCCCACCTCCCCTGTTGAATTCCCCATGTGTCAGTATCCCCACCTTCCACTCCCCTGAACATTCCCATTGGTGGGTGGGTGATCTCCCCCCATGTTTCCACCCCCGTTTATATTGTGCTGCACACGCCAGTCCGGCGCTTCGGTCGGCTGGTTCCCCTGGGTTTCGGATCTCCCTGGAGCTCTCCTCAATAAATCTGGACTTCACCCCCGACTGGAGTCTACTCCTTACTTCCACCATCATCGCAACCGTCTCACCTTGCAAGGCCAAGAGCCTTAGCTGCCCTCCTGACCTCCCGAGGCACGGGAGAGTGTCCCCCGCCGTCCGCTGTGCCGGAGCGAGCCGGGAGTCCCCGAGTGGACACAAGGAGTGGCACAGCGTCACTGCCCCCTGCTCCCGCCAGCACAGGGTGGGGGGAATAAAATGGACTCTCGTACTACACAAAAAAAACTTGTCTCGTCTGTTTTCCCTGCTGTCAGTGGTGGCCTCCCTGGATCACGATCGCACCACTGCTGCTATACGCTGTTACACTTGTGAGCTTATTTTTATCTATTTTAACCAAAACATCATACACAGATCTCCAGTATCAATACCTTTAAGATTTATTCACGTTTCCTTTCCTTTTTCTTTTTTAAACACCATTACAGTAGCAGTGCTATCATGCTTTACAATGATTTAAGGGCTTTTCAGTGAATTCTCAAAGTTGCTTTGGGTTCCAAAGTATATCAGCTGCTTTTTCATGGTCAAAAAGAATGAATATTGTGTAACAGACTCTGTGTTTGCTCCATTCATGGTTTGTTTGGGTATTTTTTCACACCTTCTTATTAAACAGGAATAGTAACATTTGGAAATTCTGGGCTCCGTTCATGGTTTACAGGAATGTCAGTTTTTCCTCTGCCCTACCCACATTTAAGCATGACTCCATGCTCAAATTAGCTGGTCCCTATTTCTGCCTTCATAAGAACCTTTAGCTACTCATACTCCTGGCTGCACCTCCAAAGCTGTCAGTGTCCCCTAAAATTATAGTCAGTAATTTATCCTTCTCCTTTCCAAATTCACAAAAGGGGTAGGCAGTAAATGCCTATTCTCTGCATCACTGGATCGTAGCTGGTGCTATCCTGATATGAGTATTTTATTACACAAATGGCAGTAAACCCACTTGGATTCATCAGACTTTCCCTCATACCCTTTGTGCAAACACTTGTTTATGAATCAATGGCCCCAGCTGCATGTCCACAGAATGTTGTGAGGAAAAATTGTATTTTGCCCCCATTTTTACCATATGCTCCATCTGGATAAAAGCTGAAGCCAAGAATTTTTTCTGCAGGCCAGACACTTGTTATTTGGGGAACTGAGGGAGTAATTAATGCAGCTCTCTGTAGAGCCAGCTTGTGACCATGCATGTCATCGGAATGCACATTCATACCTATCTGGAGTAGAATCACAAAATAATTTGGGTTGGAAGGGACCTTAAAGATCACTCAGTTCCACCCCCTGAAACGGGCAGGGACACCTCCGGTTATTCTAGGTCCTGTCCAACCTGGCCTTGGGCACTGCCAGGGATCCAGGGGCAGTCAGAGCCTCCCCACCCTCACAGGGAACAATTCCTTCCCAATATCCTCTGTCAGTCTGAAGCCATTCCCCCTTTTCCTGTCACTCGGGGCTTTTATCCAAAGTCTCTCTCCAGCTCTCTTGAAGGCCCTTTAGCCACTGGAAGGGGTCTAAGGACTCCGCGTGCCTTCTCCGACCCAGGCTGAACACCCCCAGTTCTTTCAGCCTTTGTACTGATGAATTAATGATTAACATGAAAGACCGAGGAGTGGATGCTGAAAACCAGCGAGAGTTCAAACGCTGTTTTACAGAGGGTCTGCGCTCCAGAAAGCAACCCCCACGAGGAGACACCCCCGAGGAAGACGAATCTGCGAACGCCGCGCAGCCAGCGGCTCTTCCCCCTCACGGCCGCGCCTCTCCCCGCGCCCCGGCCCGCCCCTCACGGCAGCTGCGGGGCTTCCGCGGGGCCGCGGCAGGGGCTGCGCGCCCGCCCGCGGCGGGAACGGGCCCGGCAGGTGCGTGAGGGGGAGCCCGGGAACGGCCGGCAGCGACCGGGAACGGCCGGCAGCGACCGGGAACGGCCGGGAGCTGCAGCGAACGGCCGGGGCGGGCGGAGGAGGGAGCTCGGATTCCTGGGGCTCGGCCACGGCGCCGGCAGCGCCCGAGCGGGCCCGGCCGGCCTTGCCCAGCACTGCCGGGCGCAGCCCCCCGCTGCAGCGCTGGATTCCGCTCCAAATCATTTCGGTCCTCAACCGAAATGTAATTCTGCTGAGAAGGCTCTTTTTGTTTGTTTGTTTTTCGTCATTGCTCGTTGTTACCCTCTTTATTCTTTACAGAAGGATGAGTTAGGTTCGATCCTAAAAAAGCTCAACATGCCCGGTAGGGAGTAGGGGCGAGGACGTGAATTACAAGGAAATGAGGTCCCCAGCACTTAGTAAGGTGAATAAAAGCATCCCTTTTGGCATATTTTTGCGGTATTAGGATTGCACGTGCTGATAGAATCTGTCTGTGGAGAAACTGACTCGATGGTTATATTAGTTCATGCCTGCAGTCTTTTTTCAGTGGTTTTTTTTTTTTCCTGTTTCTCACACCGTCGTTCAGAAAACTATACATTATTAACTTATTTCGGGTTAGTAATAGGGTAGACTAGACAGGAAAGGCAGAGAGACGTCGTTCATACTGAGAACTCATTGAAGGATCTGCCTTAAAATGTCTGTTTAAGAGGTTATGGAACAAAAAAGACAGGAATAACAGGCAGGAATAAGTTGCTAAACTGGCAGAAACAGGCATGAATAAACTACCAAACCAGATGCAGCCCCCAAGGACAGTGTTGCTACTGATGGTTTCAGCAGCAAATGTGTCACTAATTTTTAAAGAGGGTTTTAGGGGAAATCTAAGGACTGCAGACCTGGAAGTTTGACCTCCAACAAGTGAATTAATAGAAAACGTAGCAAAGTGGGATTATTGGAGAGCTGCATAAGTGTCATGGGGGGAAAAATCAAGGTGGCTTAAAAGTCATGCCTTAAAAAATGCTGGAATTTTCTGTAGGTCTAAGTAAGCATGCTGAGGTCTGGCTCACAGTCTGTACTCAGATTTCAGAAAGGTTTGAAACACGAGCCCTTTACCTGAGCAGCCCTGGATATAGTAAAGGAGTTCCCCTGTCATAAATACACAGTTGTTGCAAAGACAGCAAAGAGAATGTGAGTAAATGGGCAGCTCTCCTGGTGGCTGGAGGTCACCGTTGGGGTGCTGCAGGGATGCTTTGTAGATGACATGGAAAATCATTGTTTCCAGCTGGCTTTGCCTTATTGAAGGTGGGAAAGAGGGCTGAGGGTGGTGAAGTGCAAGTGTAAACTGATTCATATCGGTGGGGAACAGTGCAAATTCCCACACTAAATGAGTGAGCTTTTGGAGCAGTAATAACTAATTCTATGAAGTTTTCTTTTTTGGTCAGGTCTCCCTTTGGCTGGCTGAGGTTCAGGGAAGGCTGAGCTTGGATCAGAAGGATCCAGTCCAGAGACATGGAGGATGTGTGGAAGAGCACTGGATGCTTATTCTGTTCTTCCCCAGGCTCCTGCTCTTGACCTGGGCTGGAGAGCAGGATACAGGGAGAGGTATCCTTTGGTCTGACCCAGCATGACCTCGCACCCGTTCCCATTTAAAATCTGTGCAACTGGGAATTGCTGTGAGGAATTGTCTCTCCAGAACTGGCAGTGGTTTATGTACTCTTCTTCATTATTCAGTCAGAAAAATTCATGTACCTGAGGAAGGTTTTGCAGGTATCTGGACCTGGGAGCCAAAAGTACATGCAAATTGCTGGTGGGATATATATATATATTTTTCCTCTTCTTTTCATGAAAACTCCTTAAATACCTAAGGAGATGCCTGCAAATGCAGTCTTGTTAGAAGGATTAAAGAATCTTCTGTAGACTCTGTTGTGCCTTGAGTACAGGGTGTATCTGCTGCTGAGCTGGGTTTTGCACAGATTTGCAGTGTCTCTCCAATTCTGGCTTTCAGGCTTCTGAACCACTTGCCTGAGATTAGCCCAGCAGTCCTGAACACTCCAGGCACTTGTGCTGATTCAGCTCTTGATCTTCTTTTTCTGACTTCGTACTCTTTTTTTTGTATGTTTTTAGTAAATGTGCTTAACAACTTGTAGTTAATTTGGTTACAGCAGGATTAGTAAAATGTGATTCAACCCATGGCTCGTTATTTGAGGCCCAGGGGTAGGATTTGTTTATTGTAAAAGCAGGAAAATCTAGATAGAAATGAAGAGCTGCAGAATTTGTATGTATACTTACAGAAGAAGTTGAGTCTCTTGCTTCCCAAATGCACAGGGCTTGGATCCATGGTATGTGTTGCCTTCTATAGTGTGATCCTTCTTGGGCAAGAAGAGATTTGTATTTACAAGCAACATCCTTTCCAGAAAGTGTAGATAGGCTTTGAGGCACAGAGCTTTGTGTTTCAGATCTTTCTATGAACAAGCAGAGAGATAGGGCGTAGGATGTGGGGGTTTTTCCTGGGTTTCTAAGCTGGTGTTGCAGCCCCTCACTCTGCACTGACCCATTTCTCCTGGCTACGAGGCAATTTCCTGCTGCTGTTCCTATTGAAGACGCTGAGGAGTGTCAAGGATCAGCCCACAGCAGTGAAGTTACAAGTGCCCTGAGGCTGCTGCTATAAGGTGTCAATAGGAGCACTTGCAGCTTTTAGGAATGATTTAATTGGAAATGCAGTAGGTGCCAGGCAGCTCAGATCCTGTTCCTGATGTCGCATTCCATAAGAGCACAAATGACCAAATGAGTTAATGCTCCACTCCAGTCAGCCATGTTTGCAGCGTGGCTTTATGTGTGGTTGATGAGCTGGAAGTTCCAGTTAATACTGTCAGAGGAGTCTGGAGGTTTTGTCTTCAGTGGGAAGTACTGCCTTGACTGAGTGTTTCAGAGGGTCAGTCTGAAATGGTGAGGTGTTCCTCCTCTGGCCCTTCCTTCCTGCAGCTCTTTCTCCTAGATAGGACTCATTTGCCCAGGCCTCCAGACAGTTCTGTCTGAGACAGGCTGGTGAGTTCTGACAAAATTTTTAAGAATTCCCACCAGCTAAAAGCCACAGTTCAGAGCAGAGTACCTGGCATGGAGCTGGTGGTTCTGTGGCAAGTCTCTTACACCATTGAATTATTGCAATAAATAATTAGGTGTTGAGAAAAAAAATAAAACCATCCTACCTCTCTGCCAGTCACGCAATGTGATTTGATTTTTTTTCCTACCTATTTTTATATGTTTGTGTCTGGATTCTTCTGAAGTGAAATATAGCAATGGGGAATTGGCACTGATGATTCAGATTGTAGCAATGCTGAATTTCACAAATAAACTGTTGCTGGTGGAACTTCATTGTGAGAACCATCAGACCAAGATAATGATTGGTTTTAATGTTGAAAGTTTTTGTAGTAATTCTTAAATGCTGATGATCTGGTGAAAAATGAGTGGCAACAGCTAATTACTTATGTATATACTTCCTTCCAGGTTCAGCTATGTGATTCTTTCTCCATTTTTCAATCTGTATGATGTTGAACCCTTACATCTACATGGAGTCCAATTTAGAATTGGTGTCTTTGCATTCTCTTGTGAAAGTCCTTTTTTTGAGGCTGACATTTTCCAAATTTAGTGCACATGGTGGCATTTTAAAAGTTTGGTTTCAGCTTTCTGTGTATTCAGTATAGGAAAAGTGTGTTCCCCACGGAATAACAAAGGCTTAAGAGCATCTCCAGCACTGCCCATCTGGGAGATGGGCTTTTTCTGGACCAACAGAAAACTGCAAATTATTCTGGAGTTTGAGCTAATGGTGCACTCTTGGTATCACATTTCCGTCAGATCTCCAGAATCTCTTGGACTGTTTCAAAGCACTTTATCCAGTGAATAAATGCTTGTACCTGTTCAGCAGGTGTAAGGGCTGCAGCACTGAAAACAAAACACTAGTTTTTTGGAGCTCACATGGAGAAAGTGGTGACAAACCAGGAGAACAATTGCACATGATGTAGCTGCCTCAGGTCCATGCTGTTGGCTGGAACAGTAGCTTGAATCTTTCTGGTAAGTTGAATCATTTTGTGGAGATTCTAACACAGGCACTTCTACAGCACAATAAACAAGTTTGTGACTGTGAATAGGCATCTCTAAATTTCCTGTGGAGGTTTAGCTTCTGATCCAGTTACATTACCTTTGAAAATGATTGATACACAGCTTCTGTGGGCTTTTTGAGGCAGCACATTTTTTGAAGTGCTTGTTTTCTGTTTTTTCTTTCTACTTAAAAGTTTTTGTTAGCTTTAGGTAAAAAGTACAGAGTACTGATTCATCTTTGCTTTTACTTTCTGAGTTTTCTAGCCTAACAGCAAACTTATTTTCAATGCTTAGTGGAGCAGAGTTGCTTTTATCTGCAGTCCTTAAAAGATGAATACTCAAACTGCTGTTTTCTGTTTGCTCATCAGTAGAGCCCAATATTTGCCCAGCCTGGTGCAAACACAGCTAAATCTGTCACCTCCTGCTGCAGTTCCCATAGGTTGTCCATGTAGTCTTAGCTTTCAGATTCATTGTCGTGCAGAGATGTGTAAAAACAGAAGTTTGTGGAAATTAGTTGCTTTTAAATAAGCTTTATAATCCTAATGATACTTATATCCATTTTCTAGAACTATGCCAAGAAAAAGAAAGCTGTTGGCTCAGTTAAGTGCTCTTCAAAACACCAGCAGCTTCCCTCAGATCAATGCCGTGGAGCAGCTGAACACTACACCTGGAGCAGATCCTTCTCCAAAAAGCAGCAAATATTTTGTGATAGAGAAAAAAAATTCTCCTCAGCTACAAGAAGATTTTTTCAACCAGCCCTGTGTTAGCCTGGCCAAGTCCTTTCTGGGACAGGTAAGACATGAGCACCGACATTCCTGTACTGGATTATGTGCTACCTAATAACTTCGTGTAAAAGGATGAAATTCTTTTTTTGCCATTTGACTCCTGGGCTTGGCTATTTTAGGAATACAGCTCTCATTCCTCCTCTTGCTAAGTGCAGTGGAATTTAAAGACCAGTAGCCGAATCTATTCCGGGTGAGGTCAGAGGAATAATTTTTCAGATTATTCTGTCGCATTTTTAATTGGGATTTTTTTGGTGGAGTTTTCCTCCCTTTTTTCTATTTACTAAAATGTGCTTAGCTGCTTGTGGTTTGAAGGCTGTTTCAGGCCCATTATCTTCCTTTCAGCAATTGCTTTACTTGTTTTTGTTTCTTGCTTAGCCCAGTGGAAAGCAATGCTCTGCAGTCAGCAACATCATCTTTGCCTTCATTTTACTGTCTTGTTATGCTAAGGATTATACAGTCCCACAATTAAGCTCTCTTCACTCCAGATATTGCTATTCCTATCTTTTGTTTCTGAGTTTCCAAGTCATTACCTGCACATGCAAGGACTTCTCCCTTAGCCCATTGCATAAACATTGAGGAGTCTTTGGACCTTGCTGAAAGCCTTTGGAAATCAGAATGGTGGAGATCGAATCCTCTGCTTAGTGAGTCCTTCAGAAAACTCTCTGGCTGTTTCCAGGGGAGGGACTTCTCTTAGTGTTTTCCCTATAAAAAGTTCCAGTCTAGGGCCTTCTAAACTCACTGCAAAATGTGTGTTCAGTTTCACTGCTATGGTCTTATCTTCTCTGAGTCTTTTTTATACCTTTATTGTCTGCAGGGTGAGCAGACTCTCTGGGTTCTCATGGCTTTAGATAACTTCAGGAATTTGTTCCACAAACTGTTGGTTTTGGCCTGTTTTGCTGCATGCAGCCTTTTTTTATTTTTTAAGGATATCTTGCTTGTAAGTGACACCTTTGCTCTGCCTTTTAGCCCTGCTGTGTTTCTTTCTGGTCTGCCTTCACCTCTTTGTGATACTCCACATGTGTTGCTATCTTTGCAGACATCCTGCTAGAGGCTTGCCTTTCAGACCTTAACCTCTGGCTGCCTCTGAAGTTCTTCCCAACAAGCTCCCTCACTTTACGTAGTTTCCTCTTTTTGCTGGTAGGCAGGACTCTGGTAGATTATTTTTGGACTTTAATGCTTGTGAAAAGACTCTGAACTTTATCCTTCACGGTCATGATACTGAGTTATTTTTCAGGAGTAAGTCTTTGGAAAAGACTTTGTATTTTTCTCCAGATCTGAGAACTGAGTCTTTTCTCATGATGTTCCTGATTCCTCGCTCTGCACAACATTTGATGGTGTCTAAGCAAACATTGCACATGTCCTGATCTATCTGAGGATGCCTGAAGTCTCCCATTACTGATACATTTTTGTTGTCTTAATGGCTCCATCACCCTCATGCATTCAGTTACACTGGCAGATGATTTTTGAGTCCTAATTCTGTATTTTTCCTATTTAGGCCTTGTTTTCCAAACCACGTGATTTCTACCTTAATTTTACATTTTCTTTAAAGTATAACCCCCAGTCTCCCATGACCTAGCCTATTCTCTCATAAAGGTAATTCAGTGTTTCCTTCATTACTTGCATTCTACCAAATTTTGGAGGCATCTGGTATATTAATCTTGCTTACCTTCATGATACCTGAGTTGTTGGAAACAAAAAAGATACATGAGTGAATGGCCTTTCAGAGGGAACTGCCATAACATCAAGGTACATCCTCAGTGAGAAAAATAACCTTTATGAAATGGCTTACTATGTTGGGAATTATCACCATTTTTGAATTTTTTTATTAAACAGAGTATTTGGTGTGTCTGAAGACAGGGAAATGCCTGGATGCATTTAAACCCATAACCTTACCATTGCATTTCATCATGTTGAGGGAGAAATGTGGCCACATGGGTCTGGTTTTGGGCTGCTCCCAGCCCACTTGCTGAACACCAGTGCTTTTTTTTTTTCCATAAACAGATTATTTTCAACAATTTGACAAGTGCTGTAGGGAAACTGTGGTATACTGGAGCTGCAGCTTTGGAAACCAGCTCCTGGAGCATCCATTATGGATCAGATCAATATCTGCACTAGCAATCCAGCACAAACATCTGCTAGGAATTAAGCTTTGTTTTCTGAAGGTCATTTTTGAACAGCTGCATAATTGAAATGTTTTAATTAAACTGATTGCTGGTGCCCAAACAACACTGTGCTGCAGCATTTCATACACATTAAATAAAGCACAAAGTTTAGAAATAGGTCAAACCACAAATTCCTTTGTACAAAGTTTAGTGGGGTTTTTTTTTATTTTTAAAAAGAATCTTTTGTCTGTCATGTTTTGTTTCCCCTGCATCTGCTTTGTTTTATTTAAGGAGGTACCAGCAGCAAGAACACACTGTAATAACAAAGATCTGTTGTTGTCTGCCTGAAGCCAATTCCCATCTCTCCTGCACTGCCCTTCTCTGTGGTGCAGAAAATACTGAAATAGCATTGATGCCCTCTCTAGAGCTGATTATCTCTGTGATTTGGGATTGGGACTTCTTTGAAACATCTCTAGGGAGGGAAACTGTCTAATCATAGCAGTTATTTAATTGTGCCACTGTCATATTTCTTCTGATCTAAAGATAATACATTCATGATGCTTCAAGGATGATATTAGCAGTGATTTTTGCCTTAAACCTGATGGATTGGAGTGGAGAATACAGAACATAACCACAAAAGCAACTCAGTGGGCTTTAGCATATGTAGGATCATAAATTGGTTCTGTTTCATACTGCCTCATCTACACACTCCAGGCATTTTGTGGGGTGAGTGACAGGTGGGAACTCCTTGTACTGGGCTGTGGAAGCTAAAAAGTTGGTGTTAGCTTATAGACTGCTAACTGGAGAGAATTTAATACCATCAGGTCCTTTCTTTCCAACTTCTCTGTTTCCACAGCTCTTGCTGTGGTTATTTTGTACTGAGGGCTGGTAACTGATGCACTCTGACCTCTCTTTCAGATTTTAGTTCGCAAACTTCCTGATGGCAGAGAGCTCTGGGGTAGGATTGTTGAAACAGAAGCTTATCTGGGTGGGGAAGATGAAGCTTCCCACTCAAAAGGTGGGAAGCAAACACAACGGAACGCAGCAATGTTCATGAAACCAGGAACTCTGTACGTGTATCAGATCTACGGGATTTATTTCTGCATGAATGTTTCCAGCCAAGGTAAGCTGAGGCTGAAAGAGATGGAATGCCAGCAGGATGGGGCTGACATTTCAAGCTGCAGTGGTGCTGCAAGTCACTTGTGAGCTCTCTGTGGGCTCTCTGATGTCAGTGACTTGCTGTCACCATCTTCCATTGGAACCTGGGCTTTGTCACTGTGATCAGGGTGTACCTGTGGGCAGACAGCACAGCAGGCAGGGCCCATCTCCAGCTACCCAGTTTGTCCCAGCTGGGAGCTGTGGGAGCTGTCTGGGCACACAAAGATTGAGAAATGAGGGAGAATCTGGATAGGATGGAGCTTTCAGTTTTGATGACCTGGGCTGCTGCCTCAGTCACAGGATTCAGTGAACCTTGTTCCTCAAAAGTGGTGATGTAGAGAAAAAGTCAGTCATTAATGACAGCCTAAATCTTGGTGTCTGTTGCCATGACAGGAAACTCCTCTGTCTCCTACCTTTATCTTCAGAGTGAAAGGAATGAAATGTTGGAGAAAACAAAAAGCCTGAGATGTCCTAAGCTTAAGCAAGGAGTCAGTAGGAACATTTTAGCTGTCTAGCTGTATCTAAAAGCCAAAAAAACCCCTCACCCAAATCAAAATACCCAGACTGTTACAGAATCTTCCATCTTCTTTTATTATTCTCAAGAAAAAATAATCAAGCTCTAATTAAATTATTCTGTATCTTACTGAAACTTTCCTTCCACATTTCAAGACTCTTAACAAGCGTTACTGAAAACTTCCTTCTTTTTCCTGTCCTGTAAGAATGACAGTATTTGCCTTGCAATGAATCTCTTGCTTAATTAGACACCTTGAAATGGCATCAAATGTTTCCTAGGTAACTACTCGCTCTGCTAGAAAAAATCTCAAACCCAATTTACTTTGACTATGTCAATGAAAATGTTTAAAAAGCTTGTGTATTCCTAAGTGGAAAGCAAATGTAACTGTGGCCATTAATGCTCAGGTTTTGGCCTTTGGACAGAAGCCAAGCAGAAAAACAGTGCCACGTTATAGTGTGGAGGAAGAGCCTGACTTTCCAACTGAGGGTCTGGAGTCTGGTGGATGAACACATGTGAAGTTCATTACAGTAGCTCTGCCAAATCTGTTCAGATTGTGAAAGCACATGGTTCATTTGTCAGGATGGGATTCTTGGTGATTAAAATCTTAAGAATAATACTTTTTATTTAAAAAATTGTTTAGCCTTTGAATTCTAGAAAGATTTCTTTGAAATACACACTTGGGAAATTTTTGCTTATATACCTGTTTTTAGTTTTGTAGAAAAGCAGTTGAAGGGCTCCCTGTGGTGATGGATTTAATTGGATTTTTTGTTACAAACTTCCTCCCCATCATCCTGTCACACGTGAGTGACACCAGGCAGAGCTGGCACTGCCAGCTTTGTCAGAGCACTGCAGTCAGTACCACGGCTGTGCACATTGTGCACCAATGATGGCAGCTACACAAACTGGAGCTGCCCCTTCTGTGTATTTGCCCACATGCAGAAGTGTTGAAAGAAAGAATCTGGGGAGGAATCACCCAAGATGTTATTCTCCAGTTAGAGGGAGAAGGAGTTGTTTATTGTGCTGTGGTTTAGTCTGAGGGAAGGTCATCTTCATGGTGGCACCTGGGTAGAAGGCAAGAGCCTTTCATTCTCTGGATATGGGACAGATTTTCAAAACTTTGTTTTGACTCTGGCTGTGAAAAAACACAAAGAAACCCTGGCAGAAAAACCAAAAACATCTCCTGTGGCATAGTTTGGTCCTCCTTCATAGCATGCTCTGAAGGCAAACAGCTCTAAGAGACAAGCGTATCCTCTGAAGCAGTGGAGCTCTGACTCTTTAGGGATCACTTGTTTTGATACACAGCCTCACAGCCTCTGACTCCAGGTGGAATAAACTTTCTCTCTTTATTGCTGAGGTTCAGGCTCCAGTATCACTCAGGGATGGGAAGGGGAAATCTTCATGCACATCACTGAGATAAAGCTACACCACGGGGAATTTTACTGTGAGAGATCCTCCCATCACTGAGTGAAATGCTGCAACTGCCTGAAGCCACAGCAGGCATCACTGCATTTGGAGAAATCATGGGTGGTAGAGGAGAAGAGCTTATAGAAAACATACAGCCAAAGTCTTTTACTGTGCATGAATCCTACAGTATATCCTGAGCTGCACAGTAATCTCAGTACTAAGAGCTTTCCCTAGAGTCAAGAGAGATGTGGGGCTTCCCTTGCCTCAGGAAGAGGATAAATGCCAGTCATGCCTCTTTTTGACTTAGCTGTGTTCTGTTTCTCTGGAATTTGCCAAGGTCTGTGTTTTGCTGCCAGATCTGAAAGAATAGCTTGTAAAATCAAGAGCCCAACGATGCTCAGCCCAGGGTCACATTGCAGGGACTTCTCCCTAACTTTCAGCTCCTAGACCAGGATTTTGAAGGAAGTATTGGGGAGCACTGAGTCAGGTGGGTGAATGGAGGAGAAAATTCTCTTCTCTCCAGTGGCCAAAAGCTGTTTCGGGGAAGGAGCAGGAAGCTGCGCTGTGGGGGTGTGGGACTCCACTGTCATGTTGATTTCTAGCTGTTCAGGAAGAAAATTGGCCTCTGCAGTGTTGTTAGATCCCAGCTTTTAGCCCTGAATGCTGCTCATTATATGGAGTGACTCTTAACAGGAGAGATGAATACTCAGCATCCCCAGCTGGCCCTGCTGCTGCTGGTGTGTGCACATTGGGCAGATGATGAACTCAGGTGACCCGTGAGAGTGAAATGCTGCAGGCTGGGAGGGGGAGGAAGCCAGGATGAAGCACTCTGGAGTTGATTCAGCCACTCTTTGGGAATTAAAATTAAATTTCTAATGTGGAAGTTTGCTCAGGAGAACCCAGAGGTGTGAGGGGAAGAAGGCTGGGCTCTGTGCTTCTCTGGGAGCACCTGCAGTTTTCCAAGTGCTTGTCTCTCTTCATGTGAACTCCCAAGGACTCGGTTCAATTCAAGTGTGACCTGTTTCCACTTCCACATGAGATGGGTGAAAGCAAGCAGTGTAATGAGAGATTGCTCAGAATCCCACAGTTGTTCCTGGCAAGGGAGGCAGCAACATGATGGGAAGGATGTTTCTTTGTGCATTGATAAAAAGCAGAATTAGGACATGGAACATGTTCTTAAAAATCTGAAATGACCTTTGAGCTCTAAATCACTGTTAGGCCAGGGAAGCGGCTTTTGGCTGGCAGATTAGCATCAATCCCCCTCCTTGGAGAAGGGAGTGCCTGGGAACAGATTGCTGACAGCTGTTGGAATTCAGGCTGTTGGCTTCGCCGAGCTGTAGTCAGGGCAGCAGGGGTCCCAAGATGGTTCAGGGCAGCAGGCACACCTCAGAGAGCCAGGAACCAGGACCTCACTGGGAGCCCAGAGGGGTAATTTAGCGTGAGATTTGTACAAAGTATGAGAGGGAGTCTATTTTAGGAAACCACAGGTCCTTAGGGATCTGCCAGTGCCTACAAAAAGAGCCTTTGCCAGGCATGAGCGTGGCTCCAGATGTTCAAGGCTGGAGAGGGAGAGGGGACTCTGGGGAGCAGCACTGTGCAGATGCTGGTGGGAGGAAGGCTGTGGGTGGCCAGCACAGGGGGGAGCTGTGTGGGGCTGCACACAGGCCCTGTGCCAGTGCTCTCCTCACCCACTCAGGGGCAGGAGGAGACCTGGCCCCTGCTGGCCACTGGAAAATACCAGGGAAAGGTTTCTGTCCCACTTAGGCTGGAGATCCTTGTCTGACAGGGAACGCAGGAGCTGCATCTTTGCTTTGCTGTCACCTGGCTGCAACAGCTGGGAGGGAGGGAGACCTAAGGCTTCTGACAGTGGCAAATCACATTTGAGAAAAGAATTTGTCAGTTTTTTCCAGTTTTTGTCATAGAAAGGTCGTCTTTGCTAAGTGCTGTTCCCAGGGCTGTGCAACCCAAACCAGACTGCGTAGCCCTGTCCTGCCCAGGTCCCTGCCTTGGGAGAGCTTCTCTGGCACATGTGTCCAAATCACACTCTGTTGGAGTTGTGCAGTGACCCAAGGCCATGCTCATCCCAGCTGTTATACCTCCAGAGGGAGTTTGGATTGGTACCAGCCCAGGCTCCCTCAGCAGTGTGTGCTCCCAGTGCCTGCAGCTCCTTGCCAGGTTTCTCTTTGTCCAGCCTCACTCTGCAAGCTGCCTCTTTCTGCTGGCAGCATCCAGACTCATTCCTCCTCACCTTTGTTAGCTGGAGTTCTTCTAATCAGAGTTTATTAGAAATGCACTGGGTTTGGGACCAGAGCTTTGGATACCTCTGCCAAAACTGAACCAGATGTATATTTGTTCCTGAACATTGTGCTGACATAAGAAAAAGCTCTTGCCCTCTGGCAAGCCTTGGAGCAGCAGCCAGGCTTAGCAACATCAGGTGGAGCTGGGAAGAGCAAGTCAGCACTGCAGAATGAAGGGCACAGAGCTACAGGACACTGGAGAGTTGGAGGAGGGAAGGGAGTGCCCTTGGAGCAAAGGCCAGGCCCCATGGTTGGGTGCACCAGGCCATTCCCTCTTCCATCAGGCTGAGCCACAGGCTCAGAGCTGAAGTGCTGCTGGCAGTGGGCTGAAAGGTGAGACATTCCCAAAAAAAAGCCCCATACTAACACCCAGCTCTTGTTCTGCACAGGAGAAGGGGCTGCAGTGCTGCTGCGTTCCTTGGAACCTCTGCAGGGCTTGGATGCCATGAGGGAGCTGCGCAGGGCCTCCAGGAAAGCACCCACCAGGCTGCTCAAGGACTGGCAGCTCTGCAATGGGCCCTCCAAGCTCTGCCAGGCTTTTGGCATCGACAAGGCTTTTGACCAAAGGGACCTGACTCAGGATGCTGCCATCTGGATGGTGCCTGGACAGGACCCGCCGGGGGAGCAGGACGTGGTGGCCACCACCAGGATTGGCATTGGCAACAGGGGAGAGTGGGCGCAGAAACCACTCAGGTTTTATTTACGAGGAAACAGATTTGTGAGTGTTGTAGACAAGAAAACAGAGAGAGAGATGGGACACTCACCTGGCAGCTGACAAGTCTTGCAAGTGTCCCAGGGACCAGGACTTGAGCTGTGCTCTCTACAGTGGCCTCAAGCTGCATCACGGCAGATAGAGGGGCCTGGGGGGTTTTTAACAATAAATGTACTTGGTCACAATGAATGGGGCAAGGTGGAGCTTCATTTGCAGGAGACTGGAATGGGCCTCCCAGCCAGAACTGAGGCTGGTTTTGGACACTGAAGGCCACTTTCTCCCTTGCCAACAGATCCAGGCCCAATTAGGATGGGTGAAACGAGAAGGGTCACAGCTCTGGACTGCTCCCATCACTTCAGCCCTCAGCAGAGGCCAAGCGCTTGGTTGCTGCAGGGAAACAGTTAAAAAATTGAGTGGCAGCAGAGCAGACTGAAAGGATGGGAGCTGGGAGCGAAGGATGTAAAGGGAGGATCTTACTGTTGTCTGCAGCTACCTCAGGGGAGGGGATAGAGAAGACAGAGCCAGGCTGCTGTCAGACAGGATGAGAGGCAACAGGCTGGAAAACAGGAAGTTCTCATTAGCTCTGTGGAAAAAATTTTCCCCATGAGGGTGGTCAAACACTGGAACAGGGGCCCAGAGAAGCTGTGGGCCATTCACACCTCCACAGACAGGTCCTGAGTGACCTGAGCTAACACCTTTCCTTTGAGCAGAGACCCCTTCCAACCTCTGCCTATCTCTGATGTCCAGCTTGGAGAACAAGAATGGGTTTTGTTCGTTTTCCCAGCTGCTCTTGAAACTAGTTCAGAACTTAGCACTGTGTGAATCCCCACACAGAGAAAGCACTGGTGCAGCAGCCTGGCTTGAGGTACCGAGAGGAAGAACCTCCAGGATTCAGGGCAGGACCTGCAGGACTGCAGCCACAGTGGGTGGGTGACGGGGACACACCCCCTACCTCCACCTCCACTCTAAGGGTCACATACAATAAAAAAGCTCAAGGTTTTCTATACTCTTGTCCCCATCCCATGAAAGAATTTGGTTTAGCCCCTTCTGGGCAGCCTTTTTTCTGATTCTAGTAGCTCACCTTGATGCTTAGGTGCTGGGACGGGTTTGGACAGGTCCTACAGTTGATCTGATTTTTAGGTCAGATGGTTTTTTGCTCTTCTCTACCATCCCTTTTGCAGCTGCAGGGCCAGACTGGCTGAAGGGATCCCGAGGAAGCTCCCCCAGTGGCTGCTGGAAGGTAAGTCAGCTGAAGCTCCCAGTGTCACCCAGTTGGTGTGGGCAAGTGAAGCTGCTCCTGAGGGCCTGCAGCTCTGGGAAAAGCTCCAGCCTCACACAGGCAGGAGTGAGCTGGCACAAGCTCCTGCTGTCCCCAGGCCCTGGCATGTGCCAGGGCTCTTGCCTCTTGTTCTGACCCTGGCATGGCTGGAGGAGCAGGAAACACAGCCCTGTATCTCACTTTCCTGCTGGATAGCTTTGACCCAGGCCAGGATCCCTGTCCGGTTCCCTGCAGCCACAGCCATGCTTGTGGGAGAAGGACTGGAGGGACAAAATGAGCCCTGGGGGACAAGCTGAGTGCCCAGTGCCCTCAGCACCAGCCTCTGGGTGGAACATGTCCCTGAACTTGCAGCTTGGCCAGCACCTTTCAGTCCTGCTCAACAACAAGGTCCCATCCCCAGGCACAAACTGGGAAACCTGGAAACCCAGGAACACAGAGGCTGCTTGGTGACAGCCCTGCTCCGACAGACACTTGGGAATAAGGATATTGGGGTGAGGAAAGAATGAGCTGTGATACAGTGACTGAGTCATTCATTCATGATTTCATGTTTACTTGTGATACTTTGCCTTCCCACTTCTGTCCTCGCTGCTGTGAGATCAAATAGAATTCCTGGGTGCCCAGGGTAATTTCCCCAGGAGCCAGGCCAGCTCCCCTGTGCCCTGGAACAAGGCCATGCATGCTGTGCCGTGGGGACAGGCTCTCATGGCTGAGTGTCCCAGCAGCCATGCTGGCAGGTACAGGAAGCATTCCCAGGGCACCAGTGTCCCCCAGAAGTGCTGCCAGCAGCAGCACAGCAGAACCCTCTTCTCCCACTCTGAGGATCCCAGGGCCAGGAAGGGCTGTGAACGTGGCAGGGCAGGAATCCAGGCTGAGCAAGCACATGCTGTCCTGCAGCAGGCCCTGGAGCCTCGGGGAGCAGCTGGGACATCGAGGCACGGATGGGGACAACCTGCTGTGTGTCACATGGCGAGAAGGAACTGAAACCACCTCCTGCAGATTTTAGGCTGCCTTTAGACTCTCAGCATGGAGAGCGTGGCAGGCTCCTCCCTCCTCTGTGCCAGCAGAGTCACTTCAGGAGCGACTGGAACACGGAGATGACGGGGTCCTCGTGGCTGGTGACCACCAGCACGCTGCGGAACTTGTCGAACAGCATCAGCAGCTGCGAGCGCCGCATGTTCTCGTTGTACATGATCTCCTCCAAGTGGTGCCGGCCTCGGAAGTAGTGCAGCAGCCTGCAGGGAGCAGAGCAAGGGAGCACGTGAGCCAAAAGCAGCTCAGACTCCTACTGCCACCCCCAAGGTCTCCTCTCCCATGGGATGCAAATCACAAGGTTGTTTGGGTTATGTCCCTCATTTGCATGAAAAGGGAATTAAATCATGCTTAGCACAGAAATCCCCTGGAAAAGGATGGGACTTGTGGGGCTTTGCCAAGGTCCTTGGATCAAGAGGTTTCCCAGTCTGGGGCATTTCCCAAGACTTGTCAATTTTCAATTTAGTTATAATTCCAGGAAGTGAACAAACACAAGTGCCAATGAGCCTTGAGAAGTCAGGACATGGCAGATTTACTCTATGCTCTCTTAGCAAAGCCTACAACTACCCTTTGTCACAGCTCTGCATCAGGGGCCTGGGTACCTGCACTGCCTTTTAGAATTAAGAGCAATTTTCCCTCACAGCAACCCAAGGGGCTTTGTACAGGCCCTGCACTCAGGGTTTGGGCAGCTTGGGTTGGGTGGAGCAGTCACAACAGGGAGATGGAAATTTTGGTGGTAGGCACCACAGAGAAGCTGTGGGAGTTACAAATCCCCTGAAGCCCAAGTTCAAACCATGCTGGCTTCTTAAATTCCCTATTCTCTTTAAACAGAGACAGCAGAGATACCCCTTTGCTGGCCACCAACATGCTACAGCCATCAGAAAACCTTGGCCCTGCACAGTCAGTCACAGCAGGGTCCACGACAAACAGCAGAAATCCCCAGTGGCTGAGGGCCCCTCCCCAGAGTTCCCTCTGAGCCATAACACCAAGGCAGCCCCCTCCCCCATGAAGCCTGAGTTTGCTGCTCTGTCTCTTGTCTTGACACCCTCCCAAATATCACAGCCATGCTGTGACTCAAATACTTCCCACCCCAAGAAGGCCCAGAGGCCAGAGTCCCTTCCCAGCTCCACAGCCAGCTGTGCCTCCACGTGTTCCACATCACACTCTGCTCCAGCAGCCTTTGCTCATGTTCCATTACCCATCTGCAGCTTCATGCCAACTCACTGTAAAAAGAGTGGAGATGACATGATCTGTTTTCCAATCCATTCATACAGCCCACATGCAGGAACAGCCCTCAAAATATACCCCAAATCCACTGGAGGATGGAGTGGCTCCTGCTTTCCCTGCAGGACCAACACCTGCCTGGCTGCTTCCTGCTGCTCAGCTGGGCACTCCTGTCACCCACCACCCTCACAGGTGACTGGAAAGGAGTCACCATGCAACAAGTGTCCCTCCAGCACATGCCCCACTGCAGAGTTTTCACCTCTACCCCATTGCCACGTGTTTCTCTGCTTCCCAACTTGCCACATCCCTCCTCTCCCCCACGAGCTGTCTGTGGGCTCAGAGCAGGATCCTCACTGGCAGCCAGGGGCTGGGCAGCCCCAGCTTGCTGCCAGCTCCCTCCTGCTGCTCCTCTGCCAGCTTTCAAGCTGGCACCAGTACGGAGAAGGTAATGCTGCCTCTCTGTACCTGCAGCACAAGCAAACAACAAGACAAGCTCCAGTCTCCCGTATCTGGGCTGTGCATCTGCCTTTTGCACTGTCTCCCCCTGGGTATGGACATGAGGCTCGCTGGCCACCTCCCCTGGGCCAATGGCAACTCTGTGTACTGAGATGTGGTCACTCACAGGGACAGTGTCAGTTCTTGGGTGTGTCAAAGCCAGACTGTTCCCACAGGTGTGAACAGAAACACTCGTATTTTACAACTCATCTCACAGTTCATAAAGTGAATTTGGGGATCCCCTCCCCTATGCCAGGCTCTTGTACCCATGTGCTCATACCCTGGCTCAGCTCTCTCCCGTGCAAATGGTATGACCTGGCTTTCCACAGCAGCACAGACTGAGGAGTTTGCCAATAAATAAATCCATCTTACATTCAGAAAGAGTCTGGATTTGTAACTGGTCAAGACTAAATACTTTCCACTCCAATAAAAGCTAGAGAGGATATTAAAGAATATCACAAAAATGCCAGCTGGAAGACACCCCCAAAGTTGAGCCCAGCATTCTGCTCCAGCAGGAGTATTGCTAATGCTGTGGAGCTTTCTCAAACCCTTCCAAGATGGAGATCCCTCTATATGCTTGGGCAACCTGTCCTGGGCTGCACCACTCCTGGGGAGGAGGTTTTCCCAAAAGTCCAACCAGAATCTGCAAGGCTGTCCTTGGGGTCACAGCTCCAGAGAAGGTGGGCACTGCCTTCGCCTTTTTGGGCAATGAACATTTATGGGACACAGCATGAGATGGCACTTCTTCGGGCACTGGCACTGTGTGCGAGTCCCTCTGAAGCTGCTCAGGTGTGTCTGCTGACAGATGTGACAGATGTGCACATCCAGATGCAGTGATGGAAGATCATTGCTTTCCATTGCTCATCACTGTTTTCCCCTCCACAAGTTGCAAGAGCTGCCCCTCTAACAGCACTGGAGTGTTCCTACACACTAAAAAAAATAATAATTCTCTCAGACTAGCATTTCAAATAGAATTAGATTGTTTCTGGCCAAGCAGATGTCCCTGCCACAGCACTGCTTGAGACCAGAGCAGAAGTGTCCACAGCTCAGTGCTGCCAATGAGCATTCCTGAGTGCAGGGAAGGATCTCACCTCCCCATCTCAGAGCAAGGCAAATAAGCCCTGAAAGCAACTCCACACCCATGGCTTGGGAGAGAAGCCATGAGTGAAGCCTCCAGCTTCTTCAGGCTTCAGAAGCACTGCTTAATGTGCAGTGAGGAAGGCTTAATGTACATTACTGAGGATCTAGCTCAAAAAGAAATTGTCTCCTTCTCAAGCTTCCTCCTGGATGGACATGCCAAACCTCCTGTAACTGCACCTTAGGAAAGAACTTGGATTTAAATCCCCATTCATTGTTAGGAGGATTAATGCAGCCAATGCTGGAGCCAAGCTTTAGTAATTCCTTACTCCCCCTTAAGGTTTCTGCCATAAAACACAAGCTGTGCACAGCCCTGGACAGGCACCAGCACTCTGTATGTCTGTGTAGCAAGGGACAGGCACTCAGAGGCACCAGCAGAGGGAAATGTGCCAGGCTGAGCTTTATTGCTGTGCTGGAAATAGCCCATCCCTCTGTGCACACACAGCATCCTGGGAAGGGCAAATACCACAGGATATTTGGGGCACCAGATGTGCATTTATAGCACTTTGCTCTGGAGGCAGCTGTGAGAGCAGAGCAGTTGGCCAGGGCTGGAGCAGTACCTGCATGAGGGTAATGAGGGAGATCAGCTCATTCAGGCAGCTTCACCATGGCTTCTTCTCTTTCATTGAGAGCAACAGGTTTACTCATTCATCTCTGATGGTTGTGACACAAAAATGGAGAAAATACACCTACACGTCGTGGTGTATAAAACCAGCAGTAACCAAGAGGGTCTGGCATGAACATTCCTACACGTGCGCCACAGCATCTGCC
This sequence comes from Anomalospiza imberbis, assembly GCF_031753505.1. Lineage (NCBI taxonomy): Eukaryota > Metazoa > Chordata > Aves > Passeriformes > Viduidae > Anomalospiza > Anomalospiza imberbis. The sequence continues at coordinate 3,285,847 of NC_089696.1, read as the reverse complement.
CACAGGACCCATCTGTTTATTGTTTATTTATTGTTTAATCTGTTTGTTCCTCACTGTTGCCTCAGAGCACTCTGCACTTGTCAATTCAATCTGTAGTAGACTGGAAATTCTGACCTGGTAAGGCCTGGGGATCTGCAGAAGAACCTGGGGCAGGAGCAAACTGCACAATAAGCATCACTCTAGCTGGTTTCACAAAGAAATCAGAGTAATTTCTTCCATCTGCAATTACAAAGCTTCCAAAAGGCTCTTTTATCCAGCTCAGGGTATGAGAGGGGAGCAATCACGACATCCTTTCCTCTCACTAGGATAACAAAGAATCTGCATCGCCACTGAACTGGTCCAAGGAGTCCCCTACAAATTCTGTCTTAAGATATTAGATATGATTTTGTTGTTACTGTCCTTCCTCAGTGGTTTTGTAATGACTTAGCTGGTAATAAAGAAAAAAACACTTCAGAGTTCTCAAGTTGCCAATGTTGCCTCCCAGTCAGAGCATATTCTCTGAAGAGTTGCAGAAGATGGAGACGAATAATTCAGAGAGCAGTAACTACCCAAAAGTTTTGAGAGCCCTGTCAAAGTCCCTCAGCTGTACTCTGCCACAGACAAGGAAAGCATCTTCCTGCTATTACAATTTCCTTGGGCTACCTGCCTGTATCCATCCTAGGGCAAGAACCAAGTTTTCAGGGTATTACCAACTGAATCCAAAATATGGAACAGCTGCGGTCCTTGCCTCAGGTGGTTTTCTGCTCCACAAGTATGAAAATCAGTGGAAGTTGCATTCCAGTGATGCCACTGAGTTTTGAAATCCTTTGGAAGAAAAAGTATTTCCCCTCCTCCCAGCTTCCCAGATAGCTGCTTTAGGAAGTCATTCTGCTTCTACCACGTGCAGAACCACATAGTGCCTGTTTTTGTTGAGTGCAAATGTGTAACAACAAAATGTGTGCTACTGATCACACACCCTAATGCCTCTAGCTTAACTAAGCTAAGCAGTAAGCTCTCATCACTGCCAAACACACCTTGGGACTCTCTGTAAAAGTATTCAGGCTGACTCTGTGTCTCATGTTTCCATGGAGTTTACAAACCATAAAATTAAGGAGAGCTGGCTTGGAAATACCAATGGACACAAAATGGCAGCACCAGCATCACTGGGTCTCTGCCTTGCCTGCTCAGATGGGATTTTTAGGCTGTGCAGTTTTGTGTCTGCCATGTGTGGACAAGGAAAACTGGCAGGACAGTGAAGTCCACCCATACCCTCTGATGCTCCTTCACACACCCAGGACTCTTTGTTACCAAGTGTTCTTGTGCCACACATATTTGTATTACAGATGAAATACAGGAGCAAACCCAAAAGAATTTCTCCTCCAAACCCCCAGGCCAACAGGATTTTCTCAGTCTCCACAGCAATCCTTCCATAAAGCAGAGAGGATAAGAACCAATGCTTGCATCCTGCACTGCTCACCTTGCAAACATGCGGAGATCCTCTGGGTTCTGGGCAGCTGGGACATTCAGGATGGCTTCCCGCTCATGTTCCAACAGGCTGGCCAGGAGATTCTCTGTCATCCTCTTATTTAGGGGTGAGTCCCCACCAGGTATCAGCTCAGCACTGGAATTATCCATGCTGGGGCTTGTCAGAGTCATGTCATCACTACTGGCTATCAGGACAAGAGAGAGACACGCATATACACTAAATTTTTGTATTCCTCAGCATAAGGATGCAAAGTTTATCAATTCAGGCTGTTTCTGTGCAGCCTTTCCAACTAATCCCTCTTCTCTGGAGAGCAGAGAAAGTGGCTCTCCAAGTGCTCCATGAATCTGCAATTAGTCATATGACAACACAGCGATTTTCTCAATGGGAAATTCAAATGTTTCAACAGAGTCATCAATTTGTGTGGAAAACTGTACTTCTGGAGACCATAAACAGTCCATAAAAACATTTGAAAAGAGAATTCCCAGACAGCTGTGCTGGAATACCATGAAATGGTAACATGAAAAGCCTAACAGCACAGAAGGTGGGAGCAGGCAGAGAGGCCAAGAAGCAATATCCTCTTGTGAGGGAGCCAGAAAAAATAGATCACAGACTCATCTAACTCACATTCCAAGATCTCTGCCCTAATTCATGACTCCTGAAAAGCTCAAAGTTGTACAGAGGATCTCCCCCCATATCCAAGCCCAGCAGTGTTCTGAGAAGGCTGCTCAGAACAGCACAGGCAGGAATGTTTGGTGATTTCAGCATTATATCTGATTCATCCTCTTGAAAGAATGCTTTCCTGGAATCACCCTGAAGAATGGCACTGGGGGGATTAAAGAAATCAGAGGACACAAACAGAAATCAATCATGTGTGAGAACAAAGCCAGCTCTGTGTCTCCTCAGGTGGCTCTAATGGCTCTACAGCCCACAGAAACCAATGCTGCCTGAACAAATTACCTCATTTTCTTTCTGTCCTGAAAACCAAAATCTGCCAGAGTAACACAGGGGATACTTCTGAGTGCAGCAAGGGAGGACAAAGTTATTTTTAAAAACAAAGAAGTACCTCTCATAAAAATCTTTTACATGACCAGATGAGAATTTGGCAAATTACACAGCATTACTTCTTTCTAAGAAGAAGTCTAATAGCCCCTAGAGGACTTTCACCAGTGCCCAGCTCTGAATTTAGGAAAGGCTGGACCTAATTAGCAAGCACTGCAGCAAGAGGAGATGTCTCATTACCAAGGCCTGATGGCCCTTGGCAGCACTGAGAGAAGCTCTAGAAGTGAGGTGGAGTCAGAACAGCAGAGAAAAGTGTGCTCATACTTGGAGAGCCAAAGCTGAGAGCGTTGGGGGTGCTCAAACTTCGTCCCCCAACCCTGGCAGTGAAGGGCATGTCCTCGTCCTGGGCTCGGAGCTCCTCCTCGTTCGGGGGCACCATCAGGCACACGTAGGTGTGGAGCTGGATCAGGAGCCGGTGCTGGAGCATCCAGATCACCATCTGGATGAGCTGGGTCTGCAGGGGGAGAAACGAGGGGTTAAAAATCTGGGAAATGAGATACAGGAGGAAAACAGCACACGAAGGGTACACTGAGTAATGAGTCACGTGGAAAATGCTTCAAGCTCCACACAAGAGTTTATCAAAAAGGTGACCAGACACAAAACTTCATCACACCCAGAGCCTCTGTGGGTGCTTAGGCTGCAATGCAGCCTTTCATGATCCACATCTTTATGCAACATTGACCAGCACAGACTGAAGGAACCTGCCCTGCCCCTGCCTCAGCTCCAGACCAGTTTGTTGGTCTCTACACAAGGGCTACTAAAATAAATCACTGAAGGGTTAATCCCACATGGTCAGGTTGAAGTGCAGGCTCCTCCAGAGAGCCAGAGAGAGGGCAGAGTGATGGGGCAGAGCTGAAGCAACCAGGGGATATGGCCAGGAGCCCTTTGGTGTCAGATGGGAAACTGCTGATTAGCCATGGGCGAGCCTCTGGAGATCAGAGCCTGACAGGGCTGGGCAGTACAGAAGCAGCACCAGCAGCAGCACAAGCCCTGGCAGGGGACAGCGGCCTGAGCTGCCAAGGAGTCCCCTCTCCATGCAGAGTCACCATCCCTCATTTCACCTCCCTCTGCTACACAGGGCCAAGCTAATAAAGGCACCTGGGTTTTCAGGCAGGCCAGAGACTCAAAAGCAATGAGATGTATTAAACATGGCCCAACACCTGCTGGAGACCTGCACCACGGGCAGAGCGAGGAGCAAGTGCTTGTAGGATCTGTTTTCAGAAATCTGGGAGGAGCCTTCAAAATGCATCATTGTGTCTTGATTTCTGCATAAAAAGCCTTTTCATATCACTGCAGGCAGCTCTCGTAGCAAAGGGCTCAGAACACAATCGCTGACAAGGCTGCTTGGGGATTTCATAGCAACCACCACTGTTTTGGTGAGACAAACACATGCAGCATGAGCTCAGGCTCAGAAGGAAGCTCACTCTGCTGCATTAATCATCAGGGTAACCCGCCAAATCGCAATAAAAGCCCCAAACCCAAGTTCATCAGCCCACATAATTTTCCTTTTTCCATAAATCTGGTCATTCTTAGTTCCTCCTCTGCTATCAAATCACAAAAGAAACCTCTCTGTTTGCAGACAGACCCACACCCTGTCTTTTCAGCAATTACCACTTCTGGGGGCTCAGTGGATTTTAATCTTAAAACTTTTTATCTGGGATTGCTTTCAAACATCTATTTTCTGGAAAAGCCATAATTCATTTTACATGTTTAACAGAAAATCTACAGAGAGGAAGGTTGGCAAAAGACACCAAAGACATAATGCTTTGCTAACATCTGAAGCCAGCCAGGAAGAGCAAGGTTTACTCCAGCAATTATGTTGTTGAAATCCTTCCTTCCAGATGCAGGCCTGGATGGAAAGATAGCTCATTTATTTTACTTAAATTTCCAACCTGTTGGCACACAGCGACGGCTGATTAGCAAATGAAAGAAGTCTGCACGTTTCAGAGCACAAAACAACCCTGGAAAAATCCAAGGAGACAGAAAGACAGGCTCTACCAGACCTACAGAAGCAGTGGGTAGGGCCTGACCCAGACCAGCCTCCCCTGGGCACTCTGGTGGTTCCACGAATTATAAAAATAGCCAATTTCCTTTGTTGCAGCTCCATGTGCATGGAGAGTCTAATCCTGCACATGCACCATCACCTCCACACCCTTGTGGAAATACCTAGAAAGCCACCCCGAGCCAGCAGCTATGGCCAGTGGAACAAGAAGCCAGGCAGCAGTGGTGTTACAGCTTTACAGCCACAACCTTGTGCGAGCAACCCCTGCCAAACACCTTGGTGCCATCTCCGGGTGGGAGAGCTGCAGATGTGGGACTGCCTTGAGAACTAGAGGAAACTCTTCTTCCATCCTGAAGTAAACTTGAACAATCATCCCTAGACCAGGGACTGATGACCCTTGACATTTTTCTGTACTAGCCAAACTTCAGCAGGAATTTGGTACCTCTTAAAACCCAGTCTAGAAAAAGTCCAAGTGCTGCAGCATCCTGCACTGGCCCCTGCCCATGTGATGAGCTTTGTGCCACCACTGCAAGTGCCTCACACCATTCCCACTTCCTCCAGGTTTTGACCCATTTCTTACCAAAGGCAGAAGTGTTTTCACAGATCAGCTCTAGCAGAGGCTTTGCTAACACATTCTGCTGCCTGAGCTTCTGGACACCAGCACTGCATTTCCATCCATTCCCCATCTGCTCCTCCCAAGCTCCCATGGAGCTCACCCAGGGCTGCAGGAGCAGAGGCTTCCCTGCACCATCTGTGCTGTGCTGGCTGGAAATGCTGCTCCTCCCCAGAGGTGCAGGGCTCTCCCTGTGCCTGCTCTCAGGGCACTTCATTAGAGCTGGGCTCCTTGCTGAAGCCACATGGGCTGGGAGCAGCTTTCCAGGCAGGGATATACTCCATCCCAGGACTGCTTGCCTCAGTCATGCTCTGGCACAGCAGGAATCCAGAGCCAGCCTTTTTTGGCTGAAACACCAGGACTGTGATGGAAATATAAAGTGAAACATTTTATGTTGCTTAATTTAACTACCAATTCAATCTAAATTTTATTCATGTTCTTTTCATCCTTCCTGTCTGCCTGTGCTGCTTCTCTCCAGCCCGCTCAGAGGGGGTCCTGTCTGCTGCAGCAGCCACATCTGGCTTGTTCCTGCTGGCACAGAGCAGCCCAGGGCTATTCCCAGAGCACTGCCAGGGTGTTGTTGTGCAAGGCACTGGTACAATGCCCTCCTCTGTGCTCACTGGCACAAGCAGAGATGCTGCACTGGCTTCCAAAAACACAGCACTGCACATCAGCCCAGCTGGGCACTTCAGGATGGCCAGAGGAAAGCTCAGCCCCAAGTCTTGGAGGGACAAGATCCAGCATTCCTTATTGTCTGGGGCCATTTGTAAAACTCTTGAGAAACATGTTAAATTTCCTGTAAGGATTCTTTAAGGCTGTTTTCTTTCCCAGGCCTAAAACATTAAGGATAACTGGGAGCAGCAACAGGTTGAGGAAAGGGAAGGGAAAACAGCAGCCTAGAAGCACTCAATCCCAGATTGTTTCTCACCACATGAGGAGACAGTGAAAATATAGCTTGTTTTGCCTACTGAAGCACACAATCCCCCTTTCTCCAGCCTGGATTATCCAGTCATTTGATACAAATCCTCTTCAAGGTCTGACTGGAGAACTGAGGGCTGCCCTGGCTCAAGATGATGACACCTTCAAAGCCACTGGGGTGCAGGGATGCTTGCTGAAATGTATACCTTCCTTTAGCATTCAAACCATGCTGTTTCCTGGAAAACACATAAGCTATGAAAACTTCTCCCTGTTTTACAGGAAACAGATTCTGCAAACTCCTACTGATGTAGGATGAAACATTTACTGTCTAATATTGCCATTTTAATCATTAGATAATAGCTCTGAACTCTCAGCTTAACAATTCCCTCCATTCAGGCCTAGCATGACATATTCTTTTAACTTACTGTGCTAAACCCCTGCTTTTATACCCAGTCCAACTGAATATAAATGGATCTTAATCCCACTTCCTTACTTCTGCCAACAAAAGCTCCCTAATATCTTGCAGCAGAGCAGCCCGATGTGCAGTGTGGCTCCCTGAAGACACAGCTGCCCATTCAGGGTGTGCAGGCAGCTCAGCTCCCCTCCCACTCCATCCCCTGACACATTTTCTTGCCTCATTTTCCATGAGCCCTGCACAAAGCTCGGCATGTTTTCAGCAGGCACAAGGCAGAGGTCTCATCTCCCTGTGCCTGACTCCCAGCAGGATGGCCCAGACTGACTGAAACAAAAGTGAAAAGTTAAACAGATTTTGTTCAACAGCAGCTGTCCTGCTTTCCCATCTGTTGGTTTTTGTTTTGTTTTGTTTTCTGCAAGTTATCCACATCCCATCAAGGGAGAATTAAAGAACCACAATAATAATGACAAAGTGCATTATGATAAAGGGGATGCAGGAAGGAAATGGGATGCCTAATTCACCTAGGAACACTCCTTACAGGTGAGAAGATCCCTCCTGTTAGTCCATGTTTGTTCAGGGAAGGGCAGAGAGGTGTTACAGCTTCTCAGGCAGATAAATTGGCTGAGGTTACAGTGCAGAGGAGGGGAAGCCACAATCATCATCCCTAACTCTTGGTTTGCGAAGCAGCTTTGTGCAGAGTAGCTGGGCAAAGAAATTTCATGGCGAAGTAGCTTGGCAAAGAAATCCTTATCCTGAACAGCAGGTCAAAGCCTCTCCCTGCACCAGCAGCAGTGCCTGGTACAGATCCTGCCAGTCAGCATGTGCTGACCTGAAGGCTTTGGGTCACCAGGTGCTCCTGTGCTTTCCCAGGAGGTTTGGAAGGGGTGTGCACACCCCACTGAGCAACCCCAGAGCTCCAGCCCAGTGTGCCCTGCACCCACAGCAGGGCTGTGCCACTCAGAGGAGGCATGAGCCAACAGCCAAGGGCAGCAGAACAAGGGCAGCTTCTTTGGGGTCAGGGTAGAGGAGATGCAAACTGCTTCTCTTCCAGCAAAAACACCAAAAGGCAAGATGAGTTCCCTTTGGTGTGAGCTCACAGGATCTCCCCACCCCATGGCTGTACCCTGGTGAGATCCAGGACAAACCCAGGCACTGCAGCAAGTCCTGGTGACATGAGAAGTCACAATGGAGCTAAGGGACAACTCACTGTCAAATGGGGAGGACAGCTTCTCTTCCCTCATCCCTCCAGCTGCACAAGCTCTGCAGAAATCACCTCTCTCACTCTGTGCCAGCCCTGGAGCTCACTGGATCCCCCCAAGTGAATTCCACCTGCTAACCTGGCAGAACACTCCTGCAGCTGAAACAGGTTAATGAATAGAGTCAGGCTGGACAGAGCTCTAGGAAAGGGAAGAGGGAAGGGAGGAAGGCTCGTGTGTGCACACACCTGGGAGGGGAAGGAAAAGCAGGGCCTCAGCTCAACAGCACCGAGATCTCTTGAGGTCAGCTGAGCTGAGGGCATGGGCTCATCCTCATCCTGCTGCTGTCCCAGGGAATCCAAGGGAAACACAGAGAAAGGGAAGCAGCAGGGAGCACTGTGTGGATACCAAAATCTTCTCAACTAACAGATACACACTGACCAGGGCTCTGCTGCAATACACTGCTCCTCATCTCAGGCAAGAAAGGAGACCAAGAAGACACAATCAAGACTTTCAGTCGCTGGCACAGGACACAGCTGAGAGCACCCGCAGGCCTGGCACACACCTCTCACCTGGCACCTCCTACCTACTTGACAGGCAGACAGCAAAAGCAGAACACAGCCATGCACTCCCAAGGCAGTCCTGTCTTTGCTCAGGTTGTTCATATCTCCTACCAGCCAAAAAATACCACAGCACAACAAGCAGAAAAATGAGTGCCACTTTTTTTTTCATCTACCCAAAGGAATAGAGGAATTCCACTCATGTAATGGTAATTGAACAAAAATAACTTTGTCTCCTTTCAAATCAAGCAACATTTTTTTATAAAACCAGGAAGGACTCTGAGAACTCTCCTATTTCCCATGGAGGGCTTTATTAATGCCTTCTGTATCCTTTACCCATCCAGAAACTCATGCCAAAAGCAGGGAGCCAATCCCATGCTTAAGAGAAGAATCAAATGGGATGGATGCCATGGATGCCATGAGGCCACAACAGTTTCTGCAGAAGATCCCCCCCTCCCACAGTACTGACCCTCAGCTCAGTGACCTTCAGGAGCACAAACAGTGCCCTCAGCCTCATGAAAAGCACGAGATAACAGAAAACCACCGGAAATCTTCAAAGCTAAAAAACCTCACATCCCCTCCTGTGCACACAAAGAACAAAACTACAGAGAGAAGTCCCACCTTTGCTATTTCTTTTCACAAGCAAAGCGAATACATTTTGACAATATTTACAGTTCAGAGTACAACATCTTTTATCACAGCAGAGCAGAACAAAACCCACCCACATGTCATTAGATTAATTGCTGTATTGATTAGATCTCTGTTATTTACAACTGGAGCCTGACCACTTCAGGGCAGGGATTGGAGTCACGTCTCTTAAAAGACTGAAAAACGAAAAAATAATACAAGTCCTACATAGGTAAATCAAAGTAGAAGAAAATGTACTGATACAAAAATACATAAAAACTCGCTCTAATCTAAACTTCCCTAAGAACTGTCACATTTGCTTTATCAAAAAGCCACAACTTTTCACAGCATCATCCTCCATCTTTCCAATACAGCTGAAAGGATGATGAAAGCAAGGATCCTTAGGACCCTAACACAGACAGGTGAGCAGCAGAGGGAAGGTACACACTCTAAAAAACACTTGAGCACTCCATCAGCTATGGTAAGCATTTATTGCACCCTTGTTTCAAGGCATAACTGCAGCAGTAAGTGACAGACATTTATGTATTTTAAACAAAAGTAGGACGTCTGAGAACAACCAGAACTATTGAAGGAGAAGTATTAAGGCAAGTAATTAATTTTAAAAGGATTACTGAGAATGTCTCCTGAAGCTACTGCAGCTATAATAAAATTAATGCTATGACTTCAGCTTCAATTTTCAGGATACTTATTTGTCTGTAACTAGAGTGCAGTCCTGCTCTTCCCCTGTCTCCCAAGGCTGCAGCTCACCAGTACATGCTACTGGGATTAGACCTACATCATTGCTTATTTTTATCTCTGATCACCATCTCTGTGAACCTGTAATTACAGCCAATTCTTCCCTCACAGCTCTGCTGGAGCGCACAGGTGATGGTAATCTTCCCTATATCTGAGCAGGGGCTAAAGCCATGGAGCCACCAAGCACCCCAGTCTGAAGGCCAGAAACAAACACCACGAGAAGCCAGCCAAAGAACTCTGCCTATGCTTCCTGAGCCACACTGAGCCACAGCCAGAGGTCCAGGCTCCTCCATCTGTGAACAGAGCAGAGTCAGCCAGGAGACCTCACGTTACTGAGCTCCTTCCTGTGTTCCAGCAGTTCCCAGAAATGCCACAAGCCATGATCGATGCACAAGCAAAACAGCTCACAAATCCCAAATCCATCTTTTATTAACACAGATCTTTACCCTAAGAAGCTAATGCAGTGACACATGGACTTCTGCTGACCCCATGCTGAGCCTACTTCCTCCAAAAGCCTTTTAACAATTCCAGTTTTACAGCAAAACCAAGCAAACACAGATTGCTTTTAAAAACAGATTGTGAACTTGGAGCAGATGGAATAGGATAAAATCAAATGTGATTGTGAGGAATCCACAAACTCGATTCAGCCCTACCAATTGACAGCAGCTTGGAACAGACCAAATGGAGTTTCAGTTTTCCCTACTACATCACTCCACAAAAAGAAATTTTCTAATGCTTCTTTTAGGACTGTGCTTTGCCAGCACAGAGCATCCTCTCACCTTGAACATCCCCACAGCTTTTTGGCACGAGCTCATGAAACAATAAATCATAAGGCTGGAAGCACAGTAACTGGGAACTTGTAAATGTGCAACAGCAGGTTCCTGAGCGAGTGCTCCAGGAGCAGCAGCATCCCTTGTGGGCAGCAGAACAAGGAGCCCCTGGCAGTGCCCAGCTCACCTCCTGCACAGGCGGTGCCAGCGGGTTCTTGAACTCGGAGAGGGACACCGGGAGGGAGAACTTGGCCAGCATGGAGGGCAGGTTGTGACCCCGGAACTGGCAGGAGAAGGCATCTGCCAGGGGAGAGTACCTGCAGGAGAGAGGCAAAAGCACAGATCAGCTCTGTGGTGCTGCTCAGGGTAACTGTGATCCAATCAAGGATTGCAGAAATGCCAATTCCCAAATGGAATATTCCCTGTGATCTAGAAAACCCCTAAGCATAGCTGATGGCATGTTGTGTCCTGCAGAAGCCAGCCAGGAGCTCATGCACTTTCACCTCAGCCTTACATTCAGCTCCAGTGTTTTAGTCAAGGTGTGGAGGGAATCCAGAGGAGAAAAATGAAAGTGATAAAAAGTCCAGACCTGTGCAGCCTCTGATCAAAGGGACAGAGCTTGGGCAGGGCTGGGCAGGATACACACACGACCTCTGAATGTGCCAGCTGCAGCTGCAGATGTGGCTGTGCCCCCTCCCCGTGCTGACAGGTCAAGAAAAAGGATGAACAGAAGTAAAGGAGAGTCAAGTTAAATATCAGGAAAACTGTCTGTGTTAGCATTTTCATCTCCAAAGGTCTTCAGGAACAGCACTGCCATATTTGACACAGGCACAGTTGTTGCTGAATGACCTCAAGGTCCCTTCCAGCCCTATTTTTATACTTCCATCACCAAAGTTTTGATTTAAAACTATTTTCCTATAACTGAGTTCCAACATAGAGTCTAAAAGCATCTCAAAATCCAACAGAGGAAGGGTTGCCAATCTTCAGCAGAGCAAAAATACCCACCCCTGCCTCCACATCTTCCTTGCAGTGGCTCTGCCTGCTCTCCAAATGGCCATGGTGCCTTCTGTGTGTGACAAGGCACACAGTATGGAATGCCAGCACATGAAACAACACAATGGCAACTTCTGCTACTTTTGATTTATGTCAGGTGTGCCAGCTGTACAGAGAGCCTTATAAACCACTCCTTTAACTTAATCATAAAGTATTTTAGTTTGTAAATGTTCCCATATTGGACATGCAGTGAGCAGGAGTACTAAAAACACTGACAGCAGCTCCACAGGGTAAATATTGCTTCCAGGGCCACAGAGGAATATTGACCTGCTCTGCTGCTCCTCCCTGCCCACACTGGCTGTGCAAGTTCAGGCTCATGTAATGATTTGTGTTTTGTACAGCCTCAACAAATTCATGAAGATCCCACTCTGCATCCAGTCAGGCAAGGAAAGTGCATCTGCACTCCTCAGAACTGTGTTGCTACCAACACATTTTCCTTCTACTTACAGGCAGACACTGGCATTTGGAGAAAGCATGTAGACATTGTTTTCACAAAGAGGATAAATAATAATTGCTTTGCCCCAGTAAACAAGATGTGCTGCAAGCTGGAAAACCTGTATTGAGAAAGCAGGGAAAAATTAGGGGAGCAAAATCAATATACAAACTCTCACCAAGCGTTGCATACAACAACAAAAAAAGTCTCATTTGAATTGAAATGAAAAAAAAATGTTCCATCATTTCACCCTGCCTTCAGAATAAATTTATGGTTTAATATAACATGTGGCAGATCAAAAAGCATTTGACAGGGTTATGAATTTACAGAGATTTGCTTCACATTTCTAGGCAACTTAGTATTTCCTGCCTCAAAGGAATTCCTCCAAACTGTATCAATACAAGTTTAGTTTCTTTTCATGCCCCCAAAAACTATTTTTCTTTATGCACAAAATGCATTGTGTTATACATGAAAAATAAAACACGTGAAAAATAAAACAAAAGAATCAGCTTCTATTATGACAGAAACATAAAGGACAACCAACACTGCCTTTTTACTGCACAGAGGTATTTCAGTAATGAGCTACATAAAGTATTTTAATGTGTTAAACAAGTCAGTGGTTACTAATGGCTCTGGAAAAGCCACATGAATAGTGTCTACAAGACATAAAATCCAGCCTGTATCATTAGATGCATTTAACTGTGCTTTTTTTGTGGAGAACAAAACTACAGAAGCAGTAGGGAATTTCCAGAGTTCATCCCATAGCCAAGTAACACCACAGACCACTGCAGGCAGACCTGGAGTTGTATTACAAAGCAGGACCTTTCCCTTGGAACACTGACCTATGACCAGGAGAACATGTGATGATGAGCTGTGTTTCCCCTGTCACACAGAGCACAGGCTGTGTCCCTGGGTCTGGATCAACCCTTAGGAGCATGGAGCAGCCCCTCCCTCTCTGGAATCATCTCAGGTAATCATCCCAAATGATCAGAGTAATCCACAGGGGTCTCTCAGTGGCCTCACAACTCATCTGAGTGCCAGACTCTCATCCCTCCACTGGCACAAACTTCCCTTTCCAAGGGCTCATCACATCACCTCCAGCAATTCAGATTTGAGAGCAGCTTGTCACTGCTGGAAGGGCATTTGGAAAGAGCTGCTGGCCTGGGGAGACTGGCTCAAGATCTTTCCCCAAGCCTAAACTAAATCTTCTTCCCATGACTGCCCAGTCTGTGCACTAATGGACTAAGGGAAATGGACGGGAAGGTTTGTACAGGCATTCACAATTCTTTGGTAGAAAAGATCTTGGCAGCTCCCGGGGAAGCAACGTATTTGGCCATGGCAGCTGCAAACCTGCACTGGCATTTTGGGTGCTTCATTTGCATGTAGACATCAACGTGGCAGGACCAAGGCAGGCCACTGTGGTGTCAGTCAGGAGTACAATCTGGTTTTAACTACCAGACAGGAGGCACAGAGAAGACAGAGCCACTCTCCTCCGGGGGACACAGGGACAGGTCCTGAGGCAACATATACAAGGAGAACAATGGGAAATTCCTGCTAGATAAGGTTTCACTCTGATGCTGGTCAGGTGCTGGACCAGAGAGGCTGTGGGAGGCAGCCCTGGAGGTGCTCACAATTTGAAGAGAAGTTTTTCATCAGTCTGTTTTAATGGACTTGTCCTGAGCAGTGGTGAGGACCAGAGATCCCCGTGATGGGGACCAGAGACCCCAAAGATGGGGACTAGAGATCCAAAAGATGGGGACTAGAGAACCCCGGGATGGGGACCAGAGAGCCCCGGGATGGGGACCAGAGAGCCCCGGGATGGGGACTCCCATCCAAGATGGGATGTGGCTGCAGAGCTGCCCAACACTGTCCCTGCCCCCCTGCCCTTTGTTTCTCCAGCCTTTCCCCAGGCTCCAGGGCTGGTACCTTCTCCGGGCTCTCTGCTCACACCGAGGGAGCTGCCATGCCCCTGCCCCACACAAGCCCACGGGCACACAGGAGAAAACACCTCATGATTTAAAAAGCTCTCAGCAGCTGCTGACAGCTCCCCGTACCTGCAGCAATGCCAAGTCAGCATCTTGAGCCAGTTGCTGCAAATTCTTCACAGCAGAGGTAGTTTTAATTACTCTCACCAGGGCAGGTGAGCAGTCCAACGGGAGCTCATTAAGCAATGACTTCTCATCATTTAAAAGTAATAAGGCATGGTAAGGCCTGCAGAAAAATAGAATACATTTGCACAGTAAACTGCAGCTTTTCCTGAACGCTTTGTTATTCCCACACCATGATACCTGGGGTCAATGTAATGGTAAAAAAAGAATTTCTAATATCATCATTTTGCTCTAACTGGGTTCAAAATCGGCTTATTTTTATATCACAGCATAAGAGGCTCTCTGTAAAAGAGAGACAAAGAGTTATATAGTAACTGGATACCCCAGTGACAAGGAAAAAAAAGACTGCACTGCATTGGCACACAACTGAGAACAAGTCTGAAAACTGCTCATCTGCACTGAAATACAGAATGGAGTAGAAGAAAGGAAGAAAGCAGAAGTTAGTTACTTTTGCAGGTAAACAAACACAGGAAATAAGGTATCACAGGACCTGGGCTCTCTTTCTTCCAAAGGCAGAATTACTTCTGGGTCAACAGCTGAAAATGAACACACAATTCCTGGCTGCAAACAGGGCAGGCCACTCTTGCAGCATCCCCTCAGTACAACCACCTAAAGTGAACACCACCCCCATGAATCCAGCAGCACCACACAGCCACAGCAGCAGCTCCAGGGAGTCCTGTCTGAGCCCTGGGTCCCTCTCCTCCACAGCCCAGTCACACCATCCCCCTGCCTGAGCCACCTCAGACATCTGCAGCATCACCCTTGGACCAGGAGCAAGGACTGGCCACACTCTTAGGGGCAGAGCTTGCTCTTACCTGATAGATTTCAGACTTCTCTCGATTGCCTCTGGGGGTATGAAGTTGGTGGCAACATAGTGGATTTTGTGAGGAAGGCAGAAACTCACTTCCAGCCAGTTGTTGATGTGTAAACGAACCACCCCTGTCGTGCAGAGACTAAAATAGGAAGGCAATCAATCCATACAGCATTTACCCTGTATCACAAATGAAAACAGTGGTCCAGTTTCATGCTGCACAGAAATCAGATCTGGAAAAAGAGACTGAATGCACCCCATCTGTCCCCAGGCTGGCTGAGGACCAGCTGACACCTAACTGCAAGGGCCTCCCACAGCTGGACACACAGAGCACCATCCCCTACAGCATTTTGAGGGAGGTTTGAAAGACTCCACCACTGACCTTCTGCTCCCTCTACCCTTAACACTGCAGCAGTGTCTCAAGTTAAAGAAGTTTATTCAAGATCTACTGCAAGGCAAAGGAAAATTCTCTAGGCCAAAGCTGCAAAGGGCAAAGATCAACCAGGCACACTGTTTTCACCTCCAATTTCCATCTTCCCCTCCAAGCAAAAAGAAAAGAGGATGTCTGTACTGGGCAAGGGCTGTTCCAAGCAGCACATTTCCACAATAACAGCCTCCTTTGCTTCTGCTTAGGTTGTTTGTTTCCTTACTAACCTGCTTCTGCTTGTCACAAACATGCCTGTTACATGTTTTTTTTCATTCTAGGAAACCACAGGGACTGAGCTAAGCCCTTCATCTGACTCCAGCCAACAGGACTGGAGTGGAAGCGATAGATGTCCCAGGAATAATAAAGACAATAAAGTCAGACCCTGGCTCTTAGCCTGAAAGCAACAATAAGCCTCTTTTACTGAAAAAAAAAAAAAAAAAAAAAAAAAAAAACCAGAAAAGCTGGAGATTAGAGCCAGGATCATCATTCAGGTGCTTTTACAGAAGTCTGCAAATCTGGACAAGAGGTGGAATCCACCTCAGGAGGAAACTATATTTGCTTAAAATGGGTAATGTACCATAAGGAGCTAAGCCAGCACCACCCTGCAAACCCTCACAATATTCCCATTCCACAGGCAGGGAATGCTGGCCTGGGAACAGCTGTGCTGGGAGGAAGCAGCAAGGCCCACCACACCTTTTCATAAATTAGGAACACATAAACGTATCAATCTCAAGCTCTACACCTGAGAACTGAATTTGTCAATGCCCTTAGATTTTAAACTTTCTTCCCAAACAACTTTTTTTGGCTTAAAATCAAATTTCAAAGTTTGCACTCTGAAAATTCCAGCCTGAATTTTAAATTCAAAGTGTGTTGAGACTCGTGATTTGACTTTTGTGTCAATAACTGCCATGAATTTCCCCCTTGACACAAAACAGATTAAAAAACATGCCAGGAGCAAATACATGTCTGGAAAAGTATTTACGTGGTGATTTAACCATTTATAACCAGCATTCAACTGCAGGTCACAAACTAACATGGTCTTTTTCAAGCTCATCTGGCTCTGTAGAGGGTTTGGAGAGAGCAGAAATTTCAGCTTTAAACAAAAACACTGGGTAGCTTTGGCTGCTGGTGCAACTACTCACCAAACCACAACAGAGTGGTGAGGGAGCAAACAGCATCCCCTCCCACCTCGCACATGATCAGACTCATTGGGGAACATCCCACTGCAGACAACAAGTTTCAAAAGGTTTTGTTCTCAAATCTTGTACAGAACTTTGGAAAATGCTGATTTTTCAAGCTGCAAATGGAGCAGACACTGTGTGTTTTCCTGTTTTTAAAAGGCACTGAGAGGGTGAATCCTGTGTCTCTCTGGCCCCACCAGCTCTGATCTGCTCAGAGGCTCCCAGCCCCAAAGGAACATGCAAAGCACAAACACCTCTGGTTTAGTTCATTAAATGCTGCAGCTCCAGTAACTCTGCTTATCCCGCCACAAAACAACTGACAGATAAAGCTGGATTCCCTCAAAATACATCAGGGAAAAGGGCTGAAGCTGTGGTTATCCACACCATCTCCCAGGCCAAATCCTCACAAGGGGAAACATGGCAATAAAGGAATGGGACAAGCGAGTTCAGAGACCACCTGAAAGCTCTCAGGGTCATAAAAACACATTACCCAAGAGCAGCAGAGATACATGAAAGCATGAAACACTTGCAGGGACATTTTCCCTGCAGAGTTTAACATTCAGACAAAGATCCAGTTGGCTCCTTTCATTGTTTTGGTCCAAGTGCACTAAGGCAAAAGCTCTAATTACATAATTACACTCTCCACAGCATAATTTTGTCTATAGTGCACTATACAACAAGAGCCTAGAATTAAAGACAACAAGAAAATCAGATTTTCAGTTCTGATCTGGATCTTAATTTTATTCTTCTGCATTTGCATTCAGCTGTACAATTTCCAGCGTTCATTATAGCTTTATGAACACAATTTCTCCTTCACCTGCCCCTCCTTGGATGGAAAATAATTAAGTGCCTGTAATTTGACAAGGAACCCTCCCGCAGGAACACTTGCAACTGCCCTTAGCCAGACAGCAGAGTTAAATAATGTCCCCAGCACACACACAAGGATTCAGGCAATAGGATATTAAACACTGCAAGACATTTTATTCCATAAAAACTTTGTTTCAACACTTTTTTTTAAATCTCTGGTTGGTAACACCTGATGAGTGATCTGAGGGATACATGGGCAAGGATCAGGATCATCAGAAAACAAAGTTTAAAACTGAGACAGGGAGAGGCAAACAGAAAAAAAGTTGTTTAATGTCTCTCCATCATAAGGCCCATGAGATATCTCATGATACAAGAAGGAGCAAAGTTCAGAAGAAATAGAAAGAAGCACAAAAAGTAGTTAAAGCCGTGGACCTCCTTATCAGAGGATGCTGTGGTTGTTCAATATTTACTCTGGCTCACAGGATTGTGGGCTAATTCCGGGAAGTGAGATCAGCTGAAAGCTGCTGAATGCACAGAAACCCCTCCAGAGCTGCAGGAAGCTGGGGAATATTTTAGGGACTATCACTGCTCTTTTGCTCCATTCTGCTGTGTCCTGAACTGTGAGCAACTGCCCCAAAATGAGAACATGAAAATTTGCCAAGCATCTCCCAGAACTGCAGCCTTTTCCATAACTATTGGCAAAACAAAGAAATCCCACTTCATGTTTATAAGAGTTAAGAATTTTTATATATACACACCTCATATCACATCTGTCCTGTTTATATCAGAAATTATCCCCATGTTTTTGGTAGAGGTGAGCTTGTAGATTTGGAGTTTGTTTTTCCTAGAGGTTGTGACTACTCAGAGCTTAGAAATTATTTCACATTTCCTTATAAAGGACAAAGGGCTGTCCTTTGATAAATAACTGTAGTTGGATTATATTTTACAGCACAGCCACAGAAATAACATTAAGTCCCATAGAATTATTCCCTGAGCTGCGATGGGCTACCACACAGTTAAGTCCCACTAGGCTAAAAATTTATAAAGTCTCTTTCTGTATTAAAAAGAAGAAACAAACAACCCAAACCTCCCCAAAAACCTCTCCATACTTTCACTTTTATTCCAATGCAAAGCTAAGAGAAATTTGCTAGAACCAGACGGGCAGTTAGTAACTATCAAGCTCACATATTATCTGCAGTTGCAGATAAAACTATGTAAAAGCTCCTCAAAAGAGACACATATTGTAAGACCAGTAAGTTCTTCAGCACTGGAAGTCCTGAAAACTTTCTTGGGCCTAAAAACCACTGCTTTCTGTTCCACACCAAAGCTTCAGTTTGGGGATGAGATGAATGAAGACTCTCAGTTTTCTGAATTAATCATAAAGAAACATTCTAGTTCTCTCCATTAAAGACAAAATGTCCCAGGAAGTAGAAGCTGAAAGCCTCTGAGCTGTCAGTGTAATACCACTCCATTGCTATCAAGATGTCCTGGGTACTGCTCCTGCCTTATGGAACACAGGCACCTCATTCAAAACCAAGGAACATGTTGAACGACACAAATATTCCTCTACTTGTGGTTTTGCTCAAACCAACTTGCTCAGGGACATGTTGGGTCTTGTCTGAAATACCTCAGCACCATCTACAGGAAGCCAAGGGCTCGACAACACCTCTGGAGCAACCCTGGAAACTGGGCTGGAATTGCAGAAATCAGCAGGCACTTGGAAATGCTGCTTGGAGCAAATCTCAGAGAGCTGGGCTCTATCTGCAATTCAAAGTGCTCTCTCCACTCCACTGGCTGTTCTTTACAGCCAAGGGCTATGCCAGAAGTCTCTGTAAATTTAGAACAGCACATTGTCACTGCATGCATCTGAAGGTTTACCCTTCCCAGCAGTCCTTTCTCCTTTAAAAGCAACAGAGCAAATCTTTCCATCTTCCCTCTGAGGTCATTCACACTCCTCCACACTCTCTAGGTGGCCTAAATCTCTCTTGAAATGTGGTGTCCAAACTGGATAAAGTATTCATTACAGCAGGAGTTTTACAACTGTGAGCAGGACTGGTGCCTATCTTACAGACAAGACTTATTTTATGCATTCTTGTCTACCTGGATTTTTTTGTAACCCCATTTCACTTATGACTAACCCTCACTTCACAGAAGACCACACAGACTTCACTCCAGAGCTGCTGCCACAAAGGAATAATTAATTCATCCTGGACTTGCAGAAAAAAACTGTATTCCTAGAACCCTTTTTGTACTTTACTAAAAAATAATTTTAAATCTATGCCTGCCTGGCAAGGTGCTGCAGCTCCTCTCAGCTGATCTGACTGCAGGTATAACAAGCATATTTCCTGTGCTCTCATATTAAGTATTAATAGAAAAACCCTGCAGAACACCTCCTTATCACCCAACAACACTGTCAGCTCCTTTTCAAGTACAACTTCCCAATCAAGCACACAGGCACTTCAGATTTTTACCAACACCTTATTTCTTACATTTTCTTTTGACAGTGTCATACGAAAGTGTCAAAATCCAACTTGCACCACTTCTTCCCCACTCACAATGCCTAAATGAGGGAGAAACTGCCTTGTTTTACAGCTGGGGGCAGCATCAAAATGTATTTCCCCATGGTCTGTCTATTCCTCCTTATCTCTGGGAAGGCTTACAGCAGCACAGTCCATGAGCTTGGGCTCTGTGTTGCTACAGTCACTGCTAAATGCCACAAGATGTCACTGTGTCCCCAGAATATTTGGAAACATGATCAGGGTTTGCCCAGTCATAAATACATAGCCCTAGAGGAACAGAAAAATATAATTGGAATATTAGAATTACAGGCTGCATAAAAAAACTGCCTTACTTAAAAGTTTAGTACTTAAACTTTAGTACTTAGGTTTTGTGCAAGGTGTGGAACCACATAGCACATTTCTTCAAATAAGATGAAATTCACAGCTCTGGAACACAAAGAGCAGCTTAGCAGAAGTTTTCTAATGCTCTTTGTAACCATTATATTACTTAGGTTCCCAGTGCCTTAATTACAGGGCTCTGATCCCCTTTGTATATGGGAAGTCACAACCCAGGGAGGATAAAGGGTTCCCTAAGGAACCTCTGAATCCCTGACAAACACCCCAAGCAAGGGGCACAGCATCTTCCCCCCCACACAGAGGTTCTGTGTCCCTCTGTCCAGGCCCTTCCCCAAGCACAATCCTGGCTGCAGAAGCCTCTGGGTCCCTGGAGGCAGCACTGACAGGCACAGGCTCCTGCTAAAGTGCAAACAACAGCCCCACACTGCTTTGAAACCTTTGCCAGAACTTCTAACCCAGTCAAGAAACAGCATGTTACACTTTGCATTCTGCTGGAAGTCTCAGCATCTCATACAAATTTGCTGTCCAGACATGCACAAGTCAGTACCTGAGTTGCCATCAGTGCTGCTGCAGCCCTTTCCCCTTAGCTGCAGGTTTAGAGCACTTCCCCAGTGCTGTGATACCCCTGTTATGACACTTGTCTGTTCTACACTTCACTTGTCAATAGGTGGCCCTGCACTAAGGAAGAAAAAAAGTCATTCTTAAAGCTGTGACAGACATCACCAGCTTTTAAGAGCAAGACACCAAAGACAGACCAAGGTAATGATTAGGATAGCAGTTCTGCAAACATTTCACCTGACTTCCAGGCTTCACATTGCTCTGCCTGGTTTAAAACCCAAATCCCAATGATTAACAGCATAAGGAAGTGGATAATATCCTTAGGAACAAAGCCAAGAGATTTCAATGAGAAACAGCATACTATGAGCTAAGACTAAAATCCAACTTACCTGTCATATGTCTCTTTGAGATCTCTGGCCAGTTTGCACTTGGGTAGGATGTGATGAAAAGGTGACTGGGGCCCTTCTGTGGCTATGGAAAAATTCAAAACAAGAAAGTAAATAACTACTTCAAATCAAAGACTTTCTTCTTCCCCCACTGGGTATCAGCCTGTATCTTAGGGACAGAATTTGTATCATTTTAATCTACAATTATCTTTCAAATATTTTACAATAACTCAAGTTACACGTTAAGATGATAATAGGGAATTATTGCCAACTTCTGCTAAACCTCAACTCAGTTAAGCACACGTAACCAAATTTGACAAATTACTTTAAATGCTTTGTTTTTATAGATGTTAGCTTTAATTTTTAATGCTTGCAGCAAGATCATGCATCACTGTCAGAGTTCACCTTAAACAGTACATATTGTTATAGCAAATTTTCCAAGTACAGTCTATAAAAATGCTCTGTAACTGTTTGCTAGCCAGGTAACAGCACGTAAAAGTAAGGCTTCCACATAAGGAGTCTAGTGACTCAGCACACAGCATTAAAGCATGCAAAACTTGCTCTAGGCTGGGTGAAGCAGGCCACACAGGAGCTCTTCAATGTCAGCCTGACAGGGAGAGGCAAACATGATGGCTCAGTGCAGTTTCCAGGGATTGTGCTGAACTTAACTAGCAAAGAAACTATTTCACTATTGTAAACGTAGGTGAACCCTGTGGGAAGAAATGATGATGTCTGACTCCAGCTCAGAAGGCTGAATGATTTCTTTATTATAACTATACTATAATACATTAATATACTATTTAAAGGAGATACTAAAACTACAAACCTGCTTTTCTAACTACCATATCTAACCAACCCACAACTCGTGGCCCTCTCTCAAGAGTCCAGCCACAGGTGGATTGGATTGGCCATCAGGCCCAAACAATCCTCACCAGAATCCAATCAAGCAATCACCCCAGGTAAACAATTCTCCAAACACATTCCACATGGGAAAAACAAGGAGTATAAATAGAAATTGTTTTATTTTTCTTCTGTCTGTGCTTCTCTATGAAAAAATCCTGAGAGAGAGAAGAATGTGCCTGCCACAATTTCATCTCTAAAACTCACATCTCTGCATAGGGATAATGAACTTGGCTGAGGCAAAATGCAGTGAAAAGCTGTCAGAATGCTACAGAGCACCAAAACTTGTTCACAGTGATCCCAGGCACAAGAGAAGTAAGAAGGCACAATCAGCACCTCCCTGGAAGAGTGTTCCTGTTCAGAGCCACTGCTGCTCAAAGCACTCACTCTCTGACATGGCAGACACCTCGTCCTGGATGGCCAGGATGAGCTTGGCCTCGCGGGTGAGGTACTGGCAGCGGCGCTCCTCGTGCTGCAGGACGATGGCGATCCTGCGGGACAGGTTGTGCAGGCAGCTGATCACGGACGGGTCCGCGTTGGCCTGCAGGGAACACGAGCAGCCACTGAGCCACGGGCACACAGAACTACAGGGATGATGGGGAACAGGCAAATGGTTTGCCATTGAGACCAAAAATCAGCCTCTCAGCTGGAAAGAGAGCAAAATTTTCTCTACCTGCAACCAAGCAGAAGCTCAGAGGTGTCCAGATGTAATTTGGATTTTTAAGCTCGTTGAATTGCATCAAAGGAACACCACACCTGGGAGGGATAGCCCTATCTGGTTTGTTGTTCCAGTTGTTAACGGGCCTTCTACCAGCAGAGATCAAAGACCTCAACTTCACATTGTGAGACAACAAAGCGTCAAGCTTTTTGAAAAGGCTCCCAATGTTCAGGTTAAACCCACTGGCAGCACAAGGGCTGCAGTGCCTTTAACATGTCCCACTAACTCTATGTTGCCACACTGGAGTTTGTCCCATGTACTGACAAGGCAGTAACTAGATAACAATTACCAGCTCATGACCAATATTTTCATCCCAAATCTGAATTAATTTGGATTTCCCAAAAAATTTCACAAATATGCTTATTATTAACACTGCATTTATGAAAGTGCCAGAAAGAAAGTGCTGGAAAAATATCATGTCAGTACAGCTGCTAAGGGGGGTGAGGGGGAATTCAGTAGCTCCAGCATGAGTCAGCAGCTGCTTCATGTTTGTTGAGACATTTAAAGGAATTTAAAGTTCTGGCAAGTGACCACTTGGCACAGCAACCAGCAAACCGTGACTCATCGGTTTTTTGACTCAGCTGTTCTTGCTGAGTCACGCCACGTTGGTAGCCCTGAAGCTCAAACACAGCAGGATCAGTGCTGATTATCACACTTGGGCCTTTGCCTGCTCTGTCTGCCCACTGCAGATGGACACTCATCTTTATCTCTCAGGGCCTCCACCCACCTCCTGCACTGCACTACTCCATCCCAGGAAAAATTTCTACTTGCTTCTTGCCCAACACCTTCCAGAAACCTGGCTGCTCCCTGTGAACTAAGAGTGTGTCATTTGGCAAATGCATGTAGTGCTGCATCAACCACACAATTACATCAGTATCATCACATGGCTGAAGGGCAAAGAAAGCAAGTCTTCCTAGAAGCACTAGAAATTAGATTCCAGAAAAATGTGGGCTAGTCTTCACTGTGAATGAAAGAGCATTGGTTTCAACACTTCTGCTGCCACATGGCTCAGCGTGCATCAGTGTTTGTGTTTGCAGGTGCATCTACACACACTTCCCTGCAAGCAAAGCACAGGGCTTTAACAATACACCAAAACAACATCTCTTAACATGTGAAATCTAAAATAACTCCTCCATTGCAAATTCAGCACTCCCTGACCCAGGAGTGTCCTAAAGTACAGGAACATTGGATTCCCAGCAGAGCTCTGTAAACAATTTCTGTAAACAATTGATTCAGGTAATTAATTGTCTTGTGTGAAACCTTGCTCCTCATCTGAGGACAAGTCATGCAGGCTGGGGCCATGTCCATGTCACCATTGCAAGGCCAGTGGTAAGAAAAGTATTAGTGCTAAA
The DNA here is from genome assembly GCF_031753505.1 of Anomalospiza imberbis. NCBI lineage: Eukaryota > Metazoa > Chordata > Aves > Passeriformes > Viduidae > Anomalospiza > Anomalospiza imberbis. The sequence goes on along the minus strand of NC_089696.1, from coordinate 3,261,877 downwards.
AAGAAAAAAAGTTCCTTTCACAAGCAGGGAGCTGGAGGTTTTTAAATCATGACATTACATCCAATTGAGCAAAAATCAACCATTTCCACAAAGACGACGATTCCAGCTCCCTCTTTTATTTTTAAACAGCCTGTGGACTGAGAAAAGAAAGCCAGAGCTCAGAAATCAAGTAATGCTTGAACATAATGAAATTTCTAGGGCTTTATACACCTAATTAGCCAAGCCAGGATCCCTTAACACCAGCATCTAGTTAATAGAGGAAGCCTGAAAAAAATTCCAGGCAGAAACTATGTATTTGTTCTAGGTTTTTGCTGAACATTGAAACCTCTTTATTCTTCACTTGTACTTTCTTCTCATTTAGCTGCTCAGCTGCTGGTCCCTGGCACTCTCCCTTAACAGTGACCTCACTGCTGAGAAGAGGCAGCTTTCAAACACTGGCAATTAATCATAAAACAAGCCTGGAGTGTGTGAGCCTCCTGCATTCTCTCATGCTTCCAAGGCACAGCCCACTGTCAGATGGAATGGAGACAGTCCTTACCCTTAGTGCAAACACCACGTTGAACAGAATCATGGTGGGCATCTCTCTCTTTGGTGAGGGGTCAGTTTTGGATACCTGAAAAATATTTTTTAGAAAATCCCATTGGCTAGTGTCAGCTGGAGACTGCAACAAAGGGAAAGTAATAAAAAAAAATTTTAAAAAAAGCCCTAGTTAAATAACAAGCTGAGAAAAGAGAGCAGACAAATCAATACATAACATCAAATATGACTGGAAAAATATAGAACTATGCTTTTGTTTTTAATTGCAGTGTCAGTTACTCTACAACACTGCCTTTGCTGAGCAATTGTGAAGTCTTAAACCAAACTCTTTTAGTCGCAAGCATGGAAATGATTGTCAGTTAAGAGAGCACTCCTTCTTAGAGTCTCTGTTATTACATTTAGCATCATTAGGGACCTTAGGTTTAAATTCTTTAGCACAACTGTCAGATATACTGTCAACAGAATTCCACAGATCTCAGGCCACACCTATTCCTTCCTTTCCTAAAATCCACATCAAACTGCATCCTATTACAAACTGCTGCTTTTATCAGACAAAAGATGCTCTAGAACAGCAGTACTAAAATAAAAGGTTTTTTTTTTCCCTTCCTGCAGGATTTCAAAAACATTATCCAGCCCCTCTATTCTCTTTGTAGCAGAGAGCTCCGTCCCCAAGGCAGATTCAAAGTTTCCAGTGAGAAGAAACAGCTGGAGCTGAGACAAGCAAGTGGAATTTGCAGAGCCAGACCAACTCCCAAGGGAGCACGTGTCGCCACAAGATGGAGCACAAAATGCAGAGGACATTCCCACCCCCCTGCAGCTCCCTGCTCAACACCCACCCAATCCCAAACAGCTGGAACCTGCCAGGCCAAACAAGAGCTGGTCTCTACACAAAGTATGTGCAGCACCTGAGCCAGGGCAAGCACAGGGCAGCATCTGCCCTTCCCCACAGGTTCCAAGCACCAGCAGTGAACTGCTCGGGACTGAACTCCAAAATCTGACTGTTTCACTCAGGAGTCTCAACATTTAGAAAACTAAGAGGTGATACATATTTAGGGGGATTTTTGTCCTAAAGTGAAAATTACATTCTGTCAGAAAGGCAGTGCTGGGAGAGTGGTAAAGGCAGTTTACTGTGTTTATCTGTTCTGGAATTACAGGTTTCAGGACATCTTGTGAATTTTCAAGTGTAAGGACTGATCCTGTTCCTTCCTTAAAATCAGAGAAACTACCACCACTAACATCAGTTGGGAAGTAGGCTAGATTTCATATCACCTCATGTCCAGAAAAAAGGAAGAAGACTCAGCTGGGAAAGAAAATGCTGAAGGAATTTGAAGACTTCAGAACATTGCTACACAAAACCAATTTGGCACAGAGGATTAAATGTTTGTGCTCTTGTAACTTCTGAATCTCATCAAAGTAAGAATTTGCTGAGCTGTCCTGTGGATTAATTTACTGCAGTATGAACTCTGAGGAAACTCAAAGCAGAGGCTGCTGTGTTACTCCAGACACTGCCTGAGCTCCACGGAAAAGCAGCTCCATCTGGCCTCATCCTAACTGCAGGAGGGTCCCAGATTTAGACTGGCACGAACCAGCAGAGATGGCTGCCACATCTAGAAGATTCTGGACTCTAGAAAGTTCTGGGGTGCCTCCTGGATGATAAGACACACCCAGAAAGAAGTTCCTTCAGAAGTAACAAAAAAAGTGTTTACAGCTCTTTATAACTTTATTTCTTTGCCCAGATACAATTTTATTTAGACAAACTGAAATGAAGTGACATTTCATGCAATTAGGATTAAACTGATTGGAAAGAATGTACAATAATAAGTGGTGAAAAAAATGCAAATACAAATTTTCAACCTTGTTTACAGCACATTTAGGAAGTTGAACTTTTCAGATGAGATTAGTAAAATAAAGGAAAATTATCTTAGGGAGAACAGGCCACTGCTGTCAAAGCCTTCAGGGCACCAAAATGTCTTAATGGCCCTGGCCCACACAAACAACCCTCCCGCAGAGTCCATGACCTGGGAGCCCCATTTAAGCTCATCCCAGGGCCTGGAGCTGTGCCTGTGTCCAGGATGGACCTTGGATCTGTGCCTGTCTCCTGGATAGACCCTCGGTTAAGTACATCCCACCCTTGTCCTGTCTCCTCCTGCTCCTGGCCGGGGTCTCAGTACAGACCCTGGGCCTGGTTCACCACTTGGCTTTGCCTGGGGCTGCTGATGGATTTGCACAGCTTGGGCACACTTGAATCCTGTCTTCCAAGGCAGTTTAAACCTTTTCAGGACTCAGTCTTGGTGGTCCTCCATGACATTTCCTGCAGACTCACAACTGAGTTCCCAAAGTAGCATCTTTTGATGCTTTAGGCCAGCTCCTCGCTGGGATTAAAGCAGTCTGGTCTTCTAAATATCATGCAGCAGTTACCAACAAGCTGTTTCCACCTCTAATTATAGCTAGAAAGCAGGATAGAATTGGCAAGCAGTCTTCTTTTTCCCCTGAAAAAAGGAATGACTTAGCAAATTTGATGAAAAATGAGACCAATGCAGTTCAGTGACAGGGATCAGTGTTGGATTCAGAAATTACCGAAACCTAGGTCATTCCTACAGCTGATCAGGAAGAAGGAATAGGACAGGGAATATTAGGAAGACAGAAGCAGGTGAATTCTTTCCTGGATTTAAGCAGGGCCTTTTACATAGCCCAGGTAGCAAACTGCTCTCATTCTAAGCACCTAAAACATAGGCCATGGAGGAAGGTCTCAGTGCAAACAGCAGCCTGACTTGGTCCACAAGAAAATTTTAGATCTCTTTCAACATCCTACATATTCCATCTAAGTCTTGTGGATCATCTTCAGCCTCAGGAAAAGTTAAAAGCCAAACAAGGCTGACGCAGCTTTTAGCATTTGTGAAGGTTTTTGGTGGTGTTTTTTTAACTGCCACACTAATTAGAGGTGCTAAAAGCTAACTTGCAGTAACTAAAATAGTGAGAAACAGCTTTTTGAGTTGGAGTGGCCAATTTTACTTCTCTTTACTTACACTGCTTCCCTACAGTAACCAAAAAAGTTTCTGTGATCACTGACAGCTCCCTCAGTTTGCTACTCACTCCACTGACCCAGAAGTAAGTAAAAGACAGCTTGGAGCATCAGCAAGTAAAACCAGGATCAAAAGCCAACATGTCCATTCTGAATTGCAGGTGTCCTCACTAAAGCCAGGCAGTTGTGAAGAAGGCAGGTCCCCAGAGGAGAGCTCATACCTACCTGCCCGAGGGCATGCTGGAGCAAGGTGGGATGGCCAACAAAGCGAACATTATCAATCTTCAATTCAAACTTTTTGCCACACATATCTGACTTGGTAGCCAATATTGTTGCCAGGATGACATCTGAAAACCTTGAAGAGCAGAAACAGAAATTATTACCTTTTTCAAAAAGCACACCCCCAAAACATTCCTCCAAACACAGATATATTTAACTCCAAAGTTTTTAAGGCATTGTAAATTGTGACTAGATTGCTTTACCTGGAGTACCACCAATTATGTAAAATTAAGGACCCCTAAATTACATCCCTCAGATCATCACAATTATAAAACAGGAAGCATTCACAACAAAGACTGCAGGGTCATGCTCATTTAATTACATGCTCAGCAAAATACATTGAAAAGATTAGATGCAGTTTGCTTAAATATAAAAAGAGCTGGAGTTAGCCATTGCCTGGATTTAGCTGCAGGTTAATGAACTTACTAAGCAACTACATACTGACACAGCCTGTCACTCAAGCACAACAGGGATCTTGAAGCCGCCCAGTATGGCAGAGGGGAAGGCAAGAAAGAGCTGATTCAATAAAAAGAAACACAGCCAATGCTTGTCCTTCCTTTCCCAAAGCTCATCAGTGAAATTTCAAGTTCCTCATTTAACAGATCTCAACCTGTGCTCAGCACACCACTGGCACCTTCCAAGAGCTGCCTGGCTTCACCTGGGCTTTCTCATTTGATACATCACATTCATGACAGGCCAGGCCCTTCTCAATGCCCAGCCAAGGGGTTACTGAATTGCACTGGATTGGTGAGGGCAAGGCGGCAGCTCTGACACAGGAGGGCAAGTATCCACAAGGGGTCTGCCCTGTGAAACACAGCCGCTGCTGCAAAACCAGCTAAAAATCCCGTGTGACAAGGGAGGAATTCCACAACTGCTCTCTCCAATGGCCTCTCAACATTGGTCTGGTCTCTACCAACAGTTGTTTTCCTCAAGGTGTCTCCTGGGACGGGACAGTGAAGCCCAAACCCACAGGGAAGAGGACCTCAGCTGCTAGAGTAAACTTGTTGCTCTAGAATAGGAGCAGTGCAAGGCTTGTTATTAACAAGTTCTCTCCTCATCTGTTTTACAGAAACTCCTACTTGACCAAATGAATTTCAGACCACTTTCTGATGAGATCTGGTTTTTAAGAATGAAAATGTTTATTTCGTTTTGTGTATTTACACCCAGGGATGTGTGTCCCTGCCAGACCATCCCCCTAGAGCAGGCAGGTATCCCAGATAACCCAGTATCACTCAGAGAGGAGGGCAGGCATGGGCGTGTGCTGTGCTCATCTTATCTCTTGGCCACAAGTGAGCCTTCCATGCCCAGAGAAGCAATTAATGTACCTTAGTCCTGCTTCCCTCTGAGTCATGGAGTACTACAGAAATTAAGACAAATGCACTCAAGGACATGGGGAATTCCTTTTATTTACAAATACTGGAGATGAAGGACCACACAGGTCCAAACTGCCAAAGTCCCTGGTGCTTGTACAAACAGGTAGCCCTGACCACAGTATGCTGCTTATGTTTGGTTTATGAAAGGAGAAGCTGTGCAGAAACGTCCAAATCCCTGACTGCTCTGCTCCAAACTCCAAGCTAAGGACAAGCAGAGACTAGCCAGAGACTCCTGGGGCTGAGCCCATGCTCCTCAGCCACTGGGCTGCACAACTTGGGAAGCTTGGGAGCAAAGGGCAAAGCAAACTGGAACAGGACCTGGACTGACAGACTCTGGAGATCACAGTCAAAATAGAAAAAAGTCGCCATGACAGCAGTGAGCTTCTCCTCCTCTTTTTACCCTGTTCAGCTGCTCATTAATAGGCTCATCATGGAGCCAGGAAGATGGGAACAGCACTGGATCCAAAAGGAGCATATGTTTTGGGGGGGTGAAGGGAGAAGGAGGGCAAACTAGAAAATGTCGGCTTCCTGGTAAGAAATTAGTTACCCTTCTCTCCTCCAGCCTTGGCAAAGGATACCTGGGAGCTGATAAACTGATCATTCTCATAACTCCCACAAGGAATTACACCAGCAGATCTTTCAACAGATAAATGTGGTGCTAAAGGTGGGAATTCAGCAGTTACCCAGGGGAGCTCTTGACACCAACAGCCCTGTCTGCCCTACCTTGCATGTGGCTCTTTGGGGAGGAAGAGATTAAAAGGCTGATTTTGGAAAGTCCTCCAGATCTTCTCACTAGCAGGATCTTCTCTGTCTGGGAGAGTACTGAATTGCAGTCAGAGGACATGCTCAGGGACAGAATCCTGACACAGGTGCACCTCCTATCACCACAGGCTCTCCCAAGAGTTACCTGGACTCCAGTCCCATTCTCCTTCCCTGACAGCCTGGATTTGTGGTTTTGCTGTCTGGGGTTTTTTTAACCCCCAGTGCTCTACATAATTTTGACATTTCTTAGGCCTCAGGACAATAGGGAAATTGAGGAACAGCAGATGTGTTACTCCCATTACTTCAATTAGTCACCTCATCCTAGAAAATAACACTTTCACTTGAAATATTTCAATACACATTTTCCCATCTTTGGGGTATGTTAAGATGACCTAAAAACACTGACTTGTCAGAGCCCAAGAGTTTGTAACAAGCAGATTAAGTTTTGCAGTTGGGCAGTAACCCTTCTCCTTTTATGAGATTAGTCTGAGCATTGTAAATTCCAGGGGGAAGCAAACCTCTTTTGTACTAAGGAATTCAGCAGGCAGAAAGAATATACAATAAACAAAAGCTTTGATTTGTCCAAAATATTCTACCATTCCTCTCCAGAGCACAACATAGCAAGAGCACACTGAAAAGATTCAAACATTAATTCATTTTTTCCCCCAAGAATGGATCGTAACTTTTTATATGCCACAGGAATTCAAAGCAAGGTTCTTATAAAGAATTTTTCTTTGAAGTAGTTCAGAACAGGATTGGAGTATGTAGGTGAGCTTTAAGTTAAGCAGGGACTAGGGATGCATTATTTTTTTTTCCTTCTGGGGCCCTGAGTTAAGCACTTTTCCCTCTATGTGTGTAATCATCCCATTTAGCTGAGTGGGGCACCAAGAACAAGCAACCAGCACAGCTGCTCAGACCTGGGTCCTCTGAAGAGCTCTCCATCATTACCCTGGGATTAAGTAGATTACTCACTGATCTGTACTTTCAAGTCACTTCTCCTCAGAAAACAATTTGATTTAGGGCTCCTTGTTGGAATAACTACAATGCCAAGGCTATACTTGCTGCATTCCCAGAGCCTCCCAGCTTTTCCCATTTCACAGAAGGGACAGTGCCATATCCATTCTGGATTCCCTACAGGAAGCACAGAAATGTTAGTACGACCTTGGTAATTATCCTGGCACAAACCTTTAGCAATACATTTCCTACAGACACTGTGATTTAGCACATGATTTTCTGATCATTCAGTGTAAAACAGAAACCAGAAACAAATGCACAATTAAAAGGATGGTGAGAAAAGAAAGCCATTCTAGACAAAGGTGATTGTTTAGAACGTTTGGTCTTACCCTGAAACCAATTGCTCATCAGTTAGAGGACATTGGTCTCTGAAATGGGAACATGGCCATAAACACAAAACAAAACACAACAAAAGAAAATAAACGAGGCAAGTACACAAAATACAAAAGAGAAAAAAAGAGATAATATTAAAAACTAGGATGAACTATTAAGGATTAAACTCCTGTAAAGGAAATATAACTGTTGAGGAGAGTCAAAAGTTAATGGAAGGTGAATTCCAAGGATATATTGCAGGCTGTTTGACAACATGGAGAAAACAGGCTAAGGTAATTTAGCCCCTGCATGTGCAGTGGCTGCTGCCACGTCTTTTCCCACAGTACACAGCATTTATGGAGCTGATTTCCATGGCACTTTTAAAGTCATGCTTACCTTACGAGAAACAGAAGAGGTTGCAGCCTAATTTAGAGCAGATTCTAAACCTCAGTTTCTTTCCTAGACTATTGCTGCAATTTCCACCAAAGAACCTCACATGCAGCCCCAAACGACCCACAGCTCTTCCCAGCTGGTTCCAGTGCTTCCATACCCACAAGACTTAGGAAAAGAGGACACCAAGTGATTATAGTGGCAGGATTGTGTGAAGGGCCTGGCACACACAGCCACCACTGCTCCTGCAGGGACTCACAGAGCAGGCACAAGGCTGGCCAGACTCACAGCACACACATGAAGTCCTTCTGTGCCCCGCTCTGTGCCCCAGGCAATAAGCACAGCTTAGGAAAAGGAGACTGAAAAAGCTTTCAAGGCAAAGAATCCTAAACCCTTCTTTACAACAGGTGTACAGAGCAGGACTGAGTTAGTACCTGTACTAATTTTTTATATCAGAAACACCTGTTTCCATTTTAACATCCAACTGCCACTTTTTCCCCCAGTTAAGATTCAAAAATGACTTGTTCCCTGAAACAACTTCATAAATGTACTGGAAAATGAATCTGATAAAAGCTTTAATATCCCACATGAGAAAGGGAAGGCAAACTGAAAACCTCCAACAATTACTTAATACAAAACACAGCAGATTTCTGCCAGTGACAATGAAAAGAGACCCTAGAGAACCTAAATGACAAACTACACAATGGGGTGACATTACAGGAAGGGTGTTTCAAGGAATGGGTGGATGAATGGAAAAGCACAGGCTTACAGAAAGGAAGCCTTTCAGAACAAACACAAGGAAGAACACTGGAGTCCAGTGAAAGAGGGACAGAGGAAACAAATGTTATCACAGGAGAACTACTGTTTGTTAGAAAGGGACATTCAAAGCCTTGTTTGTCAGTAACTTGGGGTTTTTATAACAGAAGCATTTGCTAAATTTGCTAAAACTCCTTCAGTTCGTCAGCTCTGCTACTAAAAATGCAAAGTCTGCTGTAACATATGTTACTATATGTGCCTCCTCATTAGAATATTTGCTTGCTGGCTATACCACTTTCAGAAAAACTACAAAAAAACTATTTCAAACCAATTTAACATAGCATTATTTTATGGCTTCAAAGGAGTAACTGCCTCATATTTTTTCAGGGGAAAGAAAGAAGACTGGCAGGCATCTCTATAAACATTGGGAGGGGGTGTATTCCTGGTAAAACACTCAGAAAGTGAAGGATGTTTTTGAAAAGTGCAAATGATGAAAGGCTAAGAAGAAGCCAACAAAGAGACTTGACAAGCAATTTGTTTTGACAGTGACAGTCTTCTGAATACCTTTTTGTTGCATGGCCACCATCAACACACCTCAAATATTTTTGCTGCTCAACTTGCTTTCAGCAGGAAGCAAAATATGTATTCTGAGGACCCAAACACAGCTCCATGGAGCAGAAATTAATACAAGCAAACACACCTCAGTAACCTCGAGGAAGGATTATCCTGAACAGGCAGCCATTGTCTATAAAAAACCAAAAAGTATAACAATGACCAGGAAATTGAGCCTGGAGGCTAAAAGAAATCCAATTATCTATACAAATATGCTATATGGAAATGGAGTTAAGGCACCCAAACTGATCTAATTTTGTCCCTCCTGAGAGCATTAAGAAATACATGCACCTCAGCTATTCTAGGAAAGGTCAGTTCCAAAGTGGTTGATCTGGGTTCCAATAGCTCAGGGGAAAAAGCAACAGTAAACCTTACATAGGACACAATTGGTGCTAGATTACTAATAAATTAAAGACAGCCATCCAGTGTAAAAAAGGATGACTCCAACCCTCTTAGGAACTATTGCAGCTATAAGATAAATCTGAAATAGCCTTTGTACTGAGCATGCAGTGGGAAAACCCCAACCCTACAACATTATCAAACTTGCCATACGCCACCAACTCAACCTAGCAGTCTGCCCACTCCACAGCCTCACTCGGTGCCACCAATAGCACCCGTGGGTGCTCCTGACACACAGGGATTGAAAGGAACCTTTGTCCAACTCTTCCTCGACGAAGTCTTCCAAAAATAATACAAAACCACTTCATAAATTACTTTTATTGTGGACAATTTCAGACAGAAAATCATCACCACCAGAAAACAGACTGGACTTGATGCTGATGAACTCTCTCCATGGACTGAGTGCACTGAGTGTCCAGGAAGGGAACTGCTGCACTGCAGAAGGAGGATCTTACATGGATGGAGCTGCCACTGAAGGAATGGCTCTCACAAAACCAGTAGCTCCATTCTTGGTCTCTACAACCTGATCTTCAATGGAAACACACAAACTGAAGCAAAAATTCATCATGTTGGTGAGGAAAAAATCAATTATGATATTGGTTTCATGGCTTATGAAAGTTAAACTCCTTTCCTTTCCCAGCTTACAAAGCAAGCGCATCTCCCTCCCTCCAGGGGATCTGCACTTTTCTGCCTCCACTCTCCCCTTGAAATCTCTTCTATTCCAAGGCACCAACTTCTGTTACTCCAAAAATTGCCTGATACAAATCAAAGTTGGAGCAATCTGTTGCACAGTTTTGAAGATGCCTTTTTGTCTTCTGCTGGAAGAAGCATCTGTGTACTTAAAACTTGCATTTTTTTTCCACCTGTACCAGTCAGTGAAAAATATGAACTTTGCCAACAAAAGTCCTCTTGTCTAATTTAAATTAACAGCACTCAGTATATAAAGAGCATCAGCATGTTCTTCTACTAGCAGGTACCACTGAAGAGGACACATTTAACTGCTACATTAGTTGTGTGGGATGCAGGGGACTTTTAAGAGTGATGATTACACTGCTGCTGGGAAAAAGCTTTCAGTAATCAAACTGGAAACAAACACAATTTTAAAGGGTCTCTGAATTTCAGAAAGCAGATGTCCAGCCATATAAGCAGCACCAGCAGTGTGCTAGACTCCAATATCCAGCATCTAGAAGAAATAAACTTTCAGAGCAACAGAAATGCTGCTGCTCTTCTATTTCCCTTTTCATATGCACGGGAGATACAGACAGATCTGAAAAAAAAAATAATTAGTAACAAATACCTGACCAAGAGATTAAGCATGAACTTTCATGCCCGGTGTTCTGGACATGACTACAATGAAACAATCTAAATATTTGTTTTGTGTAGGTTACATGCCAGCACATTCAGTTTAAAATCTGTTTCAGGAAACACCAGCAGTTTTCTCACCTGACCATCATTTGAAACTATAAAAGCTTTTCCTACATCACTGCAGTAACCACATATTGTCTCACACTAATTCAACAACACAGGCAGCATACAATAAACACAGCCACACATTAAGTGATTTGTCCAACCTTCCAAAAGAGCAGAGGCAACAAGAATCAGTGTCAGACAGAAGCTGCTATCATTCCAACACGTTCTTAATCTAACTAGGGAAATTCTAGAGCCAGAGGTTTGAACAGCCACCAACAAAACCCCTGGGATAAGCAGCAAATGTGTGCACTGAGCTCTCCTGCTGTCCACAGCCCAGCATGAAAAACCAGTCACCAGTTCCCAAACATACAAATGGTTTGCCCTGTCCATACTGCACTCACTGGACACACAACCAAAGGTTGTGTTTGAAGGTTTCAAAGGCATCAGAAGAGGCAGAAGATACAAATGACCTCAAGCAAAATGTGTTTTCATAAGATCCCAGTCCTGGAAAACGAAATTAACTGATGATGTTTACAGTCATGTGGGTGATTTTAATTTCAGCTAAACCATTCTCTGTCATAAAGTTAACAACAACCTTACCTTTTTTGGGGGGGAAAGTGATGATTATTTTGTACTCTTATAAAAGAGAAAAGCAGCAACCACGTCTTTTTTATTAATACTGGAGATTAAAATACATATCAGAAAAAAGATCTGCAAGTGAACTGTGGGCCAACAGACAAAAAAAGTTTCTCTCCCAGATTTCTCTCATATCTAGTAGTGATAAATTTAGAACTATGCAGCAGATTTCAAATGTTCAACAAAACTAATTAGAGGGTCCATCCATACATACACGCATGCTGAACACCACACTGCCTATTTTCAGTGCATTTGTTACCCTCTGATTTCCTGTACTTAAAAAACTCTCTTCAAGCCTCAGTTTCCTTTTGAGCCACTGTGTCACTCCACTGACACAACAGCAGCTCTGTGTGGAGAAACAAAATTAGTTATTCATTAGTGCACAGCAATTCCATATGACCACTACATGAGCTAGGAAAGAAGTTGAGGCAACTGAAAAATGTATCTAGTTAGGAGTAGGCAGGTAAAGAAAAGTGGGATTTTGCCAAAGGACTAATACTTCTAGTTTTGCAAGGGTAATATTGCCTTTCTAACGAGCACAGAATAGCTGACCTTGCCCAGAAAACAAGAGACGCAGCATCATTGCCTCGTGAGACAGTCCTCTTTACTAAGCACTAAGTTGGTCACAACTTGATATTAAAGCATTTTTTGCCAGGTTGTCTTCTCACAGTCCAAGAGACTGTGCCTAGGAACCAGGAGGCAAGAGAGCAGGAGGCTGTCTCTCCTCCATTTCAACCTCTTAGGTAGAAGAAATGTCTTCCCTCCTACCTGGAGTCCCCATCTTGATCTTCTGTGGTGTCACCAGAGCCATTCACAGCATATCGACTCCTTGGTTTGTCTGAAGCAAAGAATAAAGATAAATTTACCCAGGAACAATCTGCTTAATGTGTGTTTGTATGTTTTTCTATTCTCACTCAAACGAACATAAAAAAAATAGAAGAAAAATTTTATCCTTCAGGGGATGAAGAGGAGAAAGTGAAACATGCACAGAAATTGACACAGGTTTGCAGTTCCAGAGGGAAAAGTAAAAGTCGGACCATGCAATTTTGCCCCTTATTGCTCAGGTTTGGGGACAATTATAATGCTCCCACAGTCACAGGAAGGGAAATCCTTTACCAACAAAAAGCAGGAGGGAGGTGGCAGGGGAACAGCCAAAAAAAGCCCCAAACTTTTCAGATTTCACCTATAAAAATGGGAAGGGAACTAGAGATGAATCTCTCCTCATACAACCTAAGCAGGGGAGTCAAACTTCTCCTGACACACAGCCATTAGCACAGAACCCAAATCACAGAGCTCCATCACCCCGCAGCACCTTTAGGCCCTGCACTGATACTGGTCCCAATCCAGCTACAGGCACTGTCCCAAATCACGTGCCTCAAAGTAAGAGATGCAAGCAGTGCTGGCACCCGAACAGTCCCATGCTCCTGTTTTCCAGGAGAAATTAAACCTCCCCAAGCACACTATTCAAGACCACAGACCAAAGTTTCATGCTTCCTGCCCATTACTGGTTAAAGCTTATAGTGTTTACCAAATCCATTCTTCCAAATCAGTGCCATCCTTCTCATCCTGCCCCCTTCTTCCCCTGCAGCTCCCAAAACCCACGGGATTCACCTGCCTGAGGATAGAGGTGAGGTACCAGGTGGATAGTGACACCTGGTGCAAATGTGGTTCAATGGGGGTGGGATGAGAGGGGTCCCAGGGCACCTGGGGGGCGTGAGGGCACCTGCAGGGCAAGGGCTGAGAGGTGCAGAGTCCCATGGGGAGTTGTGAGCGCTGCCAGGTCCTCATGGACAAGGGGAGTGAGGGGAGCCAGGTACCCACAGAGAGTGTGAGGGGTGTGTGGGGGGATGACAGGTACCCACAGACAGTGTGATATGGGGGGATGACAGGTACCCACAGACAGTGTGAGGGGTGTGTGGGGGGATGACAGGTACCCACAGACAGTGTGAGGGGTGTGTGGGGGGATGACAGGTACCCAGAGAGAGTGTGATATGGGGGGATGACAGGTACCCACAGAGAGTGTGATATGGGGGGATGACAGGTACCCACAGACAGTGTGAGGGGTGTGTGGGGGGATGACAGGTACCCACAGACAGTGTGAGGGGTGTGTGGGGGGATGACAGGTACCCAGAGAGAGTGTGATATGGGGGGATGACAGGTACCCACAGACAGTGTGATATGGGGGGATGACAGGTACCCACAGACAGTGTGATATGGGGGGATGACAGGTACCCACAGACAGTGTGATATGGGGGGATGACAGGTACCCACAGACAGTGTGAGGGGTGTGGGGGGATGACAGGTACCCACAGACAGTGTGAGGGGTGTGTGGGGGGATGACAGGTACCCACAGACAGTGTGAGGGGTGTGTGGGGGGATGACAGGTACCCACAGACATTGTGATATGGGGGGGATGACAGGTACCCACAGACAGTGTGAGGGGTGTGTGGGGGGATGACAGGTACCTACAGACAGTGTGAGGGGTGTGTGGGGGGATGACAGGTACCCACAGACAGTGTGATATGGGGGGATGACAGGTACCCACAGACAGTGTGATATGGGGGGATGACAGGTACCCACAGAGAGTGTGATATGGGGGGATGACAGGTACCCACAGACAGTGTGAGGGGTGTATGGGGGGATGACAGGTACCCACAGACAGTGTGATATGGGGGGATGACAGGTACCCACAGACAGTGTGATATGGGGGGATGACAGGTACCCAGAGAGAGTGTGATATGGGGGGATGACAGGTACCCACAGAGAGTGTGATATGGGGGGATGACAGGTACCTACAGACAGTGTGAGGGGTGTGTGGGGGGATGACAGGTACCCACAGACAGTGTGATATGGGGGGATGACAGGTACCCACAGACAGTGTGATATGGGGGGATGACAGGTACCCACAGACAGTGTGATATGGGGGGATGACAGGTACCCACAGAGAGTGTGATATGGGGGGATGACAGGTACCCACAGACAGTGTGAGGGGTGTATGGGGGGATGACAGGTACCCACAGACAGTGTGATATGGGGGGATGACAGGTACCCACAGACAGTGTGAGGGGTGCGGACTGCCAGGTGAGAGGTGCCAGACCCCCATGGACAGTGTGAAGGATGTGATGGGGGGTTCCGGGCCCCCACGGGAGGTGTGAGGGGTGTGTGGGGTACCAGCCCCCCACGGGAGGTGTGAGGGGTCCGTGTGGGGTACCAGCCCCCCACGGGAGGTGTGAGGGGTCCGTGTGGGGTACCAGCCCCCCACGGGAGGTGTGAGGGGTCCGTGTGAGGTACCAGCCCCCCACGGGAGGATGCCAGGCCCCGGCGGAGGCTGCTGCGGGCGCGGGGCAGCCGCAGCTCCCGGCGTCGGCACTTACTGTCCTGCGCGGCGGGGTGCTCGGCGCCGCGCTGGAACGGGAAGCGGAACAGCAGCTTGTTGCCGCGGCTGCCCGAGCTCACCAGGATCACGCTGATGGGGCTGGTGCTCTCGCCCATGCCGGCTCGGGCTTCCCGCAGGAAGGGCCCGGCCGCTGCGCTTTCCGCTTCCGCCGGCACACGGTGCGGCCGCCGCTACCGGCACCGGCGGGGGCAGCGCGGCCGGGGCGGCTGTGCCCGGGGCCGCCTCTGCCCGGTGCGGCCCTGCCCCTCGGCCCCACGGCCGCTGCCCAGTGCAGCCCAATGCCCCCAGTTCTGACCAGCATCTCATACCTCCGTGGCCCGTTCCCTGTATAACCCAGTGCCCGCAGTTCAGACCGGCACCTCACACACAGCCCCATCCCCAGTACAGCCCAGTATTCCCAGTTCTGAACATCACCTCGTACCCCATGGCCCCATCCCCAGTGCAGCCCAGTATTCCCAGTTCTGAACATCACCTCGTACCCCATGGCCCCATCCCCAGTACAGCCCAGTATTCCCAGTTCTGAACATCACCTCGTACCCCATGGCCCCATCCCCAGTATAGCCCAGTATTCCCAGTTCCGACCAGCACCTCACACACAGCCCCATCCCCAGTACAGGCAAGTGCCTCCAGTTCTGGACAGCACCTCATGCCTGCACAGCTTGTCCCCGGTACAGCCCAGTGCTCCCAGTTCATACCAGCACCTCACCTGCAGCCACATCCCCAGTTATGACCAGCACCTCTCACACAGCCCTGTTCCCAGTACAGCCCAGTGCCCCCAGTTCAGACCAGCACCTGACACTTCCTTTCTCTCAATCATCCCAGTGTCCCATGGACACCACTCCCTGTTCCAGGCACTCCCAGTTTATTCCAGTGCTTCACATGCCGGCAGCCAGCACCTTCCAGCACAGCCCAGTGCCACCAGGATAGCCCAGCACCCCCAGTTCAGCCCTGTACCCAGACAGTGCTTGGTGGCCCCAGCCCTGGATCCTTCCTCAGGGGCTGCTGGATCCTGGACCACCCAGTGCTGTTATTTGTCAACTTTGGGTCATTTGTGGGCTTTCAGCCAGTTTAGTCATTAACTCCAGAACTTTCCTGAGAGCTGGTAACAAAGACCAGCAAGGGCTCATCATCTCCCCCATGCCAAGACCCCCCAGGGTTATCATCCTCATAGAAAGAGTGGACAGGCACTGGAACGGCCCAGGGCAGTGGTGGAATCGCAACCCCTGGAAGTATTCAAAAAACATGTGGATGTGGCATTTTGGGACCTGGTTTAGTGGTGGGCTTGACAGTATTGGTTTAACCTAACACCTTGGAGTGTGTCTGTGAATAGGAATTTTTCTAAGTGAGCTCAGTCTGCCATGACTCTTCTCATTACACTTTCCCTACTGTTTTTTCCACATCAGCAACTTTCTAGTAGAAATAGGGAAGAAAATAAGAGCTCCATAAAGCAGTATTAAACAAGGAGGCTCATTGGTAATTAGAGTGGGAATGGAGATAAAGGAACACTGGGTAAAGCCTGCTGCAATGCCTTTTTGGGACATTTCAAACAGTTTTTTGAAATAACATTTCTGCCTTTCTGGAGCTAAGTACACACATGCCACACACTGAGCAGAAGGCTAAATTAACTGGGAGAACAAAGGTAATTTGTTGTGGGTTGGAGTGAGGCCATGGATGTTTTTTCCCTGGTGGGAGAGGAATGATGACCTCTCCTGGGTTTGCCATGGACAAAAGATGGGATGCAGGAGCTTAATGTGCATCTCCACCCTCCCTGTGCCAGCCTGGGCACCACTGAGGGTGGATTCGCAGGTGGAGAATCCTTCTGCCTTCCCTTCCAGTCCCTCTCCATTCTTCCACCATCTGGCAGTAGATTGTTTCCATCAGAGCTGCCAAATCCAGCATGTCAATATTGCAGATGAATGATTGCAGAGGGCTTTTCCAGCCTTAACGATTCTGTGACACCAGGGTGCCTGCAGGGGGGCAGCTCTGGAAGTCAGACGTGTGGGCTCCCCATGCTCATGGAAAGGCTGGCTTGGGCTTGTTGCTCATGTTCACTTCACAGCTCTGATGCACCCTGCCTCATGGTTCCTGTGCTTTTACTCCTGCCTCTGGATTAGGAAGGGTGACATTACTCCCCTGGCAGCAGTCTTGGTGCCTTCATATTTTTTGTGTTTAATCGAGATCAGAAGTTATCAGCAATTATATTTGAGGATGCCCTGGGGTTTATGCAAATTCTTCTGTATTTCATTGCATTACTTAGGTGCTTGGACACTCTGAGATATCCCCACTCTGGGGGTTTTGCTCTGCAGTCCCCCCAGGGACAGAGGTGGGTGGCTGAAGAGGGAAATGAGCAGCCCCAGCAGGGTGTAATCTGCAGGGCCATTCTGCACAAGCCAGCGATAACAATTGAGCAAAAGAAGGCGATGCTGAGGGGAGAGAGTTGTCCTGGGGTGATTAAAGACCAGTCGTGTTATCACAGCAGAGCACTCCTTGTACACCAGCACTGGGCTGTCATGTTAAAATTTCAGTGTGCCTGCTTCAAAATATAATTTTACTTTCTTAAATAATAAATTATAGGCCTATCTGTCATTCCCAGCTCTTGGACATTTAGTTGTAGTTAGCCTTGTTATTTAAAGCAATGATTGCAAGTTCTTCAAGCCCTAGTAGGAAATTAAAGAGTAAAGCCAGGATTTAGATTCCACTTTCCAGAATTTCAAAATGTAATATGCCTCAGATATTTCAGAGTTAGAGCAGATATATGTCCTCCCCTTATCCACAGCATTCTCCTTGAGGGGAAGGCAATTCCTGTGGATAATACAGGCCCATGGGGAAAGTTATCCCTGATCTCACAGTGATGCCATTTAATTGGATTTACAATCAGGGCTGTTGGAAATTAGAATCCCACTTTTACAATTCACTAACAGGTCTGTTGCTTGCTTCTGCTGTTTAAAATGAGAAACTCTGGTAGCCAGCTTTTGGAACAGATTTTAGATTTAAAGAGACCTACATCAATTTTTTTAAAAAATCCCCTTTGGTGATTTTCTGACAAAGATTCATGACGTGCCCAAGGGTGGACATTCTGCAGTGGAGCTGTGGATCATCACGAGAAGCAGCAGAAAGAGAGGAAGGCAGGTTTGATGGGGCTTCCCAGAGGACATGTCTTCACTACTGGCCCTGTGACGCAGGAACAGCAGCAATCATGTTGTCCAGTTCTTTGCATTCCTGAGGCCAGGACCCCCTTGTCTCACTACCCCATGGGTAGCTGGAGCACTGTAATGAGGAATTTGGCTGAAAGGTTCATGTAAAGCCGAGCCATTGTCCATGTCACATTGTGTTGAGGATCAGACTTCTCTCACCAGATTTGTTCCTGAGGAGTTCCCACAACAATCCCCAGCACAGCCCTGATCCTGAGTGAGCAATGAGCTCCTTCTAGCAAACCACTGTCACCTTTTGGCTGCTCTGGCTTTTGAGATAGTGCAGGAGTAACTCTCGGAAAAGGAATTCAAATTCCATAATGATTTCAGTGATGATGAATCCTCCTGTGCAGACATCACTCTATATGCTCACAAACCTTAATCCTGCAGTCACAGAGGAGCAATGCCCAGGTTACACAGGATAGGAAGGAGTCCTGATGGTCTGTGCCTTATCCCTGTGTTTATCTGGGTCACAGCTTGGTTGAGTAACCCCTGATTAAAAGCACTCTCACTGAGGAGAGCTTGGAGCACTGCCATGCAACACGATGCATAAGAGGCAGCACTTTGGGGAGGAGACAAAAACATTATGTAAATGGATTATTTCACAACAGCATCTATATTTTCAAAGTAAATTTTCTATGGGAAAACTGCAAGTTTTGGAAATGTGTGTAGCAAGGGATGATGAATACAGCCTTTCTTGCTACTGCCATCCATTTAAGTTGTATAAATTTAATACCATGTTGTCCGTGCCTTGACTCTGCCTATGCTGTCAGTGGCACTTTGAACTGGAGACTGCACTGCTCTGCATCTGTGTAGCCAGAGTGAGTTCTGGGTTTTCAGGGGATATGTATGGCACTATCAAAGGGAAGGTATACAAAGAGCCCTCTGATAATATTCCCTGTGGTAAAACAATTGTCCTCCTTGTGTCTCAGATGAGTCCGCTTTCATATCCCCTCTTAAAGTGAGTGAATTACCCAGCCCTTGGTCAGGAGGACAGAGGAGGAGCTGTGGCACTGAACACAATCTGAAATTAAATCCCAGAGGAGTTGTTGGCCTCCACGGAGGGGATGATAATTCAAGATCCCCAAAAGCAGCCAGGCTTGCAGACTCAGAGGCCCCAAGTGTTTTGTGCCTGCCTTTTGGGAAAGCCCAAGGTTTATTCTAGTTTGTGTGACAGATGGCATGCAGAGAAGCTTAAATTAGAGCCCATTGCAGAGTATAAGGGGTGGGTAAGAGTCCTTCTGCAAGTGCCACTTGCCTCAGCAAAGTGGGGACACCAGAGGATATAGAAGTTGCTGTCTTACCCCATCCCTGGTTCTGACCCTACCACTGGTTCATTCCCACCTGAGCCCAGGATGCAGTGGCAGAGGCACAGCCCCAGGAAAGTGGTGTCTCTTTGTTTATGGATCAACTCCTCCAGGCTGTGGAGTCTACCCAGAGAGGAGAGACCCATGCCCATGTGACAGCACAGAAGAGATCCCTGCCATACACACACGCACAGGTGCCACCTCAAACCCAGCAGCTTTCCAGCAGCATAGCACAGCTCCCTGTGGCTCCTGAGGGGCTGCAAGGCCAGTGCACGCTCCTGTGGGACACCTGTGCTTCAGCACAGGTATCCATAGGCTGCACATGCCCCAATCCATGCACCACCCAAGGATCATTAGATCCCTAGAAGGGCTTTCCCTTTAGCAGGATGACCATGGCTGGGGAACACCCTCTGTGGCAGTGGGTAGTGCTGCTGTGAAATTCAGACACATCTCTGGCTGAGACACACCAACCTTCTCCACACAAGTGTGCAGGGCTGCTTGGGCAGAGAACATTATCTGACCCCTCTGACTGTACGAGCCAGGGCTCTGTGCACAGCTGCCAGCTCTCAGTGCTGATGTCTGAGGCTGCTGAAGTTTATCAGCGTGGCAAAGAGATTTACTTTTGCTTTATCTGCTGGCAAGATATTTACTCCCAGAGGTTCTGCAGCAACCATCTCCAGTAGGGTATTTCTTTGACACTTTGCCCACTTACCTGTGATTACAGACCTGTGCTGGTCTTCCTTTTGCTTGTTTGGTCCTTCACCCACCCAGGGCCCATGCCCTGATGGTACCAGCCATCTGCTGTAGGACCAGGAGCTCTTGTGCATGTCCAGCACATAGCACAACACAGCCAGCACTAACTGGAGTGCTGAGGGCTATTTTACAGTGCAGGGAACAATTAACAGTAAGATCACACAGTTAGAAATCAAAGATGTGCAGTCTGAGGATTATAAAAAAATAAATCTGACTGGGCTTTCTCACACACACACTTTTTTCTAGCACCATACTCAATTTTACAAACTCTCTGTTCCTGTATCCAAAGTAATCCTTACTGCCAGTGCTGTCACAGGCAGCAATTGTAAAGTGAGTCCCTAATTCTTTGCAAGAGGCTGGCAAAGTGAAGTCCTGAAGCAAATGGCAGAATCTGCACTTACTCTTAAAAAATCAGAATTTCATTTCTCCTCTGAACTGCACTACAGATCTCCCAGCCTGTCCCTACCACTACCTACAAAGCATTTTATGTGAAATATTGCACATGCTGCAGCCACGTACTGGAAGTGGCTGGGTCAGAAAGGCCCAGAGTCTTGTGTTCACATCTGTGAACCAAGGGAGGAAATGCAGATTCCTCTCCAGGCTCCTCAGTGTGCTGCAGTCCACACGCTTCTCAGCTTAGACATGTGTCCTAATGCTTCATCACTGGAATTTTGCAGCATTATCTCTCTGTTCATGTATCAATACGTGTCCAGACAATTTCTTTGGACCACACAGCTGTTAGGTTAAGAAGCAAGAAGCTGATAAGGCCAGCAGGCAAGGAGGACAGTGTGCTGACCCTTGCCAGTGTAGCCATTGCTTCTCAGGAGATAAGTGTCCCCCACTCCATAGCAGGCCTCTGGAGTGACCAATGAGTGTGGACAGGCACCGAGGTCTGCTCCCCCCTTCCCCTTTATAACCAGGGCTGCCAGGGTGGTGAGTCCAAACCTGCTCTGAGCGGTCACTGCAAGGGCACAGAGCCAGCACCTCCTGCACAATGACGCTGACCCAAGCCGAGAAAGCCACCGTGGTCACCATCTGGGCCAAGGTGGCCACCCAAGCTGATGGCATTGGGGCAGAATCACTGGAGAGGTAAGGCCTCCAAAGAGGGCTTTGCTATTGGGATGCATCTCATGTAGAACTTGGGTGAGTGAGAGCAGGCTGGGACCAGGGAGACCTGATGAAGAGTTGTGCTGTTTGATATGTAATCTCCAGGAATTATATCTGTGCTACTAAATGCTTCACAATCTGGCAGTAAAGCACGATTTTTTAAACAATTTAATAGGTTTTTTTTTTCTCCTTATAGCCATACAGAAGAATTCATAGCCAGAAGCACTGGTGAGGAATTCAAAGTCATTCATACTCAGTGTCCTAAACACCATTATCCCTGTTAGGGGATAAATTTGAAGTGGTTTATGGTACAAGTGGTGCACTTTCTCTTACAGTTTTTATGCATTAAGAGAATAGCTGTCCACTAAATTCACTGGATGCTCAGGTTTCATTGTTCCAGTTGTTAAGTAACAAACTGTTAGGAAACAAGGCAGCTGGACCCCCTGTATGAAGCATGGCACAGTAATTCAAAGTCCATACCAATTAAACAAGCTGGCACAAAAGGTTCTGGAAATTATCAGAAATTCTTATGTTATTCAAAGTGACTTAAATGCTATTTACAGCTCTATATATAGTATTGTGATCCTCCTTTCAGGGTTTTGAGTACCATTAATATCAATTCTGGTTTGTTAATTTTCGTTTGAAGGTCCTGGAAACTTGGTTATAATATAATACAGGAAATTTGGTGACAAGCTGAGGCTTTTATTTATTACAGACAAAACCAAACAAAACCCAAGACTACATTAAGTTTTAAATAATTTTTAACACTTAATTCTTCTCTAGTACACCCAGATAAACCTGCTGTCTAATCTGCATGTGCTGCAGAAGGTTTACACTGCACTTGTTCTGAGGTTTTACCACCTCATACCATTTCTACTGCTGACCCTTTTCCTCATGTTCTCCTCCAGGCTTTTCTTGAGCTACCCCCAGACAAAAACCTACTTCCCTCACTTCGATCTGAGCCAAGGCTCAGCTCAGCTCTGTGGCCACGGCTCCAAGGTCATGAATGCCATCGGGGAAGCTGTGAAGCACATTGATGACATCCGAAGGGCTTTGGCCAAGCTCAGTGAGCTGCATGCTTACATCCTCAGGGTGGACCCCGTGAACTTCAAGGTGAGTGAGCACGGAGACTTTCAGGGGTGGAAACTGCCATCACAAAATTTAGAGACCACAGGTCTCTAATGGCAGCTTGATCCCTGACTGTGCTGCACAGCCAGTTTCTCTTATGATTTTTAACCTGAGATTGGGTCTTTTAATGGAATTCTGGCCCAGTGCAGGCAAAGAACTCCTCGGGGAGCTCCTGTGGCTTGTGTTCAACAGACTCGAATCTCTGCTGGTTTTGCTGTAATTCATGAATCTGCCTCACACAATCAAGCTACATCACCTGTCTTGAACAAAGTTTTAATAAATTATAAACAGTCCCACTTGAGGAAGGTGGGGGCACATGGAAAAGGGAGTGGGGTCAAGCAGTGCCTTTTGCCATGTACAAAAGACAGCCGTACTTCTTCACTCCCATCTCAGGCAGCAGCATTGCCTGGCTGGGACAGGTACTTGTCATCCCCGAGCACACTGGGCCCAAGGTTCACTGCAGACCCCTACACTGATACCTGGTACTCATTGTGATGGATTTCATGCTGCTTTCCCTTACAGCTGCTTTCCCACTGTATCCTGTGCTCCATGGCGGCCCACTATCCCCGTGACTTCACCCCAGAAGCTCATGCTGCGTGGGACAAGTTCCTGTCCAACATTTCCTCTGTTCTGACGGAGAAGTACAGATAAATGACCTCAACAGAGGGTGAGGGAGGCCCATCCACAGCCCAGCCCTGCTGCCAGGCTCTGGGATATCACCCCTTCCTGGGCAGCTTTTAAATCCCTGCTGCAGGGCCTCGGTTATCTGCAAAACCCAATAAATAATTCAAATGTGAGCTATGGTCTCTGTGCTTTCTTCTCAATATGTTCTGCCTATACCTGAATGTTCAGGCAGGGGTGTTCTGAAATGTCTACACAATATGGAGGGAGTTTATAAAAAGTTAAAGTTTATAAACTTTATAAACTCATGTACTAATTCATATACTAATGAACTCATACTAATTCATGTGCCAATTCAGTGGGGATAACATAACATTCAGTGGGAGCAACATAGCATTGAGCAGAAGCCCAAAATGGGCTGGAGCCCTGTGACTGCTCACCAAGGTATATCCACCACAGTCTGTCTCCAGGCTGACCAGGAAAGTCTTTCACCCTGTTAGGACATTGAGTGGACCCAGGCTTTTTGCTTGACATATCCAAAATCCATCCCAGCCTGTTGGGAACCAAACCTGCATTGCAATGCAGGGCATTGTCCTCTCGTGCCTCTCTCCACGGGGTATTGCTGTGGTGTCTGATGTGTTTCTTCTGTGAGTTAACCCCACTGTGCAGCCACTGCACCCCAGCTGCCCACTCACCTCCCCCCTGCAATGGGATGAGGTGAAGGGCAAAGGAAGATAAAAGCAATAAAAGCTGGGGGTCAAGATCAAACAAACAAACAGAAATAATTGTTTAGTAAGTGAAGACTATGTGGAAGCGCAGGGAAGAAAACAAAACACAGGATGCAAAGACAATCCCTCACCACATCCCATGGGCAGGCTGATGTTCAGCCAGTTCATGAGCAAAAACCATAGATAACCCTCCTAAAACTCCCTCAGAACCCTTCTTTTCCTTTTGATTGCTGAGCATGGTGTTACATGGTATGAAATACTTCTTTGATTAGTTGGGCCTATCTGCCTGACTGTGAACTCTCCCAGCACCTCAAAATCTATTCCCTGGGTGGGGGTAGAGTGAGAAGCAGAGACAGTCTTGATGCTGTGCAAATGCTGCTCAACAAAATCTGAAACATCAGCCTTTTACTGGGGCAGTTTGGCCAAAAACCTGAAGCACAGGACCATGTCAGCTCCTGTCTCAGAGACTTCTGGCATGAAACAGTGGGTACAAAGCCTTCAGCCTGCTCTGATGGCCAGCCTGAGCCAGCACTGCAAGTGGCAGTCCTTGTCTCATCCATGGAATTTAGGGACTGTTTGGACAAGGGGGAGAAAGGTGACATGGAAGCTCTTAGGCCACCAAATGGCTCTAAACATGTCACCACAGCAGCTTCTAAAGCATTCTACATCCATGGATGTCAGGTAACCTGGAGGTTTAAATCCATGACATATGTGCTAAGTCAGCATCTGGCGTGTCCCTTACCCCGTGTTTGCACCAACTCCTTCCTGCAGAGGCTGAGAGAAGGATGTGGGAGTCAGAAGAAATGGCCTCAGGTTGTGCCAGGAGAGGCTTACGTTGAATATTAGGAAAAAATTTCTCACTGAAAGCCTTGTCAGGCACTGGCACAGGCTGTCCAGGGCAGTGGTAGAGTCCCTGTCCCTGGAGGGATTTAGCAGATGTGTAGATGTGGCTCCTGGGAACCTTGTTTAATGTTGGCCTTGGCAGTGCTGGGGGAATGGTTGGGCTCAATGATCCTAGACACCCTTTCCAACATTAATAATTTGATTATTCTAAAATTCTGTTCTTGTATGACCAGCCACCATGTGCCCTGCGGGATTTCCCAGCATTTATTGGGAGAGGCAGGAGCACACATTGGGGTGGGAAGAAGGGAAGGAGTCCAGGACTGACAAGCATCGGAGGACGGACTTTGGGAAGACCGTTAAGCCAAAGAGGAGGTTGTTCCCTGCCTGGATTTCTCTGGGGGGGCTTGTCCATGGCTCCTACTCAGAGGCCATGGGGCCTCTTGGGGCAGAGAGGGGCTGGATGTGCCAAAGTCTGGAAGGGACATGGGACACTTGTGGGACCTACCTCATCACCCTCAGAGCCAAGGAGGATCCTGGCCCATCTGTGGAGAATGATGGATCACAACAGCAGGTTTGAGGACATGCCAGCCAGGGTGGACAAGGCTGTGGCACCCGTGGGACATGCCTGGGGCTGCTGCTGTCCATGGGGCAGCCTGGTAAGGTGCTGCCCCCTGCCCCATTCTGGTGTTGGGCTGGTGCAGTGGGGCAGGACAGGCAGCCAAGCCCCCCAAGGGGCCTCCTTAGGGCAGGGCCCCCCGAGGCATCCGGGGCCCCCAAGGCAGTGCCGCAGCCGCTCCCAGGCCAGGCCATCCCCTCGCCCCTCAGTGTGATAAGATAAGGCAGGGCGGAGGTGCCAGCGGCTATAAGAGGTGTCCCTGCGGTGCTGCTGCCACCAACCCCTGCCCACTCTTCCAGCCGCCACCATGCTGACCGCCGAGGACAAGAAGCTGATCCAGCAGATGTGGGGAAAGTTGGGTGGCGCCGAGGAGGAAATCGGAGCCGATGCCCTGTGGAGGTACAGGCCTGGGGACCCCATGGGAGAGGGGGAAGAGGGGGTGGGAGCCCCACGGAGGGGCCACTCTGGTGGATCCAGCTGGGGTCAGCACCACTGACTGTCCCACTCCCCCAGGATGTTCCACTCCTACCCCCCAACCAAGACCTACTTCCCCCACTTCGACCTGTCACAAGGCTCTGACCAGATCCGTGGCCATGGCAAGAAAGTGGTGGCTGCCCTGAGCAATGCCATCAAGAACATGGACAACCTCAGCCAGGCTCTGTCTGAGCTCAGCAACCTGCACGCCTACAACCTGCGTGTGGACCCCGTCAACTTCAAGGCAGGCAGGGGATGGGGATGGGGATGGGGATGGGGAATGGGGAATGGGGACGGAGTTTGAGGATAGGGATTGAAATGGAGGGACAGGGAGCAGGGGATGGGGAAAGGAGACTAAGGGACAGGGAATGGTGGACAGAGATCTGGATGGGAGCGGAGGGATGGAGGACAGGGAATGAGGGAGGGGGATCAGGGTGGACAGCAGGGGATGGGGTACAGGGGGTGGGGGACAGGGACGGGGATGGGGACATGAGGGCTGGAGTGGCGGTGCTAAGCCCTGTTTTTCCTTGCAGTTCCTGTCGCAGTGCTTGCAGGTGTCTCTGGCTACCCGCCTGGGTAAGGATTACAGCCCCGAGGTGCACTCTGCTGTTGACAAGTTCATGTCGGCCGTGGCCAGCGTGCTGGCTGAGAAGTACAGATGAGCTGTCAGCCATGCCTGTGTACCATCAATAAAAAAGATTCTTTTGCTGCAGCAACTTGTCTGTTTGTGCTGGGGCTGGGGCTGGGGTGGGCTGGAGTGTGGCAGTGTTCCTGCTGGAGGGAGGGGGCTGCGGGTGTGACAATGCAATACAGAAAGGGCAGCACCAGCCCTGGGCTCCCTGGATGTCCTCCTCAGGGTCCTGCTTGCTTCCAACCCTCCCCAGAACAGGATGCAGCTGATGGCAGGACCCAGGGAATGAAGCCTGCTCCAGGGAGCAGGGCAAAGGCTGTGCCAAGACAAATGTGATCCTTGCATTCTCCTGAAGGATTCCTGGGGGGTGATGGGGTTGTAGGATAAATCCTGCCTGTCTCCATCTATCAAGATGGCTTTTTAAGACTTTATTAGGAGTGCTGCAGGAGCTAAGTGCTTGCATGAGCTCCAGAAGCAATCTGAGAATTCATGGAGTGAAAAGTCCACCGCAGACCATTAAGCACAAAAACTGTTCAGGGACTCAAGCTCCTGAACCACAAATCCCAGCCAATTGCCAGGGAAGAACCTCCACACCTGCCCCAGGTGTCTGCTCTTCCCTTGGGATCCAGGCAGGGTAGGGATGGGATGGGCAAATCTGCGGTCCAGTATAGGGACACTGGTTTCAGGACTTTGGAGCCTGAATTTTAAAAGAATCAGTGATCACAGGTATGGGGCTATGAGATACTAAACTAGCCCTGGATTTGCTCTGTGCTGTGACACCAGAGGGAGGAGGAGATCCTGCAGGAGAGAGGTGCCTGAGTGTCCAGGTGCGGGCAGGAGGCAGGTGGAGGCATGCAGGGCCCCCGCCTGCTCACCAACAGGCCTGGCAGTCCCTGACCGTGGCAGCCTCTGCTCCAGCAGGTGAACCCACAGCACTTGTCCTCCATCCTCAAACACATCCCAGTCCACATCCCAGTGTGCTCACGTGTATTTACACCCATTTGTTCTTGTGCCACCAGTTTGAAGGGTTCTGCTGCCTTGGCAGCTCTCCCCATGCACACACATGCAGCAGACACTGTCCTGCTGCTGCTGCTTCCCAGAAAATCAGCCCCCCCGGCCCTCCCTCCCGACTCTGAAGTGCTGCCAAACCGAGCTAATCTCCCCCAAACACAAATGATAAGAACCTCAGCCATGGAGGAAACACGGGTGTGAACTGTCCCTGCTTTCTGCGCCACCTGCCGAACCTACTGTGAGCTCTGCAAGCCCCTTCACCCTCCTTGTCTTCCTCACCACCCTCATCTTCCTTGCCCTTGTTACATTCCTCACCTTCATCTCATCATTTGGTGCACACAGGGCACGCCACAGACCACTGTGGTCCCTCGTATCTTCCCAAAGTGCTTGCAGCAGTGCCCAGTGCTGATCCCGTGGCTCTGGCCAGTGTCCTCCCTGCCCAGAAGTCAGGGTCCCCCAGTGCCCCAGAGCACCAGGGCCAGCACACACAGTGCAGGGGAGGGGGCTGGGGCAGGGGAGCTCCGGGCTCTGCTGGCAAACAGACGTGACTGTGGTTCAAGGAGCAGCGACTGAAGAGGACACACGCTGTGGGGTGCACTGGCGTGGGGTACACTGGCGTGGGGTGTCCTGAGGAACAAGAGCGGGGAGTGCAGTGGGGCAGCTGTGCACAGGGACTGTGTTGGATGGCAGAGGGCTGTACAGGGACAGCACATGCGTGTGCAAGGACGTGTAGGTGTCAGCTGGCAGGGCGTGTAGGGGCAGTGTGTGTCCTGGGGCAGCTCGGGGTGCGTGTGCAGGCTGTTGGATGGTCAGTCTGTACATGCAGGTGCACACGGGGCTGTGTGGGGGTGTGGGGCACAGACTCCCCCACGCTGCTGTCCCAACACCTGGCCAGAACACATCCGGGCTGTGCCAGGAACATCCAGCCAGTGTCCCACCCCATGCCAGGGGACACACGTGGGTTCCTCTGCCAGTGCAGACCCCAACGACAACCCATGCCAGTCCAGGCACTATAGAGAAACCTAAACCGCATCCTAACCCCAAGCCTAACCTTGAGCCTGACCCTGCTGTCATGTCAGCCTGTGTCCGCGGGGCAGAGACCACCCACCCGCTCTGCAACAAGCCCTGACCTTAACCCCGACCCGACGCCCCCGAGGCAGAGCCGTCCCGCCGGTGCCGGTGCCGGGGCCGGTGCCGGTGCCGGTGCCGGTGCCGGGGCCGGTGCCGGTGCCGGGGCCGGTGCCGGTGCCTGGCGGAGCGGGCGGGGGAGGACGGGCGGCGGCCCCGCCTGGCCGGGGTCCAGCACCCCCGGGCCGGGGCCGGGCGGGGGCGGGGGCGGGCGGAGCCCCAGCACCGCATATAAGGGCGGCGGCGGCCAGCGGGGACACCCGTGCTGGGGCTGCCGACTCGGGGGTGACATCATGGTGCTGTCCGCCAGCGACAAGTCCAACGTCAAGGGCGTTTTCGCCAAAATCGGCGGCCAAGCTGACGAATATGGCGCCGACGCCTTGGAGAGGTATTGCGGATGTCCCTGGCGTGACCCTTTCTCCTCTCCAGCCCCGACTCCCTCTCATCTGCCCCCTCTTGTCCCCATCCGCAGCTGTCTCTGTCCTTTGCCACCCTTCCCTGTCTCACCTGTCTCTGAACCCCTCTGTTCTCCAGGATGTTCGCCACCTACCCCCAGACCAAGACCTACTTCCCCCACTTCGACCTAGGAAAGGGCTCTGCTCAGGTCAAGGGTCACGGCAAGAAGGTGGCGGGTGCACTGGTCGAAGCTGCCAACAACATCGATGACCTTGCTGGTGCCCTCTCCAAGCTCAGCGACCTCCACGCCCAAAAACTCCGTGTGGACCCTGTCAACTTCAAAGTGAGTGTCTGGGAAGGGGCGACCAGCCCAGCTTCCCTCCTGCACCCCTTGGCTACTCCCTTGCCTCGTTCCCTTGCTCACCACATCGTTTTGCCTTTCAGCTGCTGGGCCAGTGCTTCCTGGTGGTAGTGGCCACCCGCAACCCCTCTCTCCTGACCCCAGAGGTCCACGCTTCCCTGGACAAGTTCCTGTGCGCCGTGGGCACCGTGCTGACCGCCAAGTACCGTTAAGACGTGTACTGTGGCCAGAGCTGGAGCCAACACACCACCAGCCCTCCGACAGCGAGCAGTCAAATGTTCTGAAATAAAAGCTCTTGCATTTGTGCTCCAGCTCTGGTGTCCTGCTCTGTGTGCTGCCTGCGGGAAGGGAGCGGGAGGGATGTGCTCTGGGGGTCTGAACTGGAGGTCTCCCCACCAGGTGGGTACATGGAGGAAATGGGCTCTGGTCTTGCTGTCCCTGAGAGGAGGCAGCATCTGGGGGGTGGTGTCTGGCAGGCAGACACCGCTCTGCTGCCATGGGGCTCTGGGAGCAAACAGAGCATTTCTAGGCACCAGTGGAGGGGAGAGACTCATGGAAAATCTGGGGTTCCCTGCAGCCCCAGGCTGTCCCAGCAGAATTCCATGCTGGGATCCCCTCTTGCACCAGCAGCCCCATGCACCCTTGTTCAGGACAGTGTCAGAAGGCATCTCCTCCTGAGAAGGTTTGCAGGAGCACAGGGGCTCCTGGCACCTGTGACCCTCTGCCTGGTAGCAGAGTGGGAATAGCCTGAGGACCTCCCTGTGCCACGACATCTTTCCTTGCACACCCAGCACACAGGGCTGTGCAGTGGTGTAGGACTTCTTCTGTCTTCACCTAATGGCCCATTGCTGGGGTGTCACTGTGGAGGGGTCTTGGGGAGCTGCAAGGGGAGCAGATGGGGCTCAGCTCCAGATCCAGCAGTGTGGGGCGGTGTCAGGGAAGGAAAAGGAGCCCAGGAGTTGTGCTGGTGTCTGCACCCCCCCAGCCCTTATCGCAGCCCGCAGCAGGGTGGCCATGGTGGGGGCTGATAAAGGAAGGTGTGGGCTCTCCTCCAGCTGTGGGTGTGGTGGGAGACTGGGCAACAGATAGTCCCAGGAGGCTACGACCTGCCAGGTGCTGAGTAAGGGCTGGGAGGTCGTTAGTGAGGAGGGGAAGGTTCAAGGAAGCCCCAGGGTGGCTCACAAAGCCAGCCAAGGTTGCCACAGGCTCCTTTGATCCTTGGCACTGGCAAGGATGGACTCTTCCCTGGTGCCATGGCCCCCAGGCGCTGTCAGTGAATGCACAGAGACAGGAGAAACTCCAGTAACTCCAAAGAGAGAAGGAGGCCCTTCAGGGTCTCTTCTGCAAAGCACTGCAAGCGTCGTGAGCCCACGCACCCGCTGTTCCGGGGCACAGTGAGGAAGGGAGGAGAAAGCCAGTCAGGGCACCACTGGCCAATCTGATCTACCTTTGTATGGAGCAGGTGTTGGAGCAGGTTCCACCCTTCCAGCCAGGAACATCACCCAGGCAGAGCTCTAGGCACAACTTCCTGGGGATCTCGTGGAGAACCAGGATATGGTGGAGATTCAGGGCATACAGGTGTGCCAGGAGATGTGAACTGGTGTGGAAAGCATTGGGAAGAGCCAGCATCAAATCCATCAATGACTTGGAGTCCTCCAAACCCAGCCACTAAGGCCCTCATGGTCCCGAGTGTGGTGGGTACAAGAGAGAAGGTGTAAGAGCAACGTGGGGACAATGTGTATGTGAGGATGAGAGTTGTTCCCAGCTTGCTTTAGCTTTGACTGCTCCCGAGCCGTGCTGTGACCTCAGGCAGGACACGTTGGGTGCCAGCGGGCAGTGTCCTGCCTCTGCAGCACTTTGCCAGGGCTCTGCTTGGCGGGAGAGCCGCTGAGCTCGTGTTGTCCCAGCCGTTTGTCCCTGCTGCCACAAGATGGGGACCTCAAGCCGTGGTGCTTTATCGGGGCCAGGCAGAGGCTGCGAGGGCTGGGAGAAGCAGAGCTGCTGTGCCAGGGCTTCCAGCCAGCCCCAGATCCCGAGCGCTTTGGGCACGCTGGTGCCAGCTCGGAGCGGGGTGCAGGACCCCTCCCCATCAGCCCGTGTGACCTGCTGAGAGTTCCAGCCCCGAGCCCCCCGTGCTCTGGCTCATAGCACAGGGGTCCCTTCATTGGGCACCCCTTGGTGGCCGTGGCTGTGTGTGCCCCAGGACACAGCCAGCCCCATGGCACAGACACACTGGCCGCAGCTTGGCACTCCCTGAGCTGGCATCCCTGCCCAGCTGCCTCGGGACCCACCAGCACCACAGCAGCCATGCTCTGGAGCAGAGCAGGTCAAATATTTGCCCCAGTGCTGGCCCAGGCTGGCTTTGCAGCTGGCATTGCTGCAGCTCCAGTGCTGAGGAGAGGGTTGGATGCAACTTCTGCATTGCCACAGCAGCAGCAGCAGCCTGAAACAGCCCCAGGTGACACTGAGGAGGTGGATTTGGACACAAAGCCCCCTGATCCAGGCCATGGCAGCACTCAGGAAGCCGAATCACGCCAGGCAGCTTCAGCAGAAGAGAGATGATGAGTATCTCCAGGTCATGCCTGTTTTGATGTCTCCACTCTCTGCAGGCCTTTCTCAGCTCTCATTTATTCTTGATGGACAAAGCACCTGGGGTTCAAAGATACCCTATTCTGTGGTGTCACCAAGGCAAGTGGCATCTCAGAGCTCATTTTTATTGAAAGAGGAGTTAAATGACGTCAGGAAATGAGCTTGATGGTAACGACTTACCCAATCACAGGACTTCCACCAGTCTCTTGAGGCGCTGCAAACAGCCTTGTCCAGATAGGCTGGATTCTAATCTTATTACGTTGGCTAGATAGTCATGTCCCTAGAGAGCGTGTCCTGGAAAGGGACACAGAAACACATACTTCTGGAAGAGGTCAGGCATCCTAGGGGAGTTTGACAGGAATTCTCCATGAATTTTCTGTCTTCCTAGTAGCAAGGGGATCTACCAAACAAGCAGTGGGAAGATAAATAATTGATTCCTCATTGGAAGCTGATCTTAGGAGACCAGTTGAGAGATCCTCTTGCTGGAATTAGGAAGGAAAACACTGTGTGTTTTACAGACTGTTCTTGTTTATACATCCCTTATTGGAATTCAATAGTGTAACCCATGAGTGGTGCAGCCAATAGGTCTCTGCTTCTTTGCTGTGTGTTTGGACAGCCACTCTTTCCTAAATGTCAGATTTTTCCTGCTGAAATTATCTCCCTGATTTGTCTGAATCCTTTTGAATTTTAAGCCAGTGCTTGCAGCCCCTACAGCTCAGGAACATCTGAGAACTCAATAAGGACATTCTCCACTACAAAACAGGTTATTGATGACAGAACAGTAAATAATAATGGTAAACAAAGAACTGGAATCTGTCACGGAAGGAAAACATACTCATCTGAAAGGATTCATTCTTGGCAACGGCTGTGATTATCACTCATCCCTTTGTTTGATTGAAAGTCCCACTGTTTGTTTTTTTGTTTTTTTTTTTTACTTGAACCTGACTAGTTCCTTGGTTTCCTCCTTTTACTCTGCTAATGATAAGAGACATGATGGTCTTGATTCTGTGACCCCATCCCCCTCCCTCTTTTCCCAGAGATACTGGATGTTTGGGGGTGGCTTCCATCCGTTTTTGAGGTAAAGGGGATTTTTTTTCTCAGGCAAGCAGCCTGAAAATAAGGAATGATTGAAATGTACTTTAATTCAAACTTTTTGGAATCCTCCCACCTCCTCCACCACTGGCTGTTTTGCCAGTGGAAAAAGGAAAAGTGGTAGAAGACAGAAAATGAGCATTGATTAGATTTTCACTACAAAGATGGAAATTGAATAGAAATGCAAAATCTTTCTTCCTGCTGGTTTCCCTGTCTTCCTACCACACAGCAACCACCTGGGAGATCTGATTTTGCTTGGAGCTGAGATGTTAGGCAATGCTCTGCTGGTAACATCAGTGCTTCCCCTCTCCCCATGTTGTTTTTCTGTATTTTTCAGCAGCAGGAGATGCCATCTGGGGAGGGCCCAGCTTTGGTTGTGTTCCTCCAGCTCCCACAAAAGCAGTAGTAGCAATTCCAGAGGCTACATTCCTGCTTGTTACCTTCAGCATCTGTCTGTTGACCTGCTGCTGCTCATGAATTTGCTCTACCTTTTATAAACCTGCTGATCCTATTTGTTTTCACAACCTCCTGTGGCAGTGAGTTCCAGAAGTTCATTCTCCCACCTGCTCCAAATAAAGTCTTTTTTATTCATTTTAAATCAATCTACCAGACTGATCGATGGCTCTAACTCTCATCATGCACCAGGTCCACATTCTCTTTGTGATTTTGTAAGGCTGGCATGTTTTGCTCCCCCTTCTCCAGAGAAAAATCCCAGCCTCCCCAGAACCCCCTTGTATTGCAGCTACCCCATCCCCTTGATCTCAGTTGCCCTGCTCAGGGCTGTAAATCCACAATGTTCTTACATTCTAAGATGTCCTGTCGTGACAGGACAAGGGGTAATGGTTTCAAACTAAGAGGTTTGATTTAGATTAGATGTAAGGAAGAAGTTTTTCATAGTGGAGGTGGTAAAACATTGGCACAGGTTACTCAGAGAGGTTGGGATGCCCCATCCCTGGAAACTTTCAAGACCAGGGTTGGATGGGGCTCTGAGAAAACTGACCAAGTGGAAGCCATCCCTGTCCATGGCAGAGGGGATGAACTAGACAACCTTTAAAAGTCCCTTCCAACCCAAATTATTCCATGATTATAGGATTCTGTGATCAGAGGCCAGACCTGCACAGATGTGGGTGCACCAAGCTGTTACACAACAGGCAGGAGATGCTCTCTTTGCTATTTTGCAAGCCCAAGCCCTTCCTGATGACACCACCATATTTTTTTTACCCTTGCACATTAAGGCTACAATTTTGGCAAACCATCAGTGAGGACTCCAGCATCTTTTTCCTGAGCTGTAATAGCCAGTTTAAGTTCAGCCTCCCCTGTTTTAGATCATATTTCCCTATCCAGGTCATCCTCTTTAACTACACGGAAAGGATTGACCTTCTGTTTTTCCTTTTGTGAGCAACACTGAGAGCTGCACATAGCAAAGTTCCACAGAGCACATCAAATATCCTTTCAGCAGTCTCCTGCAGCGATGGAGCATCATCTGACTTCTCTGTCAAAAGCTAAAACTGTGCAACTCTAACAGCCGAGTTTTGGTCCCTAATCCTGGGGTACAGCTCTTCGTTATATTCTTCATTCCCCTCTCACAGTGACTTCAAGTCAAGCTGCTGGGTGGACACAATTCAGTGAAGATCTAGCTGAAAATAGTTAAAACAGAGTTTTCCAGTCAGCGACACTTTTTTTACTCCTTGCACTGGGATCAAACAGAGATAGGGGAGCAGACTGTGCCAGCTCTGTGCTCTCCAGAGACTTTTGCACATGGCCAGGAGGATCCCAGCTATGGATTTATGGAAAGCAACACAGCAAAATGTGCATTGCAGCTGCTCATCCAGAAAGCTTTTAGACATCCCTCAATAGTTGAGCAGCTCAGTGCCTTTATTAATAGTAGAAATGTATTTATCAAAATACATGGGTCAGCAATGTTAAAGCTCCATAAATCCAAATTGCACAGGCCACCATTATTTATTTTTCCAGGTTGTTGCCTCAAAGAGGGATACTTCCAGTATATAATCCAGACTTCTCCACAGGCCTGTTTGAAACACTGTAGGAAATACACTCTCCAGAACAGGGTCTTCCTTTTTTGTCTAACTTCCTGATGAAGGGCTGTGTTCAGGTCTCATGGACCAAAGAGCAAGAAGCAGAAGTGTTCAGCCTTGACCATCACAGGGACACTGACACCACATTCAGAGTGTCACTGACTCAGACAGAAGCCCTGGCCCCAGCACAGCCATGGTCCCTGAGGCCTCAGCACAGACACAACCCCCCATGTGGTTTTCTGAATCCTCTGGGCTCTTGATGCCACACAGGATGAGGCAGATGCCACTGCAGCTGCATCTTCTGCCTGGCTGCAGGTCTTTGTGATCCACCTGCAGCAGTGACTGGGCAAGTGGAGGAAGCTTCAGCTTCTCCAGCTCCAGCTCCAGCCTCAACTCCAGCTCTGCAGCCAAAAGAAGACCCTCCCTGGCCCAAACTCACCCCTTCTGAGGCTGCAAGGCTGCTTAGCCTAAGGGAAAAAGAGCAGCCCAGACGGTCACTAAGCCAGTGACAACATTTGTATGTCCCCATGTGTTTGGAGCAGCTGTCAGTCTGGAGGTGGCATGTCCTACATCCACACAGCATCCATCCACACAGGTACAGTGAACACTGGAATGCTTCTCTTGGGAACAAGCAACTCCAAGGGACCCAAGCTGTGAAAAAAAAATAGGTATTGTAACACATTCTGGATCTGACTCTGCGTTGTTGTTAGATAAGCTTAATTTATGCCCAGGTCTTTGACTTTTTTTTTTTTTTTTCTCTTTTAAGAGGAAAATGACTAGAAACGGCATTTCAAGAAAGTAACTCATAAGGGCTGATTGCAGATGAGCTGATATATTTAAAAGTAGAGTTGAAGGCTAAATTAATGTAGAATAGGGACAGAAGGGTTTATCTGTTTTCCTCTGAGAAGGAGAGCTTTGAAAATCCAAGGATAGTATCACACCAGGGGCAAATGGAAATGAACAAGCAGTGAACAAATTGAAGCTGGAAATTCGTAGAATAGTCCTTTCCCATCTCTTGAGCTTTATGCACTCAAGCTTCAGGGCTGACTTCAGGGAAGTCCTCTCCAAATCGGGTGAGGACATTGCCAGCTCTGATCACACAGCCTGTTCTGACTGGGATTTTGGTGATGTCAGAGCTCCTAGAAAATGACAGGCACTTCCCCAGGGGATTTCCTTCCCATGCCCTAGGAATTTATTACAAAGATTAACATGTTGTGAGAGCAAGCAGCAAAGAGTTTGAGCTCCAGAAGTAGAAACTCCATCTCCAGGGAGCTTGTGGTTGACTGGAAATAGGTCTGAAGTCCTCAGCTAAGGAGGATTTGACTGGTAAGGGAGTGGTGGGATTTTTGCCTGAGCAAGGACTCTGAGACTGTCCCCAAGCTGCATTATTTCTGCTGGGGAGCACATCAGAGGTATCCCAAGGAAGACGCAGATAAAAGAAAATCCTTGATTCTTTTGAAATCAGCTGGAAAATCAGAGAATGAGTTGACCATGCCTGTGAAAGCCACATCTCCTGTGAGTCCTATGAACATGGCAGATACGTGAGAGCAAAGAAAGCAATCGGGCTTTGCAGGAACGAGCATTAAATCACCCATCAGTTGTAGGGCTGAGCCTCCCCAGTGATTTCCCGTCCGAGCGGGGACACGGTGGGCTGTCCGGTTATGACCGAGGCATGTGCATGTTTGTGATTTCAGCTTCAACCGATCTCCAACTACCACCTTCCTCGGCCTTCACGGCGCTGAGAAGCACAGCGGGGAGCACCCCGGGGAGCACCCCGGGGCTCTCTGCCCCGTGCCCGGGATGCTCCGACTCGCGAGGCGCATCCCGGGGGCTCCCAGGCCGGAGCGGGCGGTGCGCCCAGGCGGGAGCTGCGGCCCCGCCGGGCTCCGCGGGCAGCCCCGGTTGGTCGCTCCCGGTGCCGCGGGGGGCGGGGCCGGGGCGGGCCGGGGCGGGGCGGGCGGCGGAAGCGGCGGCGGCGGCGGCGGCGGCGGCGGCGGCGGCGGCGCTGCGGGGCGGGCGGGCGGCGGGGCCGGGGCAGCGGCGGGCGGCCATGGCCGGGGCAGCCGGGCCGCCCCTGCCGCGGCTGCTGCTGCTGCTGCTGCAGCTCCTGGCGCTGCCCGCCGGCCGCGCCGACCGCACCGGCCCCGGTGAGTCCCGGCGGGACGGAGAGGGGCGATCCGCGGGGCCGGGGCACGGCGGGGGCGGCCGCGGGGTCTCGGGGGGCAGAGGCGGCGCTGGGAAAGCGGAGGGTGATGTTGAGGGGAGCCCCGGGAGCTGTCCCGGGTGTCGCAGCTGCTGCCGGGGTGGATCTGCAGTGACTTTGGGGTGCCTTCGTGCTTTCCCGGCGGAGTCGGGGGCTCTTGAGCATCCCCGGGGAGCAGCGCTTGTGCCGGCCCTGCAGAGCAGTGCGAGCTCAGGCCACTGGCAGAGGTTTTGCTGTGTTTGCAGCGGTTGTTTTCCTTGGGTTTGCCTTGTTTTCAGGTTACTTTACTTCCAGTGCTTGCAGACGGACGGATGGGAGCGGGGCTTTTGGGAGAGCGGCGGGGCTGGGGACCCGCGGGGATTGTGCCCCCCCTCCGGAGCTGCTCTGGGGTGGAGAGGTGTGGGGAGGTGAGGATGTTCACCTGCTGGCTCCGTCTCGGAGGTCGGCTCGTTCTGCCCGTGGCTGTCCTGTTGATGGTGCTTATCGCTTCCTCGCAGTCCGCAGAGCGTGAGGCTCTCGGGGAGCCGCGGGGGACGTGGCCCCGTGCCCCAGGCCCACCCTGCTCTGGCATCCTTCTCGCTGGGTTCCCAGCCCTGGAGAGCTCCCTGCGCCTCACGTGTGGTGCTGGGTTTGTCCCGGCGCCGTCCCGCCGGCTGTGGCAGTGCCGCTTAGGGAGTACCTCGGTAGGTTATGTGTGGGTGCTGGCAAAGATCAGCTGCTCTCCAGGGGAGCGAGGGGTCCTTGTTCTGCAGCATTTGCAGGTGGATTTTAGACCCGGGATAAAGGAACGGGATTTCTGTTACATTGTAAGTGGGAAAACATCCTGTAACATAGCCCAGTCTTTTCTCGAGTCAGGCTCATCAAGTCTGTAGCTTTAGACGGTGTCTGCTTTGAAATGAGGGCTTCGTGCCTTTGATGGGACGCCCTGTGAAACCCGCAGTCAAGGTATTATTTCCTAAAACTACCATGAGATCATCTTTGTACAAACAAACCCAAGCTGTAGCAAGTGACTCTTTACTGTGAAATTGAAATAATGTGTCTCCTCTGTGCATCCGGGATTCTACTGCGTTCTGTTCCTTGTCTTAAAACACTTCTGGTTTTCACACAATACGTTTGAAATCTGCTTATGCGAGATCTGTATGGAAGAGGATGGAAAACAGCATCTACTGGGCAGGTCTCTTGCTCAGTTTAAAGCTTGTTTCACATCATGGAACAGTCAAGTGGCACTTTCCAGGTGTTGCCATGCTGGTGTCGAGCAGACTGAATAGATGGGGATGGACACAAACAGAGCACAGCACATGCCAGAGAACTCTCTCTTGATGCAAATGGGCTGCCAGAGCACACACTTTGGCTGCAGTGACTTGTCTTTCAGGCTCTTCTGTGCCGATGTCCCGCTTATCTGTGGTATTTTCTTGTCACCCTGGGCGGAGGGAGTCACATACCAGGTTGCTGGTACAGCTCTGGGTGCCCAGCACAGCCTGTGAGCAGGGGTTCAGCCCTTGTCACCACAAGAAGCTGTTTGTCAGTGGACTTTGCCCACAGCCCCAGCTGGTGCTTACCTGGTGACAGGCAGTGCGTGGGCAGGGCAGGTCTGCCTGCTCTGACCTGGTAATGCTCTTGAGCTCGCTCCACATAATTGACCAGTCCTTAATAAAGAGCACTGCTGATTGCTGGAGTTTTTAATTTTGCAGTTGGCCTGCCCTGTCCTCCCCCAAACCCACACAAAGGGAGCTTTGGCTTGGTGAGGACATGCAGGATGGGTGGTGGCCGTGGCTGACAGCTGGTGGGCTTGGGGCAGGTGGTAGGTTGTCTGATGGGATCTGTTGCATGGAGAAGGACCAAGACTCTCCCAGCTCTAATCAAGCTTTATGTCCCTGCCTACCCTCCTCCTGTGCCCAAATGTCTCCACAGACTGCCAGAAATGAGTGTGCCAAGTGTGTGTGGAGTGTGCTGGGGGTACAGACACCACTGATGAAAGCCTGCTCCTTTCCATAGCCCCGATGCGGGAAATGTCCCTGGGCTGGCAGGGATCACAGCCAGCTCCTGTCCACAGTACCCACGCACTGCACTGGCGTTTCAGCCAGGGAGCATGGGTTTGAAAAGCCCCTTTTGTGGTCTCTGCTTCTTGCTGGCTGGAGAGCAGTGTGGCCCCGACTGCAGTGGGACAGCTCTGCCCAGGCCCTGTGGCCTCTTGGCCATCCCGCCCAAGGCTCGCTTTTCCCTATGGCCTTTCCTGACTGTGCATGAAGGTGCTGCCAGCTCTGCTCCCTTGGCTGTCCCCCATGGGTGCGTGGCCGGGG
Source organism: Anomalospiza imberbis (assembly GCF_031753505.1). Taxonomy (NCBI): domain Eukaryota; kingdom Metazoa; phylum Chordata; class Aves; order Passeriformes; family Viduidae; genus Anomalospiza; species Anomalospiza imberbis. The sequence continues at coordinate 3,222,463 of NC_089696.1, read as the reverse complement.
CAGCCCCTGCGGCAAGGTCAGGCAGCTGCGCTCTTCCTCCAGGAGCAAATCTTCCAGCTGCCTTGTGTGGCTGGTATTTCTTGCTTTCCTGTTTCCTCCTTTCCCTGCTGGCCTCGCAGGATGCCCGCAGGCTTTGGCTTGGTAAGTTGCCAAGGAGTTAAACCCATGATTACCGTTCCTGTCTCCTTGCAGTGCCGTGGGTGCAGGCCGGCTAGCGTTCTCCTTTGAGGCACAAATCATAGTTCTTGCTAGGATTAGATTCCTCCCGGCAGGAAGTACGTCCCAAGGATCTGGTCCTGCCTAAGGATTGTTTTCCTCTTTCTTTGCTGTCTTTCTTATACACAGTTGGGTCCCCCTGTGCAGCTTTGAGGGAAGGCAAGTTAACTCACCCTCACTGCTATTCTATCATAGAAACGAGGAATCTGCCTCTGAAATGTGCCACAGTTTCTCCCCACTCTGGGGATTCCAAAGTAGGAAAGTAGCATCAGGAAACACTCCACAGACACGTGGAGATATAACCTTCTGCCCTGTTCCTGAGTGTTACAAACCTTGGTTTTGGATGACCTTGGCTCTGTGGTCTCTGTGCAGTTTATCCCTTTCTCAACTGGTGTGATGCTTCTTTTCCAGCCCTCAGCTGCAGTCTGGCTGGTGTGGGTAATGTATATTTTGCTGAGTGTGATCTGTAGGTGTGTAGCTGGGCAGAGGGATGGAGGATCTAGTTTGTCACTTTGATGGCACTTTGAGTAGCTGTTGTCCTCTTGCACGACCTTTCAGCCTACCCTGGGGCTGTTCTCACTATCACAGCAGCCTTTCTTCCAGCTAGGAAAATCACTAGGCTTTAGAAGGTATGTCTGAAAGAGTGACATTTGCAGCACATGAATTTGCTTAGTGTTGTGTGTCACAGGAAGACAGCACCTGTGTCCTGAGCTGGGTAAATGGATAACCACAGAATGGTTTGGATTGAAAGAGACCTTTGCAGATCATCTCATGGGCAGGGACACCTTCCACCAGACCAGGTTGCTCCAAGCTCCATCCAACCTGGCCTTGGACGCTTCCAGGGATGGGGCAGCCACAGCTTCTCAGGACAATCTGTGCCTCCTCACCCTCACAGGGAAGAATTTCCTCCTAACATCTAATCTAAATCTCCCCTCCTTTTGTTTAAAATCATCCCCACTGTCCTTTCACTCTCTGCCCATGTAAAACATCAGCCCATGTGCTCAGCAGGAGACAAGGGCGCAGCTCTTGCCTCTTGGCACCAAAAACTGCTGCTGGGGCAGAGGGCACCCCCATGTTGGCTGCACCCATCTGCTCTGTGCTGTGCCCAGGGCTTCCAGCTGCCTATTCCATCACCTTTCCTTCTGCCATCAACCTTTCCTCCTGACCTTTTCCTCCTCCTTGGTGTCTCTGGTGATCTCTTATCTTCAGGGCACGTTTCTCAGAGTGAAGTTTAGGCATCTGTTAGTGCTCTCTGGTTCAGGGTGATGGTTTTATAGTAGGCATGTGGGTGGTTCTGGCTGGAGGAGCATGGATCACCACATTTCTAATGGGACTGGAATGAGAAATCAGGGACACAGAGTGCACTGTTCCAAGAAACATTAAGCCTCCTGTGTGCTTCTGTGGGTGGATAAAGCCCTGCAGCCTGCCCCCAGCAGCTCCCCCACCAACTGCTGTGCTCTCTCCCTTCCAGACTCCCTGTATGTCTCCGAGTACTTCTCTCAGAGTGCACAGAAGCTCTCCTTCTACAGCTGGTATGGGAACGCCAAGCTCTTCCACTTCCACGTGCCAGAAGACACCGTGCTGCTCCGCTGGCTCCTGCAGGCATCCCGGGGGAAAGGCCCCGAGTGCACCAGCATGGAGATCACTGTGTATGTATGTCCCCGTGCCAGGGCTTGTCCTTGTGGGCTTCTTGTCCCCTTGTCCTGGTCACTCGTGGCTGGGGCTGGTTGGTTGTGGAGGCTGGGCAGTTCCTCAGCTGCAGGAGCTGTAGTTTCTTTATACAGCAGCACTGAGTCTGTGTTTAAACCTGTAGGAGTGTTTTGTGTTCATGTTACCAGTGGATCTGGGGCTGCCTGTCAGGTGTGGTGTCCAAGAGACCCCTTAGGACACTGGAGAGAGCTTCACAGTGAGGCAGATGTGCTGCTCAGAGGTGTTCCTGGCCTGGCAGAACCTGCACATGGTGCCAAACGATGTGGCAGCACTACGAGGGACTTGAGCAGACGCAGACTGGCTGGAGATGGGCAAACTGCCCAGTGCAGAGGAACTGAGGAGATGTGGGGGCACTTTGTGAGGGGCATGGCCAAGCGTGGAGCAGAGATAGGAGAGGAATGTGGTGTCCTGTGGGTACAGGAGCATGAGAAGATTGCAAACTCAATGTCAGTGAAAGAAATGCTGCTTTTAAAACAGTACTTGACTTGTTGAAGTATTTGAGATCCAAAACTTGTCAGATTTTGAGCTTTGTCTTTGGAGGACACCAAGCTTCCTCAGCAAGTTGTGCCCATGGAGTCACATGGGTGTCTGGCACCCATGCCACAGAGATCTGGGAGTGACTGAAGCTGCTTGGCTTGTGCTTCCCTGGTCTGTGCTGGGGAGACTGGCACTCTTAGTTGCTCCTGAGCAGCCTGGCACAGATGATCTGCCTGTTTTCTGCTTCCCAGAAAGGTTTCTGGGGACATGAGGGACAAGGCAGCAGCTAAACAATAATCCAAGAAATGATGGCTAACCCAGATAAGCTCCAAGGGGTAAGAACATATCACCTGTCATGTCTGCTTGCTGAACCTGTTGCAGTGCAGTCCAAAAGCAATCAAATTAAATGCCAAATTGACTGAGTAAATATCTCCCACATTCCTCAGCTGTGTGTGTTTCTGCTACTTCAAATGCTGGGCTTATCTAGAAAGCAGAAGTGCTGCTGTACTGAAGTCTGTAATATGGGCCTTCCTTGGAAAGTGTCTTTTTAGTCTGTCTGTTTGCCTTCCTTAAAAGAGGAAATGGGAAGATGCAGATCTTAGCTAGAAAATTAAAGTTCTTTGTGGACGATTTTCCCTATATGGGAAATTTGCTGATGGTTGTAAAGCAGCAGTCTGTGGGTGGGGCTTAGCCTTAGGAAGTGTTGGAAATTTGCTCCCAGGCTTGATGGAACCATGTAAATCTTAATAAGCTGTCAAGTTAAACCAATCTCTAAATAAATCCCAGATAAGCTAATAGCAGCCAGTCCTCACCAGGTGAAAATGATGACTCCACTTCAAAATGTGGAGTTTTCCAGCCTGCTCCCTTTCCAGTCCCAGGCCAGTTTGTATCCCAGTTTATCTTGCCGGTGTCTGTACCTCCCTGAGTTTGCTCTCACTGTGGTTTCTCTCGAAGGCACTTTCGCCACGGAGCCCCTCCTGTCATTAACCCTTTGGGCACTCGCTTTCCTGCCAACGCCACCGTCCGTCCCTCCTACAACATCAGCATCACCCTGAGCAGTGCTGTGCAAAACACCACCTTCGTGAACGTCACCACCCCCGCTGCTGGGGACTGGTTCATCGCTGCCCACCTGCCCGAGGCTGCGGGCAGGATCGAGGTGAAGGTGAGGGGCCTGCCCAGTGCCCTGCCCCGTGTGTCTCATCACAGCCACAGCTGACCCCTGTGCTCTCCCCTCCTGCAGGGTTTCTCCACTCCATGCCCCTATATGTTCCAGGCAGATATGTTTGTGCTCAGACTCACTGATATGCCTGTCCTGGAGCCTGGTGTCCCCATGCCACACACCGTTGTCTCGCCTGCTAAGCCACTGCATGTCAAGTGAGTGGGAGCAGCGGGTGGGCAACTGAGGGCACGGTGGGGTGGGACTTCCCACACGAGCTGCTTAGGGGAAGCCAGTGTTGTTCCCACGTGGGGCTGGAGCTGGGGGGTCTCTGAGCCTGTCGCTGAGCTCCCTGCAGCAGTGGTAGGGTCTGCACGGGGAGCACACGAGCACCCTTCTCTGACTCTTCCCAGGTGGTCATAGATTCAGCTGCAGGAGTTTTAGTTCTTCCAGATGTTTGCCTTGGGAAGGATTTTCACAGCACCAACCAGGGCAGTCTAGCTCTTGTCACAAAGCCCTGGGGACCTGGACCTGGCTTGTGCTGAGAGTACAAGCTCTGCAAACTGCTGCTCCCTCTCCCTGCAGGGTCTTCGTTCCCAAGCACGCCGCAGGGATGCGGTTCCAGCTGAGCAGCTGCGTCACCAGCGAGCAGAGAGCCTGCACTGTGCGGGTGCTGCTGGGCTCCATCACCCTGCCCCAGTCCTTCCAGAGGAGCCTCACCTGCACTGGGAGCATCAACTGCAGCCTGGCCCTGGAGTCGCCCCCCTGGGAGAAGTGGCTGCAGATCATGGTGGAGAGTCTCGGCACTGCCAATGCCAGCGTGTCGGTGGAGATGCTGGCTTCTTTCACAGGTGGGATTCCGTGTTCTTTAGCACTGAGGGAAGGACCAGAGGGAACTCTGTGTGTGATGTGTCACCCTGGGTCTTTGGGTGCCTGGCCGTGGTGGCCTATGCTCCCCACCATGCTGGTTGCCTCCTCTTGGATGCCCTAGTTCTTGCTTTGGGGAAAAAATTGAAAGCTCCAGTGTTCACCCCAGAGAGGCTTTTGCTAGAGCTGCCCATTTGGAAACACCTGAAAAGTTCAGTGTTATTTTTCTAAAGGTTGTTTGGGAAGCAGTGGCTGGCTTAAAATTTGGTGGGAAAAATAGTTTTCTGTGGTACACCAGACTAAGGCTGTGTTGACTACTAATTGGCCAAGAGCAGGCTACAGGCAGGAAACCACCTCACAGAGGTTTACTTGGGGAAATGTCTGGAGTTGTTGTGAGGGGGTGTCACCATTTCCCGTGACACCGTGTGGCTCAGGTGGTCACAAGGTCCTTGTGGCTGTGATAGGCACGTTTCACCCATTATGTGACCGTAACCCCTGTTTGACTGCTGGAAGCTCACCAACTAGGTACATTTTTAAAGTTTTCTTCTGCTGGGGGTTCTGCCACCTCCTCTTCAAAGCAGAGCCTGTGCTGGAAGTCCCGGCACTGGCAGCAGAGGTGTTAGAGGGTAGCACTGGAGTCTCTGGGAGCAATGGACAGTTTCCAGCACTGGGCCTCCAAGAGTCCCATTCAGCTCCATCTGCCACAGTGTGCCCAGCTCCACTGGGTTGGCTTCTCCCTCCTGCTCAGCTTTGCTTGCTTGTATATGGGGAGCTGGGAGAAACTTCTGTGCAGCCCGTGGCTGTGGGACAGCTGAGTGCTGAGCTCTGCTGGTGATGAGTGAGCACTCCCTGGGCATTTTGATGGTGCTATGTTATCCCTTCTTCTGTTCCCCCTTCCCTGTAGCTCCAGGTGCTTCCACCCACTCTACCACTGCCTGGCTCCCAGCAGTGTCCCAGCTTGTGGATGCTCCTCCTGCAAAGATGGCACTTCAGGGACAGTTCCTGCAGGGCATGAACCACCTGAAACCCCCCCCCCAGTTTGTGCTGCCCCTTGGAGCACTGGATCTGCTGGGACCCTGCCTGGGTGAGGTGCTACACCTGGCTGTGCTGATTCCTCTCCTTTTTGGCTCTAGTTTGCAGACCAGGAAGCACCAGTTCCTTCCTTAACTTCATCAGCCTAAACCAGAGCCAGGCTGGTGCCAGACCAGGAGCAGCAGGCAGCTCTGTTCCAGCTGCAGGAGAGGCTCCACGCAACGCGTCCGGCCAGCAGAGCTCCTGCCTGCAGAGCCAGCCCGTGGTGAGGGAGGACCTGGACGTGGTGTCCGTGCGCTACCGGCTCCTGAATGGCCCCAGTGTGCCCGTGACCTCCCTGTCCCCCACCCTGCTCCTGCTCAACCTGAACACCGGCATGGACAGCGGGGGATCCCTCGTGGTCAGTCTGCTGCTCAACAAGGTGAGCAGGCTGATGGATGGGATTGGGTCCCCTTGGCAGGGCTTATCTCTGCTCCTGCATGCTCCAAAGGTTGTAGGAACCACTGGGACTATTTCTCTTTTTGTTGTTACAAAATACTCCGAGCCTTTTTTGGCTGCTTCCAGCATGTCCCACCTGCCAGCTCCAATTCAAATGCCACAGCCTGCAGCATGTGGCAGCAGTGACGCAGAGGAGACAAAATGGAAAGCAGCTGCAATGCCATCTTCTCCATGGGAGCCTGTCACCTTGCCACCAGGAGAGGAGGCTGAGCAGGGGAACCCAGGGATGTTCCTGTCCAAGTCACTGGTTCCCAGGCTCCTTCAGTGACACCCCACCACCAAAATCAGCCCCCTGAAATTCCATGAAACCCCTTGAGGGCTGGCCCAGGGCTCTGCAGACTCTGTCTCCCCTGTGGTGGTGCTGAAATGATGTGTGGGTACCCCCACACATCATTTGGGGCAGTTCCCCTGGCAGGGTCCCCCACAAGGATGCCTCTCAGCCGTGACACAACACAGTGGTAGCATAAGGTCCAGTGAAACAGAAACCTTCTGAATTGATGGGTGACTTGACCTGAAGGATTTATTGTCCCTGGGAAAGGAATGGTGCAGGGGATGGCATTGGGGCACTCTAACATTGGACAATGCTCTGTTTGCACAGACATCTGTGAGCCTGGCCAATGCCACCGTGGCAGCCTGTGTGAGTGCTGCTTCTCCAGTGCTGTCCCTGAACGCCACACAGAACTGCAGCACAGGTAGGAGAGATGCTGGCACTGCCACCAGCTCAGCTGTGTTATCTCAGGGCTCTGCTTTTAGACCTGGCAAGCTGTTAACTGACTCAGGACTTCATGGTGTGTCCCAAAGAATCTGATTTTTGCACAAATCCTCATGAGGTCTTTGTGCTGGCACATTCCCAGGGTGCTGGAGTGCAAGTGGTGGTCTTGGCACCACGAGATAGCCTCCACCAAAGGAAGGTCTGGTTACCAGCTGGGGTTCTTCCAGCCTTGTTGGCAGGAGGTTTGGGGATGGTGAAGGTACTGCTGGTGTGCAAAGCAGCTAAGCTGTGCACTGGAGGACCAGCCAAGACAACAGGCTGTTCCAGGTGCCCTATGCTGCCCAGATATGTACCAGGAACTAAGATGACAGAAAAAATTGAGATCTCAAGAAAAAGGGTCTTAAGAGCAGGGGTCCTCTCCATGCTGCTGGTGCCTCCTGAGCATGGGAGCAAGGAGCCACAGGAGGCAGCTGATTCCTGTGTGGTCAGTCTCAGCCTGGGATTGCTGTGGGCCCTTCTCCTCAAGCCCTGGCACATCACAGCACTCTCCTTTTTTCAGCTTTCTCCCAGGGCTACCCTCTGAGTGTGAGCACATCCTCTGCAGAAGCGATGCTGATTGTCCTGTACCCACAGACCGATGACTGGTTCCTGTCCCTGCAGCTCCTCTGCCCCAAGGGACAGGGGTGAGTCTGGGTGTCACCCTGCTACATCCCACTGCCCTTGGCTCGTGTGAGCAAACCTGACCCCCCTGTCCTCCTGTGTGGGTTGTGGGGTCCTCTCACCTGGTGGCAGTTGAACTGTGGCTGCAGAGGGACAGGGAGGTGGGTGGCCCTGCTCACTTGCTCCCTTGTGAGCACCCAAGCAGCTTGTTTGATGCTGAGCTGGCACAGCTCACATAGACTGCAGATGGCAGAGCCTGCCTAGGTGAGCTTCCCCTTCCCCAGGTGGATTCAGAGGTGATAAATTGGGAAATAATTGCTGCTGTTACCCTTCTGGGAGGTCTCTAAAGTGCAGGCAGCTGTGCCTGAATTCCTGCAGTTTGCCTTCCTCCTTCCTTTGTAAGGAGCCAAGTGCATGATGCAAAACAGCACTGGTGACACTGGTCCTGAGGACAGTCGTGGGCACTGGGGTCTGCCGTGGGGGTCTGGGGAGAGCTGACACCCACCTGGACATCAGTTTGGCAGCCCAAGTGGCAAGGGAACAGGCTCTGCTCCTGGCTTCTGGGAGGGTTGGAGCAGATCCGGAAACACCAGGGAACTTGCAGGCAGGAGCATGGCCTGGCTGTTGGGAGCAGGGCAGGGGGCTGTCCCAAGGACTGTGGCACCAAGGGGACGTGCTGTCCTTGCAGGGAATGTGCCAGCGCCGAAGGCAAAGTGACGGTGTTCGCGTACCTCACCCCCTGCTTCAACGACTGCGGGCCCTACGGGCAGTGCAGCCTCCTGCGCAGACACGGCTACCTCTATGCTGGCTGCAGCTGCAAGGCTGGTGAGTGCCGTGTGCTGGGAAGCTTTGCCATCCTCCCCGGGGGGACAGCACAATTTAGAGTGGTGGTGTTGGAGTGGGGGAGCCTGGGGTTTGCTGTGGGTGGCAGTGTCAGTGCCTGGGGAATCAGAGTTCTGAGGGGCAGCCCAGGGGTGATGGGGAATTGGGATGAGGACAGCTTGGAGTCCCCCAGGGCTTGGAGCAGTGCTCCTGAGCATCCCAGAGAGGTCAGGGTGCCTGAAAATGCCTGTGTCAGAGCCTGTGCCTGTCAGGGAGGTTTGCTGTGTGGGTTCCTGGTACGAGATGTGATGAGGCTGGGCTGCGGTCCCTGTGTGTCTCCTGCCAAGAGCCTTAGACTCAGAGGTGCCCCTGGAGGAGGAATATCTGTGTCAGCTCCTAATTATCTTAATGGCCTGGGAAGTCTGTGGTGTAGGGAAGATGAGCTCTGCTGTGCTTGGGTGGGTCTGTGCACCTGTTCTCAGCAGAAGGACAGGGCAAAATGTGGCTCCCTGCTGCTCTGGGCCTGAGCCAGGACCTCCCTGCTGCAGTGCTGATCATGGGTGAGGAGCGAGATGGAGAGCAGCATCCCAATTTCCCGGAGGGCTGCCAGGTTCTGGGAAGCACAGAGCACCTTAAGGGAACTGGAGAAACAGGCTGAGGACAGCTTTCTGCTGAATCACTCCTAGCAAAGTGCCCCATCTGCATATTGGTGACCCAGAAATAAACCACAGAGAGTAGATTCCCTGGTCTCTGCCTGGCAGGGAGCCTGCAGGCAGCAGGGGCAAAGCTGCTGCTGTGGGTTCCAGTGACTCTGGAATGGGATGGATACTACTCTTAACTCTGCTTCTTGGCCATGGAGTGCCTGCACATACCCCAGCTGCCCTGTGGCTGACCTCCTTTTTTCAAAAGGAGGGCATGGACATTGTAATCTTTAATTAAAATAATTTAAATAATTTTTAAAAAGAAGAGGCAGATTTGTATTCCTAGAGATTGCCTCAGTTCAGTCCTTGGTATCCAGTCAGAGGGTGAGAGTTGTGCTTTGTGTCAGGCACTGTCCTTCAGGAAATTTTCACTCCCAGGCTCCTGTGCAGCCCTGGGTGTCACCACAGGCTGAGGCAGTGGGTTTGTTCAGCCTGTGGAAGAGGAGCTGGAGTGGGACCAGTCACACTTTCTGCTGCCCAGAGGTTACAGGGACCCTGGAGCCAGCTATGCAGGATGAGCACAGGGAAAGGGCAAGAGGCCACAGACATTGGCTGCAGCAAGGAAATTGTCACCTAAATTGAAGAAGACACATTTTCTCTCCCTTCAGAGCTGTCTGTTTTTGCACAGGTTCCAGGTCTCCATCCTTGTAGATCTTCAAAAGTCAGTTGGGGAAGGTCCAGAGCAGCGTGACCTGGTTTTGGGTCTGCCCTGCTATGCCAGCTGGTAGGAGAGGAGCCCAGTGGCTTCCTCAGTGCTGAGGATCGTTCTCCACCTGATTCCTGGGATCTGTAGGGATCTTGCACCCAGCTTACACGTGAAGCATCTGAACCTTGAGTGCTTGATGTTCCACCAGCAAGTAGCACGTGTGTTGAGTTACTGCAGGGATGGAAAGTACCAGTCTGGATGTAGATGGCCTCTCTACATGGGGACAACCTGGGGAATGTCCTCAGGGCAGCCATGGGGCTCTGCTGGGCTTCCCAGCTTCCCACAGCAGAGTAATGAGAGCAGGAGTGTGAGAGGCTGATGGAGAAGAGGCTCTGGGACAGTCTGGGTGTGGGATTGCTCCTTCTCAGGCACCCCAGGCTCCTGCTAGTTGCTGTGGGAGGACAAGGCAGGGCCTCTGAGATCCACAGAAGCCTCTCTGTCTGCAGGTTGGGGTGGCTGGAGCTGCACAGATGACACCAAGGCCCAGAGCGTGGGCACACAGAATTTGGCCACGCTCCTGCTCACCCTGAGCAACCTCATGTTCCTGCCCGCCATTGCAGTCGCTGTCTATCGTTTCTACCTGGTGGAGGCCTCTGTCTACACCTACACCATGTTCTTCTCCACGGTAGGGACTGTCTTGTGTCCCCTGACACCTTCCCCTGAGCTCTGGGAATGCTGTGCCAGAATGAAGTCCTTGGTGGAGCAGCCCATCCTGGAGCTCCACAAGGAGCTCCTGGGATCATTGGACAAGCTCCTCCATGGGCACATTGTAGTATCCAAGAATGTTAAGGGGTTGGAATGGACCTTAAAAATCACCTAGTTCCATGGACAGGGACACCCCCGCTAGACCTGGTTGCTCAAGGCCTTATCCAGCCTGGCTTTGAATACTTCCAGGGCTGGGGCATCAACAACCTCCCTGGGGAACCTGTTTCAGTGTCTCACCATGCTCAGAGTAAAAAATTTCTCCCTAATATCTAACCTAAATTTCCCCACTTTCAGTTTGTACCCATTAGTCCTTGTCCCATCACTCCAGTTTCTGAGAAGAATCCCTCTCCGGCTTCCCTGTAGCCCCCTTCAGATGCTGGAAGGTGCTATGAGTTCACCAACTTTCCGTTCTCCAGGCTGAACAGCCCCAACTGTCTCAGCCTGTCTTCATAGAGCAGGTGCTTCAGTCCCCTTAGCAGCTGCATGTCCCTCCTCTGGACCCGCTCCAGCTCTGTGTCCTGCCCTTTCAGAGCTGCTGGCACAGTGCAGGGTGCCTGCTCTCACCTGCTTCCCATAATGCCACAGCAGTTTGGTGGAGCTTCCTGGAGCCACTGCAGGAGGGATCCTGCCTGTGGGCTGAGCCTTCTCCTGCCTCCCCTTCCCAGAGAGCCATGTGGTGCTGCTGGCTTCATGCTGACCTTTGCTTTTGTCCCCGGCCGCAGTTCTACCACGCGTGTGACCAGCCGGGCGTGGCCGTGATGTGCATCATGGACTACGACACCCTGCAGTACTGCGACTTCCTGGGCTCCGTGGTGTCCATCTGGGTCACCATCCTGTGCATGGCCCGCCTGAAGAAGATCCTGAAATACGTGAGTGTCAGGTGTCCCCACGTGGCCCAGCCAGACCCAAGCCATGAGTGGCCACGCTGAGCCCTCTCACCGCTGTATTTTAATGACAGCTGGGTGACAAAGCCTGTTTGTCATCCAGTGCCACCCTGGGTGGTTTTGTCCCAGCAGTTTGGCTCATGCCTGCTTGCTTGTAGGGGCTGGGCCTGAAGATTTCCCCTGAGATTTGGGGTAAAGGTTCACGGGTTCTGTGGTTCCTCCTTCTTGAAGGTGTTTTTCCTGACTCTTACGTGGATGCAGAGTTGGGTAGCCAGAAGAAGAGGTTCTCCTTGCCTCTGGCACGTCTGGCTGTACTCTCTCAACAGATGAGCTCCCGCCAGTAGTGGTGGTGTCTCTTTTCCAGGTCCTTTTCGTCTTGGGGACCCTGTTAATTGCCATGTCCCTGCAGCTGGACCGCAGAGGGGTGTGGAACATGATGGGTCCCTGCCTCTTCGCCCTCCTCATCATGGTTACAGCGTGGGTGAGTGAGGGCAGCCAGGCAGCACTGCTGCCCTTTGCTCCCCATGGGGAGTGGTGGTGGTAGAGCAGACCCAAGGCTCCAGCCCATCCAGAGGCATGGCTTGAAACCCTGAAACACCCAGGTGGAGGGGGCAGGGCAAGGGATTCACCTTCCAGCCCTGCAGCAGCTGAGAAACTCCTGGTTCTGGGTCTCAGACCTGGAGCTGCAGTGCTGTCCCAAAACACGGGCTGTGGCTTGGCCCTGGGCAGGAGCTGTAGCATCTGTGCTGGGCTCTGGTGCCACAGCTCCCGGGGGGCTTTCGCAGAGCAGAGATGGGCCCAAGCAGTGGGGGGGACGAATTCCTCAGGGACAGCAAGCACCCCGGGAGGCTGGCAGATGCTCTGGGGTCTGTTTGCCCCCTGCCCCAGCCCCTGCTGGGCTGCTTAGCCCCCGTGTGCTCTGACCCCCCAGGTTCACCACGGAGCAAAGCGCAGGCACTGCTACCCCTCCTCGTGGAAGCGCTGGGTTTTCTACCTCCTCCCCGGGATCACCTTGGCTTTCATTGCCATCTCAGTGTACGCTTTCATGGAGACCAATGAGAACTACTACTACACCCACAGCATCTGGCACGTGCTGGTGGCTTGCAGCGTCGCTTTCTTGCTCCCTCCTCGGGACAAGCATAAGAAGCCCTGGGCCTGGTCCCAGAAGCTCACGTGTCGCTATCAGATCTGCCAGAACGACCGTGAGGAGCTCTATGCTGTCACCTGACCTGTCCTGGTCGCAGGGGTGGACGGATGGGGAAGGTGCCCTCGGCCGTGGCTGCCCCTCGCACCTCGTCAGTCCTCTCACGTGCTCGTCCCCTGGACAGGAGGGCGCAGCGTGGACTGGGTTTAAAGGTGAAGATGGTCTGGGCTGGTCTTGTGGAGGCAAGTTTGAGGCCACCTCTGCTTTTCTGCTGGGGTGGGGCAGGATCTTCATGGTTCCAGATCAAGGAATAGCTTGTCCCCCACCTCCCCACAGCCCTGGGGGAGATCGCCAACCCTTCTTCCCCCGCTGCTGCATCCATGAGGCTTGGGCTTAGCCCACACTGAGCTGGAGCCAAGGCTTTGGCTGCTGGCTCTTCTCTGCACCCCGTCCTGGTAGAGGATGCGGGACAGGGACTTCCCCTGCCATCCTGCAGTCAGCACTTGAACCCAAGAGAAGAACACGTTTCTTCTGTTCTGGGGAGCAAATGCTGCCGAGTGCCCTTGCTGCTGATGGGGAGGGAGGGACCTGATCCCAGCACATGATGGGCCCTTGGCTGCCATCTCCTTGGGGGTCTGGAGCCTCTCTCCCTCTGAAACAGGTGCTTCTGCTCTTACCTGGTCCTGATTCTGTGGGAGAAGAATGAGGCTGGGACTTGGGCCCTGGATTCAGGATCAGACCTGGCAGGAATGTGAAAAACCCCATGTGGGGACATGCTGGAGGCAGCAGCAGCACCTTGGCCAGAGCTGTGAAACCCACAGCAGTGCAGGGTTTAGTCTGAGTTTAACTTCAGCTCTGGAAGGAGCCAGGCTGATGGTGTTCAGGGATTCACTGTTTTCCTCCTTGTGGGGGTTTTGGCATGGTCAGGGCTCCCTCTGGGGTGGCACAGCTGGTTTGGGGTGGTGCCTGAGCTGCTCCTCCAGCCCGCTGTGCCTTGGAGCCTGGATGTGCTGCAGGCTCCTGAGGCCTCAGCAGTGTCCCAGCCCAGCCAGGAGCATCACCAGGGCTCCCCAGGTGGCCACGGTCTCCTTTGCAGCGTGTCTCACCTTAGCCTTACTCCAGGGCACGCGGAAAGCAAGGGCAGAACTTGGCAACCAGGGAAGTTGTCTTTGCCCATCCTTCTTCTACAGATAAGGGCTCAACTCCATCCTTCCAGCTGTGTCAGCCTGGTGTGTGCTGCTGGGAGCCTCTCCTCAGGTGGCTTTGGGGAGGAAAGAGCTTTTAATGAAGGATTTGCCTCCTCGGGGTTCTTTGCTTTGAAGAGCACCCAGCTCAGCTGTGCACTTTATCCCTCTGACTCCCCTTCCTCTGCAAAGTCCCCCTTTTTAAGCAGGCTCAGGACAAGTGAAGGACACTTGTCCACACCCAGCAGTGTCATCCCCCCACCACCTGTGTCCCCTGCCTTTCCTTGTGCTGCTGCCATCCAGGGCAGCACAGTGGGGAAGGGGGGCATGGGGCCCTCAGGGCTTCCTCCAACTTTTACCACTTTTAGGCACTTTTTTTGTCCCCTGTCTCTGTTTGCACAGCAGTGCTGAGGCCCCAGCACCGTGGCAGGGGACCACTGCTCCTTCACAGCCGTGCCGTCCGTGCCAGGCCACCGGTGGGACCTGGGTGCCACCGGTGGGACCTGGGTGCCGTCATGCTGCTCTGGATGCTGCCAGTGTGACCCAGGTGCTGCCAGTGGGACCTGGGTGCCACCAGTGTGACCTGACTGCTGCCAGTGTGACTTGGGTGCCACTGGTGTCACCTGGGTACTGCCAAGGTGACCTGAGTGCTTCCAGTGTGACCCAGGTGCTGTTGGTGTGACTCAGGTGCTGCCAGTGTGGCCCAGGTGCCAGCAATGTGACTTGACTGCTGCCAATGTGACCTGGGTGCTGCTAGTGTGACCCAGGTGCCCCCAGTGTGACCTGGGTGCTGCCAGTGTGACCCAGGTGCTCCCAGTGTGACTTGGGTGCTGCTAGTGTGACCCAGGTGCCCCCAGTGTGACCTGGGTGCTGCTAGTGTGACCCAGGTGCCCCCAGTGTGACCTGGGTGCTGCCAGTGTGACCTGGGTGCCCCCAGTGTGACCCAGGTGCCCCCAGTGTGACCTGGGTGCTGCCAGTGTGACCCAGGTGCCACCAGTGTGACCTGGGTGCTGCCAGTGTGACCCAGGTGCCACCAGTGTGACCTGACGCCACTGATATGGCCGGGTATTGCTGGTTATCATAGAAAGCAATAATTCCTCATCGGGCCTTTCCCTTCAGGGATTTCCGTGCTGGAAGCAGAAGCTTTGGCACAAGAAATCCCGCTGATGTGATTGTTATTTTGTGTTTAATCATTCATTTTTGCTTTGCCCCCTCCCTGCTGACCGGGCATTGGTGCTTGCAGGAGGGTTAATTATTTTGGGTAAAATCTAAGCAAATTCCTGTGTCTGGGGAAAAAAAAAAAAAAAAAGAAAAAGTTATTTTTTTCTTTGCTGTTAATACCTGTGATTATTTTATACGGTAAATTTTAAAGCTTACGGTTTTATAATTTAATAAAGGTGACAGTATTTGCGGGCAGACGCCTGGTGGCTGCAGTCACACAGTTCCAGGGCTGGATGGATGGAAGGGGCCTCATCTCCTGCACCCCCCTTGCCCAGGCAGGGTCACCTGGACCACAGGAACGTGTCCAGGTGGGGTTTGGGATGTCCCCAGAGAGGGAGAGCCCAGGCCTTCCCTGGGCGGCTGCTCCAGGGCTCTGCACCGTCCGTGTGGAGTTCTCCCTCACAGGCTGACGGAATATCCCGAGTGGGGAGGGACCCGCGGGATCGCCCTGCCCAGGCAGCCCCACCCTGGGCAGCGCTGGCCCAACGCTCCGGGAGCTCTGGCAGCCCCGGGGCCGTGCCCATTCCCCGGGCAGCCTGCGCAGTGCTCAGCGCCCCCTGGGGCAGAGCCTTTCCCTGATCTCCAGCTGACCTGCCCTGGCCCAGCTCCAGCCGCCCCCCCGAGTCCGTGGGGGTGCAACTCCAGCGGCTCCGTCCGTGCCCATCCCGCTCCTGTCCGGGCCCCGCCGGGAGGAGCCGGGACCGCCCTCCAACACCCTCCGGGCCTGCCGGGCCGAACCGCGGGCGCGGCGCGGCCCCTCCCGGCCGCCGTCGTGCTCCGTCGGCGCCAGCCAATGAGCGGCGGCCGCGGCCCCGTTTGCGGCCGCGCGGGGCGGAAGCGGAAGCGGCGGCGGGGCCGGGGACGCGGGCCCGGGGACGCGGGCCCGGGGCGATGCCGCTGCACCGCTTCCCGCCGCGGCTCTGGGCCGCCATGCGCCTGCGGGAGGGCATCTGCGCCCGGCTGCCGCAGCACTACCTGGCCTCGCTGCAGGACAACACGCCGCCCACCCCCGTGCACTGGGAGCCGCACGGCCTGCGCTACCGGCGGAACCCGCGCACCGGGGAGCGCGAGCGCGTGCAGGACGTGCCGGTGCCCGTGTACTTCCCGCCCGCCGCCAACGAGGGGCTCTGGGGCGGCGAGGGATGGGTCCGCGGCTTCCGCTACGCGCGCAACGACAAGGTGAGCGCTGCGCCCTTCCCCGAGCCGGGCCGGTGTCACCGGGGCCCGCTGGCAGCGGCCGCCGCCTGCCCCGGGGCAGCCCCTGACGGCCGGGCCGTGCCCAGCTCTCCACCAGGCTGCCCAAGACGTGGAAGCCGCAGCTGTTCGAGCGGCAGTTCTACAGCGAGATCCTGGACGCCACGCTGACCATCACCGTCACCATGCGCACGCTCGACCTCATCGACGCCGCCTTCGGCTTCGACTTCTACATCCTCAAGGTACCGCGCCCGGCGGCTCCCGGGCTGCGCCCACGCTGCCCTCAGCCGTGGGCTGGCAGGCAGGGAGTCCTGGGATTAGGCACAGAAAATCCCAAGTCGGAATAGACCCCCAGGGATCATCCAGGGCAGCCCCTGGCCCTGCACAGACCCCCCAACAATCCCACCCTGTGCCTGAGCATTGTCCAAGCGCTCCTGGAGCTCTGGCAGCCTCGGGGCTGTGCCCATTCCCTGGGGAGCCTGGGCAGTGCCCAGCACCCTCTGGGGGAAGAACCTTTCCCAAAATCCAGCCTGAGCCTGCCCTGGCCCAGCTCCAGCCATTCCCCGTCCCTGTGCCAGAGCTTGGAGCTGCCCCTCGGGAGGAGCTGCAGCCCCCCCGAGCTCTGCCCTCAGTGTCCTCTCCTCCAGGCTGAACAAGTGCTGCTGTTAATGTTTTAGCAGAGGTCTGTTGCCGAAAGCTCCCAGCTGGGTAATAATTAGCATTGACTCTATAATTCTAGAAAGCTCATAAATCAATTTATTATATCATACTATACTGTTCCATTAAGAAAGTCTCAACCCTCTTGCAGACAGTTTGATACAGACAGACCAGATTGTCCTCTCCTCCAGGCTGAACAAGTGCTGCTGTTAATGTTTTAGCACAGGTCTAATGCTCCCAGCCTTTAATACCCTCTCGACTGGAGCCCTCGATATTAAAACTCAGAGCTATGACCAAATTGTCTCCGGAACAAATCCAGCAGATCTTTCCCCTTTCCCAATCCGTCCTGAGAGCGTGTGCTGGGTGTGGATGAAGTGCCAGTGCTGGCAGTGTGCTGGGGCACTGCTGTGCCCCCTGGCAGCTGGTCCCTGAGCCCAGGCTCCCTGTGCAGACTCCCAGAGCTGACATGTGCTCCAAGCTGGGCATGGATCTGAAGAGGACGATGCTGCTGCGCCTGGCCCGGCGGGACCCCGCGCTGCACCCTGAGGATCCGGCCAGGAGAGAGGCCATCTATGACAAGTACAAGGTGGGTTCTGCCTCCTTGGGGATGCACTTCTCACGTGTTCCCATTGGAGAGAGGGGGGGAAATGAAAAAAAAAAAAAAAAAAACATAAAAACTAAACTTATAAAAAGTTCTCAACGCCTAACAGGAAGCTCACATAATATACATCTATATACAAACTTAAGATAAGAGATACTAGCTTAAAAATACCATAGAATAAGAAGCATTGTTAAGAGAAACAGAACTAAGAACACGTTTCAAAAGACAGCCTTACAAGTAAGACTAAATACTTTAGAAAAATAAAACTATGAAAAGTACATTTTAAGACCCACAAAGAGTAATTTTAAATAATTGGCTTTAAAGCATTTACTTTATTAATTAAATAATATTTAATATTTTTGATGTAATTATTATATATTATATTATATTACATTACATTAATTACATTATTATATATTATAATATATTATTATATATTATATATTATATATTATTATATATTATTATATATTATTATAGAATAATATATATTTTTAAAATAATAATTTAATTAAATAATATGAAATTAATGTAACAAAAACTGATAAACCAAAACCACTTAATAATTTTCTATTACTCTTATTATTATTATTATTATTATTATTATTATTATTATTATTATTAAATTCTGATTACAGCAGTGTAGTTTATGACATCTGTATTGTCTCACCCTTCACATGAAACTGCAAATAGAATCAAAGTTTTTAAAACACCTCTCAGTTACCCCATCTCTGGGTCAGAAAAGGGATTAGTCCAACAACCTGTCCTGGTGCTTGCTGTTTGGATGGTCACCCATCACTGATGTTGGTGCTCCTGTGCTGAGGGACAAGAAAATATAAACATTATCAGGTTTTTCTTGTCTCTCTGTGAGTTTCTAATTTTTCTACTCCTCATTTAGGGACACAAAAAGCAGTATTTTTGCTGTGTTTGAGGTCAGTGAGAGTCTGCAATAAAAAAACAGTAAGAATTTGTGCTACCCCTGGAGGGAGGAGCCCAGAGTGCCCATTTGGTGTCAGTTTTGTGCAGCTGCTGGTGGTTGCCAGCATGGAAACACCACCAGCACCCACAGTCCATGGAGCTGTGCTGAGAAACAGCCCCAGAGCTGCATAAAAGAATTGCAGGATGATCAGAGAGCAGGACCCCTGCTAAGAAGAAAGAAAAGAAGTGGGCCTTGGTTGTTGGAAATGAGGGAACAGGGTCTAAGATTTGTCCATAGTAATGTTCCCACTGGATCTCATGTTTGTGTCCTGGGCTGTGGGAGTTTTAAATTTTTTATTTGTTAGGGTTAGGATTCAATATGTGAGATGGTATTTTTTGTCTGATGGTATTGGATGTTTATTAGTTTTTATTTATATTATATTTTTATAAACTGTCAGTTTTTTAGTACTTTATTTTAACAAACTAAAAAATTCAGCTATATTTCTCTCTTTATAAGATTTTTTTAAGGATAAATTGTCTAATTAAGAAATGACACTTAAATTATTTTTACTTTTAGCTTAATAACTAACCACTTGTGGTCTGTAATGTGGAATTTTTCATCTAATTATGCAATTCCACCTAAGCCTATGAAGAAGAAGGACTAGATTATGTTCTAAAACTTCTGTCTTGTTTTGTATATATTACTATATTCTACATCTTTAAGTTTTTTTACTATGTAATATTACACACTTCTATTTAAACTATACAGTTATAATTTTAGTTCTGTCATTCAATTTTGGAAGTTTTCTCCACAGCCTCCGGTCAAATGCAGTGTTCTCTTGGGGTCAGTGCCTGTCAGCACAGAAAGTCTGAAATTCTCAGTAACCAGGGTTCCAACACTGGGCACAGGGAGGATTTGTATCTTGGTCACCTGCAAAGACTGTGCTACCTTCTCCTTCTTTTGTCACAGGAATTTGTGATCCCAGAGGAAGAAGCTGAATGGGTTGGCTTGAGTTTGGAAGAAGCCATAGAAAAACAGAGGCTCCTGGAAAAAAAGGTGATTTCCTGAGGCAGTGCTCAGCACTGAGGTGGTGGCTGCACATGCATCTTCTCCATGGGGTGGGTTCAGCCCCGTGCTCCAGTGCACACTGATGGCAGGCAGTGTGGGGAGGGAGGAAAGGGATCCTTGGGAGCTACTGATGATCCTCATCTGCTGTCAGAACTGAGGAAGCTGCTGAATGCCCCACACAGTGCCTGCCCTCTCTGAGGGAGGGTTACAGAGCAGGGCAGCAGCTGTAGCACAGCAGGTTGCCTTGTTCAGCCCCTGAATAAAACCCAGTCACATCTTCCTCTGGTTTTGGCTGCCAGCACTCCCTGGGCTCCCCATTGCACTTCCCCTTGTTTCACTCCTTTCACATGGTGTATCCTCTGCTTTGTTGCAGGACCCTGTCCCCCTCTTCAAGGTGTATGCTGAAGAGCTTGTCAGCCAGCTGAAAGAACAGCAACAGGCAGTGCAGAAGCAGTAGAAAGAAGAAACCTTGGGAGCAAAACCCCTGCTGCAGAGAAAGCAGTGGGGGTCAGGGGCTCTGTTGCCTGAACCACGCTGCTGGGGAAGGGGCCACGTGAGAACCACGTTGCTGAAGTGTCATGACAGCCTAAATTCAGTGAGGACCTGTTCCTGTGGGCTGAGAAGAGAGTTTGCTGCAGCTCTGAGAGTTCTTGTCAGACTGACTCAGTGTGGATCTTGTGCCTGTAGGAGCAGTTGGCTGCTGTTGAGAGCCCACTTGTGATACAAAATACACATGTTGGTATTGATTGTAGTGAACTTCTCTCTGACACTTGTTTTATGAGTGTGTTGTGGCAGGGACTGTGAGACACAATGTAACTTGGATCAATCCCAGATGGTTGTGCCCCAAAAGTGCGCCCTGAACCCCTCAGCAGGTGGGGCTGAGCTCCCCTGCACAGCTCACTAACCCTTGGGTTAGTTTCTGTTGTAAGTTGGTGACTTTTAAATCTTATTTTGTAAAGATGTAGTTGAAGTGGGTGTTGAAGTCTTTGCTGCTGTCTGGCAACAAGGGATTGGAGAGCACTTGCCGTAATTACAGGCTGATGAGCAGCACGGGGGGTCCCTGGTGTTGTCTGGAAGCTTTGTGGTGGTGCAGTGAGTTTCTGGGGGGATCAAAATCAGCCTATGCCCTTTTCCCCTCAGCTCTGAGGTGAGGGACAGGCACAGAGCCTGCAGGCTGAACCTTGTGTGGGTCATCTCTGTGGAAGAGACTTTGCCTTACCCCTGTCTTGGGCTTCCCCGTCTCTGGCACATCAGGGCAAGTGCACTGCCTTGGTTTGTGAGCCACAGGAGTGGAGAGAGAGAAACTGGGCTTGTAGGGCAGTGTGTGGCTCGGCCCCTCTGTGCTGGAATGGGGCAGGACCACAGGGGAGTGGAGATTGGCAGTGTCTCGAAGGTCTGGGGGAGGAGTGGTGGAGAAGCAGCGCCTGGGCGAGCACAGAGCCTCACAGGGCCATGCTGGGGCTTGGGTGAGGGAGGTTGTTGAGTTGAATGGGCTCTGAACAACAGCAGTTCATGAAAACCAGACTTCTCTGCTGCTCTTTGGGACAGAGGAGGGGCTGGAGTGCCCATAAGGGGTATTTGAGCCTGCAGGGGAGCCTGGCACAGGCTGGTAGGGCTGGCTGGGGCTGCCAGGCCGGGCTGTGCTGTTCTTGCAGGGGCACAGGGGGAGCAGGCTGGGTGGCAGAAGCTGGGATGTTTCCAGCCTGCCTGTGTGTTCCATCCCCAGCAAGTCCAGGTTCTCAAGAGCAAACTGGCACAGAAGGTCGTATTTGCCTAATTAATGACTCTGCAGCTAGGCCAGCACAATGACATTTGGTTATCTTCTCTCTCTGCTGCAACTGAGCTGAGTGGGAAGCTGCTGCCCAGCTCCTCGGGGACCCTGACACTCTGCCCTCGTTAGAGATAATTAGCTGGGACAAGCTCCTTGTTTGACAGCTCTGCTCATCATTAGGGCCAGCTCAGCTCATGCATTTTAATGCAGCTCCCAGCAAAGCTCCAGCCCGTGGCTCTGTCCTGCCCCCCTGCACAGCTCTGCTGGAATGTGCCTGGCCCCCCGAGCCTGGCTGGCACCTGCCCGGATCCTGCCCAGCCCCACGGGGGTCCCTGGGCACTTCCAGCAGCTCCTGGGCACAGAGGGAGCTGCTGGAAGTGGCTGAGGGGACAATGACAGCTGCTGCTTTGTCCCAGGGGTGGGAGGTTCTGGTTCTGTGGAGCTGAGGCTCTGCTCGTGTGTCCTCCCATGGCTGGAACTACCCAGCCTGGACCCTGACTGATCTCCAGAGCTGCTCATTGAGCATCTGCAGGATCTGCTGCCTCGGGAGGGCTTGGTGGGTGACAAGGGGTAGCAGGCGCTTTTGGGGAGAGCTCCTGTCCTGCTGGGGGTGAGGGTTCTGTGGGGTACACTGCATGAGCCCTGCATGTTGCCAGACAGCAGCAAAGACTTCAATTACATTTTTACAAAATAAGATTTAGAAGTCACCAACTTAGAAACAGGGCTGTAACCCAAGGGTTAGTGAGCTGTGCTGGGGAGCTCAGCCCCACCTGCCGAGGGTTTCAGGGTCACACTTTTGGGGCACAACCGTCTGGGGTGCATGAAGGCTTGGTGGGTGACAAGGGGTAGCAGGAGCTTTTGGAGAGAGCTCCTGTCCTGCTGGGGGTGAGGGTTCTAAGGGGGACAGTGCATGAGCACAGCTGAAGCCGCAGGAGGGTCTCTGGGGGAATCTATTTGGGATTTGGTGAATCCTGACTTTTTGTCATCCTGCCTTTGCGGAGAAACCTTCCCCTTGCTCCTTTCCTTATACCCATGTTGGATGAGGCCCAGAGATGTACTCTCATGGATTACTCTGCTGCCTTGAGGGAAGCTGCAAACGGGACCAGGCATGCTGCAGCCTCAGGTGAAGCAGAGTTGGAGCACACAGGGCTGCTGGGCACAGCAGCAGATGTCTTGAGGTGGGGAGGGAGCCCCTATGCAGAATTTGGGGTAGTTTGCACTACAAACCCCCCTGCCAGGTGGCCTTGAGGAGGTGGAGGAACAGCTCAGGGCTCAGTGTTAATCCTGTCCTGCTTTTACAGTGCTGGCTGCAGCTGGAGAGTTTGGTGCTGCTTGAGGGATGGTTTTTCCCTGTTTAGGTGGGCTCAATCTGGCAAATAATGGTTCCTTTGCTGCCCTGATAGGGGGGATCAGAGGAGCTGATAGTTTGCCATGACAACGTGTTCCCAGGAAGCCACAGATGCCAGAAACGCACGGGTGCAAGTAGGGTGCTGTCAGCTTGAAGTTGAAAATCCACCCCTGGACAGGGGAAGGGCCTGGCTGCCAAGCACTGCTCAGATCCCAGCACTGCCTCAGGCTTCTGCAAAGGTCACCAGGCTCCTGCTTCTGGCCCAGAGCCAGACACAGGCACGTGGGGCGTGGGGAGGATCCAACACCAGGCTGGCAAGGACGTGACAGCCCCCAACAAACGGCCAGAGAGCCCTGCCCAGGGTCACCTTGGATCTGGCAGCGTTAGACCAGGCTGGGATAGCAGTGCTTGGAAAGGGGAATGGTGAAAAATTATCTCATCAAGACAGCAGTGAAAGGATGATGGATGAGAGGCTGGGAGAGGCACCGTGTGCTGTGTCAGGCACCAGCACTGGAAGTGGGACATCAGTCCAGGACTGAGGGACTCCTATTTAATTCATTCCTCAGGTATCAAAAATATGCCACTCTCTTTAATAGTCCCAGCAAGCCACAAATATGAAACTGCCCCTTGGAACATGAAATTTGGGCCCATGTTCCAGTTGTGAAGGAACAATCACCCCCAAACCCTACACTGCAAAATAATAAAGCAGAGAAAAATGTTAACTGGGGAAAGCATCCGAGCAGGAAAGGCCTTGGGTGGAATGGCTGGACTAATCCTGCTGTTTGGCACTTGCTGGTTCTAAATTCTGCTGTTTGCTGGTATCTTGAAGCAGTGTTTGGATTTTGCCTGTCTCACTTCTTGTTCCCAGCAAGTTGCAGTCACTGATCCAAAAAACAGCTTGAGATTAAGGCTCTGCTTCTCAACAAACGTTTTCTTACCTGTTTACCTTCACAAATTAAACAGATTTTCCTTGTAAGTTCCCAACATGCCCCTCTGTATTCAAAAAAAAAAGGGATATTTGGGGAGCAATAGCACAAGCAGCATGTCCTTTCCTGCTGGTCTCATAAGTAAGCCTTCTGGCTTGGAGGGTCTTGGCTTGGAATCACTGTTGCAAAGGGGTGTGACTTTTAGGAGTGCTGTGAATCAGCCCAAACTTGGTGTCAGCAGAGGTCAAAATGTAGCCTGAAATCATCCCCCATCCTATGGAATTAATCAAGGAGGCATGAGATTTAGAAACTCGCTTGGACAATTCCAGGAAACCCTTTCAAGTATCACTGCAGTGTTTGTTTTCAGATCCACAGGACTCAATTCCTTCCACACAGCTGGTCTGGGATGCTCAGGCTGTTGGAGCTGGGAGTGTGTGCTGTGCTTACTCTCCACAGCTTTGCTCTCTCCCTGGAATTTGCTCTGGGGATCAGGAAATGGGAGCAAATATCCTAGTGGCTCTGCCCATTAGTGACAAACCATTCTGGGTTTTGGGGATCAAGATGGAGCTGGGCTCGTTGCAGAGGGAAGAACAGAAGACCGTGGGTAGTGAGAAACACTGGCTTGACTTGAGAAAAAACTTCCACAGGAAGGTGGTGCAGTCCTGGGACAGGGTCTGGAGAGGTGGAGGTTCTCAGAAGGACAGGGTGAGGCCCCGAGTGACCCCCTGGAGCCCTGCTCAGAGCAGGAGCCTGGGCTGAGACCTCCAGAGGTCCTCCCAAGCTCACTGTTGTGTGCTGCAGCTTCCGAGCTGCAGTTCCTCCCTGCAACGCAGCCAGCGAGGAGGGGGTGAGCCAGGAAAAGCAGCTCCCAGGTGCTGGCAGGAGGGGAGGGAGTCCAGCAGCTCTGTCCCCTCCGTCCTCTGGGTTATGGACAGGCACCCTCCTGCCTGAGCCCCTTCTGCTGCCACGTGCTGTGCTGCCTCTTCTCCCATGCACCCAAGGAATTGTCCCGTGTGCCAAACCATCACCTCCAGGATAGGTGGCTGCCGGCAGGGATGGCAGGATGGAGTCACTGGCCACGTGCTGGATCACCTGGAGCCCAGTGAAGTGGAGCAGCAAACAACCCGGCTCGGTGTGAGCATCCCTGGGGCTGTCACCTCGGGTGCTGGCTGGCTGTGGCCAGCAGAAGGTCCTGGTGGCTCTCCAGGAGCGACCACTGGCTTTTCCAGCCCTGCTGGTTCCTGACATGCTGCTCGTCCTGGCCAGCTGCCCCAGCCCTGCAGGGGACGAGGTGGGACGAGGCATGGCCGGTGTGTCAGGGCAGGGCTGGTGGCCTGATGGTGACAGGGCTCTGGGGGACTCTTTCTGGGCTGAGGCCAGTCTGCAGCCAGGCAGGGTCTGACTGAGCCTGAGCACAGAGGTGGCCAGGGACAAGGGGGCTTAGTTGTTACAGTAAGGAGTCATAATGTGGCATTCACATTCTCTGAACGGAGAGACATAATTCTCTCTCTCTCAGGGTTTTTTCCTAGAGAAGCACAGAGAGACAAGGTGGAAAAACACTACTTGCAGATTGTTTATACTAACAAGTTATTACATTCTTACAACTCCCTAAAAATTCTCACAAGCCACTGTGAGAAACGATTGTGGTTTCTCTCTTCTTGACCAGGCTGGCATCTACATCATAAGAAAGAAAGAAAGAAGAAAGAAGGAAAGAAGGAAAGAAAGAAAGAGAGAAAGAGAGAAAGAAAGAGAAAGAAAGAGAAAGAAATCTCCATATGCAAATGAATTGCCAGAAGCTCCCTGCCATGTTCCTGCCACCATCTCTCCTGCAGCTGTGGGCTGAGCTGGACTGGGCACACTGGACATGGGAGATGGACACAGGGAACAGGGGCAGGCAGGGGGAGTTCCCTGCATTCCCGCTCCTGCCACACGCCTCAGGTGTGGTTAGGAGGCTCAGGTCAGCCTCCTTGGCTGCAGGAGGAAGAGCTGAGAGGGGTGGTCATGCCAGCTCCAGACTGGGCACAGAGGCCTTTGCCTGGCTGGACTCTGCTGCTCTGAGCACCCATTGCACACGTTTTCCAGGCAGCCATCGCCATGGTAACATGGAAATGGTGCTGGATCAGGCCAGCCAGAGCACTCAAACACAGAAAATGGCATTTCTGAGATGGGAGCAGGGCTCTGCTCACAGGGCCGCTGGGTACCCAGGGATGTGGCTGCTCTGAGGTCCTTGTGCCCTGGTGCCCCAGGGATGTCTCCCCCAAGCAGAGGTGAAAGGAGGTGGAGGGAGCAAACAGGATGGGAAATGATAGGGAAAGGGGAGCAGTGGGAAGGGGATTTCTCTGGCAGTGCTCCAGGCATGGATGGGGCCAGGATTTTTGTGCTTCAGCCAGGTATTCCCATGGAGACTGCTCACACATTCCAAGGCATTTTAATTTCCTTGACAGCCCTTTAAATTCCTTGACAGACCCCTCCTGCATGTGTTGTGAGACCCAGGTGGACTTTCCCAGATGAGTCTCACCTGCCCAGCTGGATGTGAGGTGAGTCTGCCCCCACAGCCCATAACTGTCTATGACTGCCTATTTTATTCCTTAGGATGCTGTCCCTTGACTTTTGAGGCTGGTGGAAGACTTGAGCTTGTTAAATCCTTCCCCCTAAAAGTCATGTATTTGGAAGGTTTCAAGGGGTGGAAAGTCTTTTCTCCTAACTTTAAGCTGCCTTGCTCCAGCTCTGGGAATGGAGACTTGTCATGCTCTGCTCCCAGTGCAGAACTTTGCCATCCATGGGATTTTCTCCTCTTTCTTGCATTTTATCCTCTCAGTCTATTAAGCTTCAAGTCTTGCTGCAAGACTTTTCCTCCAGAAGTCATTAACTGTGGCTCTTTTTTTTCACAGCAGTTCTCTACCACTGTTTTAAAGTGTAGAACCTGTGTGCCAGCACCAAAAATGGAGGGAAATCTCCTTGGATGCAGGAACTGGGCTAGTGGGTTTCCACCTGGCCAGGTGGTCCTGGGATGTACAGAGTTGAAAGTACTGTGTAAATCACTCATGCCCAGACCCACTTGAACTGCTGAGTTCCCTTCTCTTCTCTGAATGCTGTGTCACCTTTTATTGGGTTTTCCCCCTGTCTTCTGCATGATATGCTGAAGAACAAGGTGAATTCAGGCCTTTGCAGGGCTCTGGGAAAGATACTTTTGTTGGAGGGTCTTGTGGAGCCTCTCTCTGCAGTGGGGAGCAAGGCAGTGCCTGCTCTGTGAGGGGCCCAGCAGGTCTCGGTGGCAGGAGAGGGTGGCTTGTGGCAGGAGAGGGTGGAAGGTGAGAAGACCCTGGCAAGGGAGCTGGCAGTGGGTGTGTGTGGCTGAAGCCGTGGTGGCGTGTGGCTAAAGCCGCCGGCTCGGAGCTGCGAGCCGGGAGTTACCATGGGAACGGCCGGAGGATGCTCGGAGGGCAGCGCCACGGCCCCGAGCGCAGCTGGGAGCTGCCCTTGCTGGGGACCTGCAGGTACCCGGGGAGGTGCCAGCTCGTCCTCAATGCACAGAGAGCGATCCCCGCTCAGCCAAACCCCAGAGCATTGGGTTTCAGAGAGACGCTGCCCTTAGCAGAGAAAGCACAAGCAGGAGAGCAGCCCCAGGCAGGACCCGGAACAGCGAATACAGCTGTGCCGAGAGTCCCATCCCCGAGTCCCAAACCTGCCGCCCGTGCCCAGCAGAGCCCGGAGCAGCCAGCCCCTGGCCCAGAGCACAGCTGGTGCTGTGACACCGTCCTTAGTGCGGCCCCACTCGCTGCACTGGGGGATGCAGTGCTCGGCTGGATCGGGGCTGGAATGTTTGTTTGAGCTGAGCCTTCCCGGCCACCCTGAGCCGCTGCTGATGAGCGTGGGTGGGGAGAGCCCACCCTTGGTGCCTCCCTTTGTTTGCCCTGGCCCCACGTGGGCTCTTTGCCCAGCACTGGGACCAGCGCTGTTGGCAGCAGCTGCTCCAGGCACCAGCCAGCCCCTTCTCCTCCACTTCTCTGGAAGCCTTTGGTGGCCACATTGTCACCAGCCCTTTGCACACCCGTGGGAGCTTTACTGTGGGCATCATTCATTGCTGCTGCTCCCAGGAGACAGGCCTCCCTTTACAATCACCCTAGTTTCCCAGATGGAGGGTATTTACTCTGGTGCCCACAGAACCCATTTCCAGGAGTGTTTCTGCCAACTCACTGGTACTGCTGTCGGGGTCAGTGACCTGCCCTTACCAGGCTCTCCCTGTGATATGTGAAAATGAAATTTATTAGCACATCTGCCAGGCTCCAGACAACTCTTTCTGGTGGTGGGTAGGTAGGATCTGTCTGAGGATCAGCTGGTTCTCTCACAGTTCCTTCAGAAGCCCTGGACACACCTGCTGCTCCGTGGCTCCTTTCTGCTCTCTTCTCAGCTTGGTTTGTGTTGACATCTGTGGTCACCTTTGTCTCCTCTCTGCTCCCCAAGGTGGGAATCCCCCAGCTCTCCCAACAAAATAATGAGCTTGGGCAGAGTCTCCTAGTGCTCCTCCTGCAGCTGCCCTGAAGGACTCCACTCTGGATTGCTTTGAGGAGGAAATGGAAAGATGACCTCAGCTTCCTTTCCCTCAAGCCCACGCTTTCATCTCTTGCCTTGTCCATTTTCTCCAGATCTCTTCAGCCTTTAGATTCTCCCCTAAGACCCCCCTTTTCCCCACTTTCCTGGAACTGCTGTTTGGTGCCAGTAATGACCCATGGGAACAGAAGCACATTGCAGGTCCCATGCTGGTGTTCCAGCCAGCAGGGCTGGGCTGGGCTGTTTGCTGTTCTCTGGCTGCCACATCCATCCCTGGACCATGAGGATGGAGCCAGGACCACATTCCCACCTGCAGGACCCACTCAGCCATGAGCATGAACCCATGCCCACACCACAGGACTGGTGTCCAGCCCTGTGCTCTGTCCATCATGGTTAACACCCTCCAGAGGAGCGGGAGGCTCTGGGCCTCGCAGACCTGGCTCGGAGCAGCTCAGCAGGAAGGCAGGAAGCATCCTAGGCTCCAGGGATGAGCATGGCCAAAGGTACCACTTCCTCATTCCAGCCAGCACCATGAGGCCAGGAAAAGGGATGGCTGATCCAGGCAGTGCCAGTTCCCTGGTAGAAAATGCCAGTGCTGTGAACAGGAATCACAATGGCAGCATCGGGGAAGGGGGGAAGAGGTCATGGAGGATGGTTTGGCCCCATCCTGGCTCTTGGGATGAACCAGGGTGCAATCCCCATGGGAAACAGAAGAAATGGCTGGTAGGGCATCCTGTGTCTGCACCCAGCGCCGCTCCTCGGAGGAGGAGGATGATGAGGGTTGGCAGTGATGGTGCTGGAAAGCCTTGGCACCGAGGCATTGTGCAGCGGGAGCGATGGGAAAGGCTGGCCAAGGGAGGCACCACTTTCTGCTACAGCCTTCAAAGAGTTTCCTTAAGTGTTGCTGCTCTTCAGGGCTTCCTCCAAAAAAAAAAAAAAAAAAAAAAGTAGGGAAAAAAAGAGATGAGGAAGAGCAATCTCTGGGTGCGGGATGAAAGTGGCCTGTCTTGACTATTTACCCAGCAATTATAAGTAAATCGGTGGTGCCTAACGGGGCCGGTTGCCATAGTGACGATGGGATGGAAGGACCAGCATTTGGTCCTGGCTGCAGCCAATCAGGCTGGGAAGCCCAAGCTGCAATATAAAGTAAAGATTCCCATCTTCCAGCCACGCACTTGCCAAGAAAGGGAAATAGGTTCAAGAGTCTGGGGAAAAAAAGTGCTGCGGCCGGCGGCAAGCAGGGCGGCTGCTCCCGTCATGGCGGACTGCGAATGCCCGGGCAGGTGAGAATCCCAACTCTCCCCATCTCCCGCTCATTGTTCTCCCGCGCCGCGGTCCCTCCGCCGCCCCACCCCACCCACGCCGCCGCCCCGACCCCCTCGCCCCGACACCCACAATGGAACCCCCCTTCGGGTGGGAGACAAAGAGGCGGGTGGAGAAAGGCTCCACCATTCTCCCCAAATTGCCATCGTAGGCCTTTCAAATCAAATTTCGCAAAGCAGCTTCATCAAAGGCCCCCGGCTGAGAGGCACGAGCCCCATATTCCTGCCCCCCCGGCAGGTCTGGGGTGATGCGGTGATCCCATACAAAGTCGGCACCGCTCCAGAAGTGTCTTTGCAAAAAAAAAAAAAAAAAAGAAAAAAGAGGGAAAAAAAAAAGGGGGGGGGATATGGAGATAAAAAACGCAAGTGAGAAAGAACGGCGCCTAAATTGCTCATCGTCTCCCCATCTCATTACTGGCGACTTCTGAGGACGGATATTTCCAAAGGCTGCAATGAAAGACTTGTGAATGGAGCCCCCCCGGATGAGATCAAAGCCCGAGGCTGGGACGCCAGGGTGTGCCGGAGGAGGGGGCGAGGGCCGGCGGCGCCGCAGGATGCTGGGGGGAGCCTTCCTCCCCTGCTGCCACTGCCCTCCATGTTTCCCGGTGTCGCTGCCGCTGCTGCCTGACCCATCTTGCAATGGAGACCAGGGACAGTGGCCAGATCCCAACAGCTGGAACCGAGACGAGCAAACTCCATTGGCTCACAGTTCGACAACTCTCCCAAAATTCATGGTTAATAAAGGAGCTTATTCCGTCCGGGACCTCTCCAGACACCTCGAATTGCAGATGAGCGGGTGGCTTCCCCATCGCTGGAGCCCACTCCTTGAGTCTCTTCTCACACCGCAGCATCGCCAGCCTGGTGAGCCACCAGCAGAAGGGCCGAGGACAAAGGCAGGAGGACAGAAGTTGTGCCACTTTCCCTTCCCGCTGTCTCCCTTCAAACACGGGCTGCTTTCTTCTGCTCAGCGATAAATTTGGCTCCGGGCGGCGTTCCCACCACCGGCACCACCGGCAGCCGGGCGCCCCATCAGCGGCACGGAGAGCAAACTCACAGATGGTAAAATAAGAGAGTCGTGTAGGGTTCAAAGAGACCTTCAATGTCAATTGTTATATTATTAGGTAAACTCCAAGAAGAAAATCTTTTAATCCACTGTGGCTAATCCAGTCCACTTTTGTTGGCCAGGACATATTCAGCATCAACAAAAGGCTCTGGCCGACGGACACCGGCATACATAATGTATTGATAACTGCGGGAGCCGGCTCGGCAGCAGAAAGAGCCACTGCTCAGGCCAGCAGCAGGGGCCAGCAGCAGGATTTGCCCGACTTTCATCAGTTTTATTTTCATTTCAAAGAACACGGCTGATATTTGCACTGCGCTGCTTACCAGGGGAGCACAAAGAGGGCAGGGATGTTCCCAGCTCCGGCCAGCCCTGAAACCTCACCAGGATCCTGCCAGGACCTCAGTGGGACCCTCACCCCTCACTGCCTCCCCAGGGCAGTGGTGGCACAGAGGGCTGCAAGGCCAGGTTGGTTCCGGGCCTGGTTTTGGGGTGGTGGTTCCCATGGGGAGTTGGCAGCTGGGGTGGCTGCCCTTAAATTAGCCATGCCCTGGGATTTACCCTGGGATGGTGCTGTTGCCCTGGGATGGGGGAATCACCTTTCTTTAAGGACATGGGATACAACTGATGTGGAAATAGAAGTGTCCACGTTGTGATGAACCGGTGCCGCTGGGGAGGAGAAGTGGAGATCACACCTGGACTCACCTTGTCTTCCCAACACGGTGCAGCAGAGACCAGAGCCGAGGAACCTGGAAAGGAAATGAAACCAGCAGCAGCAAAGGGCAGGTGGGACATGAGTGGGGACCACGTGGCCACAGCCTGGCTGATGGGGGTGCTTGGGCAGGAGGAGGTGGGAGCTGGTGAGAATGAGCTGAGAGGGGTTGAGGTGGCAGCTGTGGGTGCTGGAGGTGAGCAGGGCACACCGCCCCCCCGCCCCTCCAGGCACTGGGTATGGCCTGTCCTGAGCAATGGGCTCCCCCAGGGCAGTTCTGGGTGAGGGTCCACAGCAGGGCAGGAGGGCATGGATGGCCAGGCTGGGTCCTGGGCTGATTGAAAACAACTCTGAACTACATGGCTGGACAGGCATTAGTGGCCATGGGATGAGGATGGGGCTGAGCCAGCAGGGAACTCTGCACAGCAAGGGTCTCGGGTGGGTGTGACCTCACTCAGGAGCCCATGGCCCTCCCAGGATGCCATTGAGCCCAAAATGTCCTTATTCCTGCTGCGGGTAGCTCAGTGCCATCCAAGGCCAGTGGCTCATGTGTAGCCATGAGGATCTTCAGTAAGAACATGGAAAGGAAACAGCAATGGAAGAAACCAAAAGGACTCATTTCAAGGAGCCCAGAGGGCTTGCCCAGGCTTTTGTCCTCATGACAAGGGACAGCAGAGGAGTGCCTTTCCAGAGGGTGGGGGGCTCACTGCACCCCCAGATGCTCTCTGAGGTGGGCACAGCCATTCATCCATTGGGACAGTGCTTACAAGGCACTGACAGGCACAAGTGACCCAAGGAGGAAACAGTCTCACAGGAATTTGGTTGTTACTGCAAGCCCCACATCAAGCTGTTCTGCTCTTGCTGCACTCAGAGATACCGGGAATCCTCCAGAATACAGTCCCTTTCCAGTGGGGTTAAAATGGCCAATGTCAGAAACTCCTGCAGGGAATGGATGCACAAACAGTGATTAAACTGAGAAAGCTGTGAATCACCAGCCCTGGACAGTCCATCCTGAGATCCACCAAGGAATCCAAGGGACAGGAGTCAAGGATGTCGATGCCACCCTGAAGCAGAGGCTCTTCGGAAGGCTGAAGTGCAGTGGAGGCCCACTGAGCCTCACTGCCCAACCCAGACAATTGCTCTGATCATCACCAAGGCATTCCCAAAACTCCCAACTTCTCCACATGGTCCAACCAGAGGTCTGCCCAGCACAGAAACTAACAGGCCACATTGACACATGAGGAGCACAAATCACCTGAGAGACAGAGGATAAGAATTCAGGCTGAATCATTCATTTCCATCAGGCAGGATTGTCATGGCAGTGGTCTCTGGGCAGCTGTTGAATGCCAGACTAAGATAAACAGGCTGAGCTAAAGGTGTTCAGCTTTGGAGACCTGAAAATACCCCTCTGTTGGGAAGAGGGAGACATGGACCTCCTGGGCAGACACCTCTGCTCCATGTCCCACTGTAGGCCAAAACTCAGGTGGGCTGGGATAACTTCTGGCATTGACTGGTGTCTCATGGGACATTGCCCACAGGGTGGTCACCCAAGGCCATGGGCACTCACCTCACAGCCCTGGGGGAGTCACAGAAGTGTGGGAAGAGGGACCAAAGTCCCCTGTGACACATGTTCTCCATGACATGGCCTTGGCACACTGGGGAAGATGCTGCCAATAGGAAGAGTCTAAGTCCAAGGTCTGGAAATTCTACAAGGTCTACAGTGTCTACAAGTCCAAGATTTGGAGTTGTACATCTGCTTCCAGATGTATTTTTGCCTGTTTCGAGCCTCTAACTATAAAAAATCAAGATAAATACAAGGTTGGATTTGCTCACATTTGCCAGCCATGTGTTCTCTGGAGGCTGGTCACTGTGCCAGCCAGCATGTGTCCGTGGAAGGACTTCTGACAGGAGGTGCACTGGTAGGAGAATGTCCAGCAGGACAATCAAAGTGGGAATCTATTCTCTAGGAGAACACCAGGAGGGCCTGAGGTGAGATGGCCAAGGCAGCAGGGGTCTGGCTGCTGTCAGCTCCCACTGTGGGGAAGAGGAGCTGCCCAGGATGAGGGACACAGCATGAGCATGAGGACTGTGAGATGGTTGGACACGAGATGCTTGGACACGACATGGTTGGACATCAGGTGGTGTCTCCACCTCTGCAGAGTAAGGGAGTGGCAGGAGCCTCCGTATCCTGATGGGGACAGGGGACAAGGGGCTGGGAAGCAGCTTCTATGGCAAACAGCCCAAGTCTTGGCTTCTGGAGGAGATGGGGCACTCAAAGCTGCCTGGCCTAATGCTCACATCTCCAAGGAGCAGTTCTGGTAATCTCTTCCTCAGGGAAGTGGAATGCCATGGGATGCTCATGATCACAATTCCATGACTCTCCCTGCTCCCAGATGTTCTGTCCTGGAGAGCACTTGGCTCTGCTGTGGTTCACCTGCCTGGCACAGGAAAGGGAGATTTTAGGAGAGAGGCAGCCAGGCAGAGAGTTGCCAAGTGGTGAGCATGGGTGACAGGCCCAGAAGCGCTGGCAGGAGGGGACACGGAATCCCATGGTTGACATCCAGTGCCAGTTTGCCTTGGCTGTGGAGCAAGTCTTGGATCCCTCCAAATACAGAGATGCTCCCCTTCTCTGAGCTTCCTCACACAGTAAATGATTTTGTGAGCAATTTCTCCAGTTTTCTGTCACGATAAGACCAACACTTTCCATATCTTTTCACCTCGTGCTGGAAAGCCTTGAGATAAGCCAATGCCAAGTCCTGGGCTGGGCTTGTGCTAGGGCAGTTAAAGCAGCAGAAGAGTTTGGAGACTCTCCCCTAAGTGTGTGGATAAATGGCACCCCCAGCTCCTCAGCCAGGACTGTTCCCTGTAGGAGGAAGCAGATCAGCCCCAGGCACTGCTGGGCTGTGTCCAGCATTTTGGCTGGTCAGGACCTCAGCTGGTGTCCATCAGGCTGAGCCTTTCCTGTCCCACTCACTCCCAGCATGGAGGAGAAACCTTCCAGGAAAACCTCTAATGACCCTTGGGCAGGTCACTGGGGGTGGAAGGGCTCCAGAACTTGCTGGTGCTGAGCTCTGGCCACCTTCACTGGGTGCAGGGATCCCATCCCCCAGCTCAGCCAGCAGGGGTGGCCCTTACTGGGGAGGTGGCACAGGATGGTTTCTCTGAGGAAGGGCCACCTCAGAGGGAAGATGGCCAAGGAGGGCAACCCCACCTGCAGCTGGGGATTTCCAAGGTGCTGCTGGGAAGGAGGAGGCTGGGAAAGGGGTGATGGAGGCTGGAGTCTCTGTGTGGGTAGAGAAAAGATCCTGTGGCTATCCTACCAGAGAGCTGAAAGAGCAGAGGCTCCCAGAAGTGCCCTGCCAGAACTGGGGGTCCCCCAGCTGGGGTTGGCCAGTCCCCCTGGCCTGGAATACATGTGGCCCTGCAGCACACACAGCGTGCTGTGCCACAGAAGGGCCCAGCGAGGGCTCTGGCTGGCAGACTGTGACCTCCTGCCAACACAGCTGTCCTGCCTGGCACGGACAGCCACCAGGAGCCTGGAAATAAGCTTGGCAATAAGCTGCCAGTGGCTGGGCTGCCTGGTCATCCAGAGCCAACACTTCCCCAGGCATGGGATCACTCAGAGGAGCATTTGGGGCATCTACTGCCCTGTCTGAGGAGCTCGAGGCTGTGAAAATCATTCTGCAGGAGAATTAAGGGGTGGAAATGCTGTGGGGCTTCCCTCAGCAGTGCCCATGTGATCACAGGGACCCTTTGTCCAGGGCTGGCTGGGCTTTGGACCTCAGCAAACCAGCCACAACCTCAGCTGCTGTGGCCACTTCATGGGCTCAGAGCTCTCCTGGTGAAGGATAAGGGTGAGCTGGACCTAAACTGTACCTGTCAGGCACAGTGCAGAGGTAAAATTATTTCTAGAGCTTGCCCTGGATGCATGAGCGATTCTGAGATGTCCTCGCAAGCCTCCCTGCACCCAGCAAAGCCGACCATAAAGCTGCGGGCCACTAGGTGGACTCAGAACAAACCAGAATTGCGGGACAGAGCCATTCCCTGGCCGTCTGCCTCATCTCCGGGGAAAGCATCGTCAAAGCAGCGGCACCGTCAGCGACAGTCGTCCCAGGAGAGAACAGAGAAACAGCAGCGTGTGTCCAACTGGCCACTGCCTGGTCACCAGAGGTGGAAAATTAGCCAAAACTTAGTCACCAGGCCTTACTTGTCACAAAAATTTTGCCATCTCCCTGGGGGAGCTGACCCTCCAGGAGGAGTGAGCCAGGAACGTGGGGAACAGCTCTCCAAGCTGCACTGCTGATGGAGATCGTGTCCAAAGGAAACGATCACACTGGAAATCTTGGGGTTGCAGGACACACATCAAAGCACCACCGAGCACTGAGGTGGTTCTTGCCAGCCGAGCTGGTGAGCACAGTTAAGCCAGAAGATCTTGCCCAGCGTTACAAAAGAGGTCTGTGAGAGCAGAGCAGCTGACATTTCTGCACTGACCAGCCTTCCTCCACCTTCCAGTAGCCCAGGTCACAGTCACTCATGGCTGGGTAAAGGAAATCCATCTTTTCCAACAGAATCAAGCAGGTTGAATTATCATACGCTGCTCTGGGATAACCCTGCTGCAGGAACCAGCTGTTTCCACACAGCTGTTCCTCATGTTCTTCCCATCCCATCCCATCCCATCCCACTGTGGGGACACTGGAGCAGAGGCAAGCAATGGCCTGGGCAGGTGGGTGGGCCCTGGCTCTGCACTGGGGCTTGGGAACCAGGGACAGGGTTGTCCCCTGACACTGCTGCTCCCTCCTGCCTCAGCTCTGTAAGCTGGGACCATTCCAGCAGGGATAACCACTCCAGAGGTCCTGTGCTCAAGACAGAGCACACCCTGCTCCAGATATCTCCCTCTCATAGAGAGGCAAGATGTGAAGTGTGTCCTTCAGGACCATGGGAACAGGTTCCACTCCCGTGAGTGGGGAGCACAGGGTGTCCCTGCCTGGCCCAGCTCCCCTGGAAACATCTCCTGCGTAGGGTGGTCCCAGCAGGGACGAGCTGACATCTCCTCTTTCTGCAGAGCGGCATTTCTGGGATGCGTGTGGACAGCATCCCACCCCTGGCACCCCGAGAGGAGCAGCGAGCCTGGTGGTCTGGAGCATGGAGAGGCAGGAGTGCCGGGCACAGGCCCAGGCTGGACGCCAAAGGTGGGTGCAGGAAGGTGTGTGGGGTGTCCTTGGGGGGTTCTCACCTTCACTGGCTGGGGATGAAGAGCGCTGGGCATTGGTGGTGCTGGCTGAGCTCCTGTGCCATTGCTTTTGGCAGAGAAGGCTGATCAAAACCAGGGGAGCTGTAGGGTCTGGGATGTGGCAGGGTCTCAGATCTAGCAGGGGTCTGTGAGGGTCTCTTTGCTCTGCCAGCTATAGGAACCTTGCCCCAAAAGCAGCACAGAGGCCAGGTGGGGAGGGTTGGGGGACACACCAAGGCCCTGGCACCCCTATCAGTTCATACACTTCTATGCCACAGCCCTGAGCTGGGATGGGAGCCCAGGGCTTATCTGGGGTGGGACAGGAGTGAGAAGAGGAGCCCATGTGAACAAACTGGGCTTTGCCCAGCCAGGACAGAGGAGCATTAGCTGATATGGTCACTGGCTGTTACTGGGGTTATGAATGGTGCAAACCAAGCAGAAGAGAGTGGTCATGAGCTGCTGTGACTCTCCTTGGGCTGGCTGGAATGGAGGAGAGGGAGTATGGGGAAAGCTTTGCCCAGAACTCCAGTCCTGAGCCCAGAACATGAGGCTAGAGGTGGCTGACAGTCAAAGGAGCTGGGGTGGTCTGAGGGCTGGTGGCAGGAGTGTCACAGAAGTGTGGGAAGACAAAGAAAAGTCCATGTCAAGCTCCTTTGTGAGGAGGGTGCTGGGTGAGCAGCACATCCACAGCAGCCTCCCAAGGCCCAAGGCACAGCATGAGCTTGTCCAAAATTTTTTTTTTTTTTTTTTTTTTTTTGAGGAAACATCAGGTTTGAGGGCTCTGTAAGCCAGCAGGAAGGGCAAAGCAGAGCTGGGGGAAAGAGGCTGATGCTAGGGCAGGCACAAAGACAAACACCTGGAGATGAAGGTAGAGCAGACCCCTGGGAGAATAGGCCAGGGTGCTGGAACGCTGCAGGGGCTCAGGGTTATGTACTGGAGCTTCCATCTGCCATTTGGGCATCTGCACCACCATGGGCAAACACTGGAAGCTGCAAAACCCTTCTCCCCCTACATTCCTGGAAGAAGGTCACCCTGGCTACAGTTTTTGTTATTTTTGATGTGAGCAGTAAAGGTTTTTTCCCATCCACCCTCTCCAGGCCTATACCCCAGCATAAACAGGGGATTTGCAAGCAAGCACCCATGTGGGAACAGGAATGAACAGGGAAACTGGGATTATTTTTCTGGAGGAGAAGGATCTGAATGCCCAGAGCAGCCAAGCCCTACAACCTTCCCACTGACTGGAACAGGCTCCACCATGGGCTTTATGAAAGAGCGGGATCTGAGTGAAAAGGCATAAACTTGGTATCCAAACAGTGCTTCATCCTTTTTACCCAGCATTAGAAGCAATGTGTTTCCCTCCTTGGGGAATCCAAAGAAGCAGGCACACCCAGGCTGCCTGTGGGACCTGCACCCGCAGCTCCATGTCAGGCTGGCATGGCCAGGGTGGGCAGATATCTTTAGACCCTGCAAGAAGGGATGCTGTGGTGGTTGAAATCAGCACTCACTTCCACTATTGCCCCCAGCCCTGGCACAGCTGTCTGTGGGCATCCCCCTGCCCACACTGAGATCTGCTCCATCCATCCCTCCCAGTGAGGGAGGTGCTCTCATCCTGTCCCCAGCCCTATCCATGGCCACTTCTCTGCTTTGTTCTCCTGCCAGCCGTATCCTGTGGCTCTGCTTGCTTGTCTCCTCAGTGGCAGTGCTACTGGGCTGTTGGTGCCTCATCCCAGCCGGGCTCCTTGGGATGCTCTGGCTTCCTGGTGCCACAACACCAATACT
The DNA here is from genome assembly GCF_031753505.1 of Anomalospiza imberbis. Classification (NCBI taxonomy): domain Eukaryota; kingdom Metazoa; phylum Chordata; class Aves; order Passeriformes; family Viduidae; genus Anomalospiza; species Anomalospiza imberbis. The sequence goes on along the minus strand of NC_089696.1, from coordinate 3,184,630 downwards.
TTTATCTAGAATGCTAATACATTTTCTTCCTCCTATTCTGTAAACATCATCTTGCCAGTGGTCCAAGAGAGAGCTGTCAGTCATCTCTTGCACCCCAGGACATTATTTTCTTGGCATCTTTTTTTTTTTCTCTAAATCATTAAATCTTTAAATAATTATTTTCTTCAGCCATCATTGGTCACTTAGTCAAACCCCGGGTCCTGCCCCAGCACTGAAGGTGCTGCAGGCCCGAGGTGGGAGGCAGTCCTTTGCCTCTGTCGGTGATCAGTGTAGGACCTCATATTTCAGAGTATTTCTATTTATCTCCTAGTTCCAAAAAGGTTTTTGAATAAAAACACCGAATTTCGGCATCGCTGATGACCTTGCAGGAGCCTTTTAAATGGCAGCCAAAGGTTGAACAGCACCATCTAGTGCACTCCCTCCCGAATCCGCCAGCGCCAGAGGGACGCCGGCTACACCCAGGCACATCCCTGCCGCTGGAAGGGAGCGCTGCATGCCGACAGCCCACCAGGCATCACCCCTCGGCCCCGGCTCGGGCCACCTTGCTCTGGGGGAGCCAGTGAGTCGCTACAAAGAGCAGAATTCATTTAGGGGTACTCTAGTCAGTGCTGAAGCCGATCCAAGCGGTTTCAGGCTCTGCAGATGGGATGTTGGAGAGCTTTGTGGGTCCCTACCTTGGCAGGAGGGGAGGTTGCTACAGAACACATCCCTTTGCAAGGGGGCTCTGGAATTGCACTGCACCGGTGCTGCCTGCATGCAGCACAGACTCTTCAGACCAAAGGCTGAGAGCAGTTCCTTTTCTCCAGTTTTTGCTGTTTGTTTCTTCCAGGCAGAAAGGAATGTGTGCATTGGGAGCTGGGAAGTGTCCAGCACCCCAGGTTCACATGGGGCCAGCTTCAGTGGCAGGGTGACACCAGGGGTACACAAAACACCACTGCCATCTCGGTGGTGGCACTTTTGGTGTAAGGGTGATATTTGGGGTGAAAGGCAGAGCTTCATGGTCAGCTGATGAAGAGGGGAAAATAACCAGGTTTGGTTCATTGGCTTCAAAGCCTGAGGTCTGCAGTCTGATTCCTCCAGCACACAGCCAGGAATGCTCAGTGTGGTTTATCACCTGTTTGATGTCCTCAGATAATCTGGAAGTGATTTTGGCCCCTGGTAGAGGGCAGGGGTAAGCCTCCTTGTCATGAGCCACCTGAGAGTTAAAAGGCAGGGAAAGGGCTCCAGAGGGCTCTCCCAGCCCCAAGCATCCCTGCTAGAGGACTAGAAAATAATGAGGCACCATGAGGGCTTGGCATCGACCTGTGGAATTTGCTTCCTGTGGCCTAGGAAGGGGCAGCTGCCTGGCTGCCTCTGCTGAGCAGAGCAGTGCTGGCTCTGCTTTCCCTGGGAGCATGCACAGAGTGATCCTGCACTGCTGGAAGGCACATGCCAGCTGGTCTGGAGGTCCCCTGCCTCTCTGCGTGCCTTGGGGGTGGGATGGGGGCTGGTCCTTACTCTGAGCTGTGTCCCCTGAGCTGGGGGAATGTGCCAGGAGCTGCTGGGAGCAAGATGAGCCTCCAGCACTTCTCCCACATCCCCCGGTTCAGCCCAGCCCAAGGAGCAGTAAAGAAGGTCAGGGAAGGATGGCAGCATGAGGAAGGGCATGTCAAGCCCCAGCATTTCAACCACCTCCATCCTGCTGCACCCAAACTGATTGCCCACCACCTCAGGGTCTCCCTTGCCACGCAGAAATCTTGCTCTGGTTTCTCAAATGAACTCAGTTCAAGCCATTAATCTTGCTGGACCTTCCTCTGGAAGATGAAAAGCTCTCTAACACCTCATTGTCTCTCACCCATGAAGTGGCTGAAGTGCTATAATGGAGGTGCCTCTGGGGCTCCTTTAAACTTGCTGGGGAGGCTGCGGGCCTCAGCTATCCCCCCTGCAAAGCAGGACTCACTTTTAACTCTCCTTCACCTCCTGATTCCTCAGCATGCTTTCCAAAACACAGATGCTGGAACCCTCCTTCTGTAGCACCCAGCCCCATCCCAGCTGGACATCCCCCATAGGGAGCCTGCTGCTCCCACATTATCCCTCCTGCCTCCTAAACTCACCGCGATGCGTCCTTGCCAGATCTCGGGTTTCCAGCAGAAGGGCCCTGTGTTCAGTGGGCAGACCCTTTCACAGCTGCTCTCATTCAAGCACGTTTTATTTGCCAGGGACTCGGCTTGTGAAGTTTTCTACAGCTGTCTTGACCTCGTCCATGTCTCCTGCCCCTCTCATTTCCCTCGCCCCAGCGTTTTTCTCAGCAGGGCTTTTTAATCTATTTCTAGACCATTGATGGAAATACTGAATAGCAGTGGGCTTCCCATCCAAGCCTGGACACCCACTGAGCGCGCTCCCATTCTGCAGGGATTCCCCATTGATGGCTGTCGGTTTGCCAGCTCCCAGCCCCTTTAAGGTGTCCCTCTTGATGTAGTATTGTGCTAATTTTTAATCAGAATAGTATATGGATTAAGTCACATGCCTGAACAGAGCCCAGGTCTATTATTTCTATGCCATAACCTTTATCAGCCAAACTTGTAATCTCTTCAAAGGATGACATCAGAGTTTGACAAGAGCTATTTTCTGGAAACTAGGCTGATTGCATTAATTATATTCCCATCCTTTAATTCTTTACTAGCTGAATCCCACATCAGCTTTTCTATTATTGCGCCTGAGATCAGCATTGCACTGCTATGTGTAAATCAGCTCCGAGCATCGTTCACATGAGAGACTGCAAGGAGCCACATCATCCTGCCAGGCTCTGTGCTGGGGTGGGATGGGGAGTGTCACTGCCCAGAGTGGATATTTGGGAGCTTCACAAAGCTGGAAAAATATGTTACATTTCCAAAAGTTTTCCCTAAATGCACTGAGGCAGGCAATGCACTGTGGCAGCATCATCACATAAGAAAGGAGAAACAGTCCCTACTGGAAATTATTCTGAGTTATTTCTGATTTTCAGAGGATTGTCTAGTGGCTTGTTTGCATGTTCAGCTTTTAGGATGGTATCTAGGGTCTGCCTGGCTTGGAGTCTATCATTGCTTTCCAGGGAAGACACACACTTTTGCACTTCCCTGTCACACTACTCTCATTTGATCTCTGCATCTGGCAATTCACTTCTTCTCCCTTCAGTGTCCCCATCACTGCAGCCTCAGAGCTGGTGCACCCTGCTCCACAGAACCAAACAACCCCGATTTGGGGAGTCTCCACGTGGTGTGACTCTTTCCAGTCCATGCAGTGCCACCTCTTGGCCAGCCCCTGATTTCTCCCCGCGGCCGTTGCCCAGCTCAGAGAAGCAGGACACACACTGCAGGTTCCAAACCAGCTCTAGTTGTTGTTGGAGGCAAGAGCAGCTGGTGGAGCGGTGCCCCTACATGCCCAGGCACACGGTGCGTGGTCCAAAATTTACAAAACTCAGGTGTGCCATGGCGTTCAATGTGGACAGAGCCGTGGAGGCTGGTGGTGTTTGAGGGTTGATGCCTTTCCTGGGCACAGCCCTTCGACGACACCCTGGAGGTCTCCGAAGTTTCTCTGGGGCCGTCTCTGCCCGGGATGCTCACGGGCTCCCAGGGCCGGACGAAGCCCTGGAGCCACTCAGCCCTTGAGGTGCCTACTACCCACCGGGGCTCTGCGGGAAGCCGAGCCCGAAGCCTCGGCCATGTGCCGGAGCTGTCCGGGGAGCTCAGCCCGTACACCCGGCAATGTGCTGCGGCTCCCGGGGCTCGATGCCTCCCGGGGCCGGGACCTCTGTGCTTCCCCGGGCCGGCCCTGCAGCGGGTGCGGGGCCTGCAGCCGGCCCGGGCCCCGCGTGCTGCCGCGCCGCCTCCCCGGGCCGGGCCGGGCCGGGCCGGGCCCGCTCCGCCCCGCTCCGGCCGCCGGTCCCGCAGTACCGGGCGGGGGCGCGGGGGGCGCGGCTGAGCCGCCGTGCCGGGCTGGGAGGCAGCGGCGCAGGCGGAGCGGAGCGGAGCGGGGCTCGGCTCGGCTCGCTGCTGCTGCTGCTGCTGCTGCTGTTCTCGCTCCCCGCCGCCGCCACCCGCCTGCGGCCGCGGCCATGGGCGTCCCGGGCCGCCCGCTTTGTGCCGCCGCTGCCCCTCCGGGCCGCCGCCGCCGCTGAGCCGCATGGGCCGGGCCCCGCGCCGCCCCGGGCCGCCGCCGCCGCTCCGCGCGGGTGAGTGAGGCGGCCCCGGCCCAGGCCCTGCGCCGAGGCCGCGCCGAGGCCGCCGCGGGCGGGAGCGCGGGGCCGCGCCGGGGCCGCCGAGCCGGGCTAGGCCGCCCCGGGCCCGGGGAAGGCCGGGCGGGCCGGGAGGGCGAGCGGGGCCGGGGGCGGCGGCGGGGGGGCGGCGCGGGCCGGGTCCCGCGAAGTTGCCCGGGGGGCGGCGGGGGCCCCGCGCGGCGCCCTGTCAGCGGCGGGGCCGCCCCGGAGCCCACCCGGCCCCGCGCCTCCCGCGGGGCGGCCGGGGGTCCCCTCCGGAGCCGGCCGGGCGGCTCGGCCGGGCGCCTCGCGTGTCCTCCGGGAGGCTTCCTGGGGCTGCCCCGGCCGGGGCGAGGAGCCAGCGCCGCCCCGCAGCAACAATGCCCGGCGTGGCTTTGGGGCTGCGGTGCCGCTGCGCCGGGGGTCCCCTTCACCCGACCGGGGGTCACCGAGGACCTGCACCGCAAACGGGGGGCGAGTCCTGCGCTCGCTTCCAGAAGCGGGGTGAAAACCGCCCAGAACCGCCCCGTGGTGCCAAAGCCCAGCCCCGTCCCGGGGTGCCAGGGCAGGGGCTGCGTGCCGGGGGCTCGGGCCGGGTGTGAGCGCGGCGCTGGCTCCTGCCGCGCTCCTCGCGGGGCCCAGCCATCCTCGCTGGCCGCTCCTGGGCTCGCTGGGTTGTTTCACGATGGACAGGTGGGCTCTAAGGACAGGCACGGCATCGGCGGCGGCTCTTGCCTTAGCCAGGATCAGGAATTGGGGGGGAAATGGTAAAGCATCCCAAAGATGTTCGTTGGTGTTGGGTTTGCTTTGAGAGGGAGGACGAGCTAAAATGTGTCTTTCCTGCTGTGTTTTTACATGCAATTGAGTTAATCCAGTGCAAGGAGTAATTTGTGAGGCTGCTGGTGCTCTGCAGTACGTGAGGATTAGAGGCTGAGGCTGTTCTGTAACACAAGGCTTTTGCTACTTGCTTTAAATTATGAGGTTAATTTGTTGAGCAGCAGAAGTACCAACCCTGGTATTGCCCTTTTCTTCCTTCCCTGCCTTCCCCATACCTTCCATCCTCCATATTGACTCATTGCACTTCTTTAAAAACATCGTACTTGATCAGGTTTCCTTGTCAGGGTGGTTTTCTCATCTTCCTTTGATGACCTGAAATTTTCCCAGGCTCGTAGCATGCAGTTCTGTTAGCGTAAATGAACCTTTTCTCAACGGCTTGCCTACAAAAAGCGGTGCTAGAACTGAGCTCCTGTACTAACATGCCCATCTGAAGCAAGAATGCAGTCCAGATGCCCAAAATATTAGGGTCAACGATGCATCTGGATTCCCCTAGAGCTAGACGAGGCGACGCAGCGTATTTCTGAAACGCAGAGATTTGTGAGGAATGTGGCGCTGGTATGTCACTTGAGCTACGAAAGCCACCTGTGTTTGATTAAGGTGCAGCCCTGCTTTCAGGACTAACTGGATGTTCTTTAATAATAATTTTCACAAGCCTTAAATTCCTGTTTAAGGATAAGAATTTCCTAGATCCATAGCCAGATAAAAACATGTTGCCTTTTTATGATCGGGTATACGTCCTGTCCAGGTAGGCAGTGCAGAAGAGCTGGTGGCAGTGCAGAAGATGGCATGTGTCCTGTGGTACCTGAGTATGGTTCTCTTGGATGTGGGCTGCCACTTGCCAGGGTCATGTATAAACCACCGTTGTTGGGAAATTGGCTGGTGTTTTAGCTTAGTGTCAACTGTATCAGCGATGCCAAATTCTGGATATAAAGTTTTGGGATATTCTGTAACTGTCCTTGTTAGCCTCTGCCTGGTTTGAGCTCGATTCTGTGCTCTCAGAAGTTACCAAGCCATTGATTCTGCTGAAAAAGAGGTGTTAGTACAGTAGAGGTGCAGAGCATAACCACTAGTTTGTTGTCTTAGAGTGTTTATTTCCAGTGATACTCGCTTATTTTTTCCTCATCTGTTTCAGCCGAACAAACTTGTTCACCTTGGAGCTACAAATATTGGTGACTTGAGATTGGCGCTCATCCCCCACTGTTCCCACGCAAGCAAGGACCAGAAAAATGAATATCCAGGGGAAAGGCTTCCCCTTGGACCTCGGAGGAAGCTTCACTGAAGATGCTCCAAGGCCACCGGTTCCTGGTGAGGAGGGGGAGCTCGTGTCCACAGACCCAAGGCCAGTTAGTCATGGTTTCTACTCCGGTAAAAGTGATGTGGTCAGAAATGAGACGTCCACGGCAACACCGAGGCGCTCAGATTTGGATTTGGGGTACGAGCCCGAGGGGAGTGCCTCGCCAACTCCACCCTACCTGAAGTGGGCCGAGTCACTGCACTCCTTGCTGGATGACCAAGATGGCATCAACCTCTTCAGGACTTTCCTGAAACAGGAGGACTGTGCAGATCTGCTGGACTTTTGGTTTGCCTGCAGTGGCTTCAGAAAGCTGGAGCCGTGCGTGTCTAATGAGGAAAAAAGACTCAAGCTGGCAAAAGCCATTTACAAAAAATACATCCTCGACAACAATGGCATTGTGTCCCGGCAGATCAAACCGGCCACAAAAAGCTTCATCAAAGACTGTGTCATGAAACTGCAGATTGACCCTGACATGTTTGACCAGGCCCAAACAGAGATTCAGTGCATGATAGAAGACAATACCTACCCTTTGTTCCTTAAGTCAGATATTTATTTGGAATACACAAGGACAGGTGGGGAAAGTCCAAAAATTTATAGCGATCCGAGCTCAGGGTCTGGGACAGGTAAAGGGCTACCTGGTTATCTGCCAACACTGAATGAGGATGAGGAGTGGAAATGTGACCAAGAGGCCGAGCCCGAGGCCAGCAGGGACTCGGCGCCTTCCAGCAGGCTCACGCAGAAGCTGCTTCTGGAGACGGCCACGCAACGAGCGGCCTCGGCCCGGCGCTACAGCGAGGGCAGGGAGTTCAGGTAGGTGGGGAGTGGGTCGGGGAGCTGCCATGGGCGTGGGGGACATGGGAAACCTTGGAAGACCATGGTTGCTGGGGAGCATCCACATTGTTACAGGATGGCATTGCCGAGTGGTTTGATGGAGTGCAAAGCTTCGTTTGAAACTATTCGCAGGTTGTTTTGAAGGTGTCTTTGGCTGTTCCTGTCTGATAGTGCCAGATCATCCCTGCAGCATATATTTCACCTGGAGAAACTGCTGCTGGAGGTGTTTTGGAGGCAGGTAGGGCTTGGTGGATAGTGCAAAGCCATTGGTAGCTTTCATGCACGTGCAGGTGGCTGGGCAAGCTGCAGTGCCAGGTTTGCTGAAGCCTGCACCAGCAGAAGGTCAGGTACTGTAACATGGGCAGGTACAGCTGGTGGTGACACTTCTGTGTAGAAATTGTCATGAGCCACAATTGGGAGCTCACAGGAACTAGATACCCTCACCTTGGTGATGGGAGTAGGAGTGAAGCAGCATTGATGGTGCTCCCTGATAATGCTACTGCTTTGCATATGAGATTTCCAGCATTGAATTCTAACGGTGTCAGAGTCAGAATCCCCATATCCAGTTAAAACCATGCCCTGCTTGAAGCCCTTCCCTTCATGAAAGTAATTGCTGGGCTTTTTTAACTGTAGGACTTGTACAGTTCTGCAGCCTGTTTTCTTCTGGGTCCCCCACCCACTTCCAGCCAACATGGATTTTGAAACTTGCTGAGAGCTCAGTTAAAATTCCAGACAATTAACTTAGCAGGGAGCTCTCTGGGATCAATAAGCATGTGTGTGTCTAACCCTTGCTGAATCAACAGAACCCAGCCAGAATACATTCCTACTTTCCCCCCCCCCTTTTTTTAAAATAAAATCTCCTTGTTTTAAGACCTGCTTAGGCTAAAATCTGACACTTTGTGAAGATTACGAAATGAAGTAGCTGAACTGTCCTCTTCAAAGCCTCCTGCCTTATGAAAAGCATTTCTGTGTTTAATCTCCCTCAGCCGTCCCTTTAGGCTGGCAGCTGGAAGCGCATCCCGCCCCACGCAAGGTCTCGGCGCCTTTCAGTTGGCAAAATGTTCTCGGTTTGATTCTTGTTTTCTTACAGATTTTGAGGAGGGGATGTTGTATGTGAAACTCATGGGGGGGGGGGGGAAGGGAATTCATGTGGGCTCCTGCTGTTTTAATCAGGAGTCAGAAAAAAAATATCCCAGTGTCTTGGGACTTTCCCATGGAATTAATAAAAACCTTGAATGTGTCTTGAAGTGTATTTCACTGAACAGTTGGGTGCTCACCATAAATGAAGGATTAGAAAAGTCTCTGATTTAAGTATCTTTTTATTTAAGCAATAATGGTGTTAAGATTCAAAATAACTTACTTGAGGGTCAGCTGTGTTTAGTGTCCTTACCAGACCAGGTAGTAAATCCTGTGTGTTACACTGAGCTGTTTGGCTCCAGCTTCGAGAAGAAGGTGCACTTCACCCATTATCTGAATATATCTGTGCCAGGTTGTAAAATGGTTTAAGAAATGTGCTGTGAAATAGAAGTGTTTTGAAGTAGAGTTCATCAGTCCTGGGCATTTTCTTAGGAGATTGGAACAATGTGAAATAAATCTTTACCTGGAGGATGGAGATCAGAGAAAACATGTGGCTATTAATTTGCAGTGTCCAACAGCCTGTCATTGTGGCTACTGACACTCTGCTGACCTGTGGGGTAAGGAGGCAAGGAAATGTTTGCCCTTCTCACCAGAGAAGGAGTCACTTCTCAGCCTGGATTAGCTAAAGATAAGGGATTTATTTTATTTTTTAAATGCTGGTCTGTCAGCTTCTGTGGTGTCCAGAGCATTGCCATGGAAGATGCTGCTTAACTGCATAAGCTCTGCATTTTTTAATTCTAAAGAACTGCTCAGATACTAATTTATGAGGTGATTGTTCCTCTTTGAGCAAGACCTTGTGGTTGAATTAACTCTCTTCCTGGATGTTGTATAGCAATGCTGTCTTGAACAAGCTGGTTTTTAGGGACTTCTTGTTCATTTACTTTCTCACCTGAGGAAGTGTGCTGGAAGCTCGGGAAGCTGCTTCCAGCAGAAAGCAATGGCTGTGTGCAGCATTTGAAAAGCTGGGTCCCAATTTATTTTGAAAATTTCCACAAATGTCTTTTTTTTTGGTGTATGTGTGCAAGAATTTCTCATTTCTCTTCTTTGGGGAATGTTGAAATAAGCTGTTTTGCATTATATCTCAGGGCCTGTTTAATCTTCCCAAGATTTAACTTCTATTCCTTGGCTTCCATGGAAACCCTAAATAAAGAGGAATCTAAGCAAATGCAATAGAAGTATTTCTCTGTTAGCAAATGAGCATCTTGAATCATCTCCAGGTTTTTTTCAGCAGAAAGTTCATAAATCTTGATGCAGTAGCTCTGCTCTCGGGAGAACAAATGTAAAAAATTCCTCAAATGGCAGAAGACAACCCGTTATTAGCGCTGGATATTTTTGAAGGTGTGCAAGTGTGCAGGCAGATTTGAGAATACCCTGAAGCCAAAAGCATCGCTGTTACCCACTGTGTTTTTGTATGCGTCGGAAAAGGCCAATAGTCATTATCGTTAGGCTCCTGCAAATTAATTGGACATTGGTTATGGATCAGTGAACTTCAAAGAGGGTAACCCCCGAAGATCTCGGGCATTAACTCGCAGCTTCCGAAAGTGACACTAACATGGTTGTGAGGGCGGCTAAATCGTTCATTAACCTTCTTCCGACACGCCGGGACAGCGTTCCTCGGAGCTGGAGAGCAGAAATTAAACCTGTGCCTGAGAACCGCCTGCAGCCTGCTCCTCGAGCGCTCCAGCAAAACGCAGCCCCTGAAACCGTTGGAAGTTTGGTGCTTGGTGGTTTGCTCGAGTCTTTTGCTGGGGTGGGTTTCTTGTGCTCTCTCTTTAGCTCTGTGTGGGAAGGGGCTCCCATCCCATTCCCAAAGCATCGGAGAGCAGCGCTCTCACAGGCCTTGCCTTTGCCTTCTTCTGTGGTGGGAAGGGAGGATAGCATATGGTGTTACCTGCCAGCAGCTCTGCTGTCATCTCTCCTGAAAAGCAGGCAAACAGAGATTTGTGTTAGTTCTGCTTTGGGTTTTGACCCTTTCCATGAAGTGCATAGTATTGAAGAGGAAGCATGGATGATGGTGATTAGTGGACATGTGGTGGTGGGTGAAGTCTCCAGTTGTTGGATTTTGAGGAATGTTGGTGGTGGAGCTGCTGGACACGGATGGAGAAATTTCTCAGCATGGGATTTGATATACACAGGGGGTTGTTTGTTTTTTTAAAGGAGCTGGCTTCAAGCTTTAATTTCCACAGTGCTGAGCTGACTAAGCTCACTGCGTTTCACAAGTGTTGGTGGTTCAAATGGAAAGGGTGGGTGATGTGGTTCTCCAGACCGGTAGGAATCACCAGGAGACTCCTTGTGCCTGTGCCCACGTGCTGGCAGCCTCTCTGGACACGTGGGAGAGCAGCTCTCCCCAAAACACACAGCCAGTACTTCATGATGGGGTGTGCAGAGGAGGCAAGTGGAGAAAAGCTTTAGAGGGATGTGACAACCTCTGGTCTGGCATAATGTGACAAACTAATGTGTAGAGGCTGGTCCAGGGAAAGCACAGGATCTCTCTGTGGCTTAGGGAGCATAAACGGTCCAGCGGTCAGAAGCTGGGGCTGCACCAGGAAGAAGCTGGCTGAAGTCTAGCTGGCAGCCCTAATTTTGAGGTTGGCTGCTTCGTTCATAATTAAATATTAAATTGCACACCTCTGACTCAGGACTGTGTGGTGTTGAAGGAATTGGTGTTAATTGTACTGACCAGTTGGAAAACTGAGGATGCAAAATCACAAACACCGGTGCAGGAGCAGTTGTATATAGAGAATTTAAAGATGTGTTACCCTCTTATTGATGTTTCTTTTAGCTGGAGAGGCAGCACATGCATCTTGGAGTTAGGCTGTTGGAGCTTCATGGAAGCTTGTTTGTAGGAAGAAATCAGCTACTGAAAGTTAGACCCATATGTAAAGTTGGGAATGCTTGTCTTGAATTAAAATTGCTGGACCCACAGTATCACTTATAATCAGTACAACCCTGTTTGGAATCCTTGTAGAGCAGTGGCTGTTTCCAGTTTTAAAGAAAATAAGTTTGGGTTCTGCATTGTTCTTGAGAGAAGTCAGTGATTCCATCAGGGAGGAAGTCTGGTGCTAAGAGCTCTGAGTGGTAATTTAGTGGCTGAAGCACTCTAAGATATACAGGACAGAGACTGATGGTGTTTTTGCACAGAAGTTCACGCCAGCTTTTTGAAATATATTGTTAAGCTGATGAAACTTCTGCATGGAAATGCTTACATTACATTAGCAGTGTAAAGTATTTATGCTAGTGGTTGCCAAGTTTTAAAATAGATTTTATTTGAAGAAGAATACCTTTTGTGCCCACAGCTTTGCCTCCACACAAATCAAGATGAAGAAGTGGTGTGTTTGTGTTTGGTTATAGATCAGTGCTTTGGCTTCTTTTTAAAGACAGGTAGTTAAGCTTTTAGCACTCTCATTTGATAAATGAGTAGTGTTTTCTTCATCCTTCCAGCAAACAAAACCTTGTTTTGTTGTGATTGACTTTTATTTGGGTTACAGAATATTTTCTCTTGAAAGCCCAAGAGGGAAGTTCCATCCTCCTTTTTGGTCCTGGGGAGATTCAAGTTGGACATGGTGAAAAACATCTTGGGAGCATGAGGAGTGGTAATCTCTGTCCTTGGAGAGCCTCATAGCTGGGTTAGACAGAGCTGTGGCCTGACTGGTCCAGTCCTGGTGATGGTCCTGTTTTATTGTGTGCTTACAGTGATGGCACAAATAATGAAATTCTATATTTTGAGAAGACTGGTTTGAGTTCTGCCTGGTTTCAGAAAGAATGGGGTGCTGAAATGCTGAGTGGGAGCTGAACCAATGCCAGGATGCTGAGAAGTGCACCCAGGAGGTGGCCACGGGGTGGGAACACCTTGGTTTTGATCTGCCGTTCAACTTGGCTTTATGTTTTAAGAGTTTCTTTGTTGTTACTATAATGGACTAATCCCTTGAATAATTAGTTGCCATTGGACATTTTAAGAATGACTGCCTCTTGGATGTTTTCCTTTAATAGTCTGTTAGATTCTGGATTTATTAACTATTGAGACAGACTGTGAAATCCTGTTAGGGCAGACTTTTTTGGTGGAAAAGGGACTGAGAGTGGTGTGGGGGTGCTGGGGGAACACACACTGGCCCCATTTTAGGTTTGAACTGTTGACTTCCCACCTTCCCAAGAAGTCCTGGCTGTCCACTGGGCTGGGTCAGTGGCTCCTGCAACACATGATGGTCTTGGGTCATCCCTAGGTTTGGGGCTTCAGAAGGTGCTCCAAGACGTTACAGTACTGTAGATGCCTGGTGCAAAGCCAGTCATGCAGTCACCACCCATTTAAAATAAATCATGGACCTGGATTTATTACTGTTGGTGGAAAAATCTGGTTTCAGAAGTGACCATGTGTAATGCAGAAAATTGCTGTGTTTAAAAAAAAAAATCAGAACAGAGGTGCTGATATCCTAAATCGGTTCCTGGATATATCATTGGATTATTAGGCTCATCCTTAAATCCATTAAGCAAATTACAGTTAATCAGTCAAATAAAAGAAGAAAGATCTTTTGCGAGGCCCTGTCTTTTGAGCCATGTAGAAGCTGTAGTAATATTTTAATTTTCCATCTGTCAGTGAATGTATTCAGTCACTTTGCTTCCTTATGTGGAGGATTTGAAATTAGAAACTGAGGTTAATTATCTGCATTAAATGAAATATGTGAAGACCACAAAAGCAAAAACCTTCACAATTTGGTATGGTCTGTTAAGCTAGGCAGGCTGCTTCAGAAGGAGAGGGGTTATTTTTCCCTGGTTTTGTTCTGATTGAAGGGTTTTAGTCACAGTAATTGAAATGATTAAAAAGTCAAATTGCTGGTGAATATAATTCTGAGCATCTCTCTGAAAAGATGTGACACTTGGTTGAGAACAGGGGTTTGCTCAGCCTGGTCTGGCAGCGTGGAACAGCCCATATTGTGCCACCCCAGCGTGGGTGAGGCTGATTGTCCTTGGTGCCACTTTATCCACCTCTTCCATGGCAATGGGATGTTGGAGCTCTGCTGCAGGGTTAGTAGAGATGATTTGGAAGTGGAACAATGCCAGATGAAAGCTACACTTTTGAACTTATCAAATACAAAGTATGTCTGACACCATCTATCCTAATGCTATAAATTAGTTAATTAATGCTTGCTTCACTTGGAAGTGCAGCTTTGGACTCTACAAAGATCACGCTCCTGGAAATACACATTCCCACAGCAGTCAGCTGGGTTTGAGGTGATTTGTTTGTGAAAAGGCTCATTTTATTCCTCATTTGCAGTACACACATGGCTCAGTTCCTCTGGGGGACTGCAGTATCCATCTCCCGCACATTAGGTGCAAAGCTGCCCCTTCCTTCACTGGTGCAGCCCTGAATGCCCAGCTCAGGGAACTTCAGGAAAGATCTGACTCTTCTGGAGACACAGATCTTGTTCTCCTCCTGTGTGCCAGAGTGAGCTGCTCTGCCTGAAGTCACACTCAGAAATTAAATTGTTGCAGGTCACGCTTGTGTGTAAAAGCAAAACCATCGTTCCTCACAGCCCTGGTCTGGATCCCTCACTGTTGTAAGCCAGTAATGAACTGAAGTAGAACCTTTGCAGTTTTAAGTCAGATTATCCGAATTCTATAAAAGCCGCACAGAAATTGGATTTTACCTTTGAAGACTCCAGATTACACTTTTGTGGTAAGACCTGGAATTTCTTGGTCCCCTGGCTCCCAAGATACAACCTGGTCTCAAAGTATCAGTTTTTTGAAGGTCTTCATCTGATCTAAATAGCTAATAGATGAAGAGCTTTCATCTACCCTGATGATAGGCAGTGGAGGGAGGCAAAGCTATAGCTAGAGGAAAAAACCTCTTTGAAATACCTGAGTGAGACCTACTGGTTAGCAGCACAGCCTCATGTTAGTTTCTGGATCTACATCCAGAGCTAATGACCAGCAACTACTGGGTTTTATCCTCCATCCCTCCCACCCCCACGTATTCCCTGCCCTGTTGTAGACTGGAAAGTCAGTCCTCTCCCTCTCTCCATCTTCATTTTCCTTCTTTTCTGGAGGTTCAGTTTTCTGTCCTTTATCTCCAGCACATGTTTAGAGGAATGCTGGTGCTGGAATGAGAAGAGCAGTATGACCGGGCAGGTGGGACTGCCTATTTTCCAGCACTCCATGTTTAGGTTGGGTTAGGTCTGCTGGAAAACCGTGTCTTTAGTGTTAAACAGATTTGCCCTTTTCAGTCATAAATTTTCATTGTTTTCTTGTCCGGCTGTCAGCCTGTTGGACTGGGGGAGATTTGTCTGGAAGAGGAGCTTCCTTGTTCTGCCATTGCTGCCAGCCTGGTACAGGCTGTTGCTTTGGGACCTCTGTGGGATTGATTGCTTGGATAGCCAAGGACCAGATAAGCTATGGCTGCCCCATCTCTGGAAGTGTCCAAGGCCAAGTTGGACGGGGCTTGGAGCAACCTGGGATAGTGGAAGGTGTCCCTGCCCATGGCAGGAGGTGGAACGAAATGAGCTTTACAGTTCTTTCCAACCCAAACCATTCCATGATTCTATCACCTCTCCAAGGTTTCACAAGCAAAGTATGAATCAGAGCCAAGTCACGGGAGAGCTCCTAGGAAATACAGGTAGGATCCATGGAGAGAGGTGTGGGGACTCGGGATCCAGCTGTAGCTGCTGCATTTGATCAACTTTGTCCTGGCTCTGCTCCACAGAAGTAAGAGCTGTAAAACCATTTGGCACTAGACATGCAAATGAGAGCTGGGATGAAGCTACTGTTACCCTCGAGGATCCCAAAAGAGAAATCAACAAATAGAAATTATTCTATTAGCAAGGGCAAAGTTCACAGGTTAACCATCATGTCAAATCGATGAAATACAGCCTTGATCTCCTGCACAAGGCCCTTATTGTGTACAAATAAAGACTGCCTGAGCAAAGACAGCAAGTTCTTGCACTGTAACATTTGCACTGTGTTGGAGAAAGGGAAGCTCTGTACAGATGGCAGCACGAAATGTCTCTGTCGGACATCGGCTTCATTCCTGCTTCAAAAGATTGTAAAACATGACCTTGGAACCTTCTTACTCTCCTTATGGCCCTACTCAGATTGGATTTCCAAGGGCATGTACTTTTAAATTTTTTTCATAAAATTTGGGGTCTCTGGCTAAGAGGTCTGGTCTTTGTACTTTTAATTCAGTCCATGTGACTGTCGTAACATTTATTTCTTAGGAAATGAAAAGTGTTCCTTCTTGAGCAAAGCCACAGACAGAAGCTGTTGGGTAGGCTGGCAGCCTCAGGTATGTGCAGCATGTGTCTCCTGCTCATCTAGCGCTAAACGCTAAACGAAGACCATCACCACAAGTCCTTTGTTGCTTGGTCCATGAATCTACCAGGAAAAACAATGACAGAAAAGCTGCCTTCTTTGTTGTGGAAATACTGAGATTTCGTGTGTGTCTGAACATCTGCACATTCAGTGGAACTTGGCTTTCTTCTCTTGGGAGAAACTACTTTGAAAAGGCTCCTTGAACTTAAGACAGACCGGTGCTGGCAAAACGAGATGGAAATGGGCAGCAAAAGATGTGTGGATGTGTCACTACAGCAAAGGGTTTGTCACGCTGTAAAACATCGTGCTGATCTTCCCCTCTGGATATATGCAGTGGAGTTTGTGACCCGTGGGGTTTGAATGCTGCCGGCTGGGGAAATCAGCCCAACTGGAGAATTTAGGAAGGCAGAGCATCCCACTGTCCCCAAGCACTGACTTCGGGCCTTCCCCAGCCAGGGCTGGCAGAGCCTGCAGAATTTATCCATATAAACCTTCCTCTTTCTGAAGAGGGGAAGCTTTCTAAATGGGCATGGGAAAAACTTTCCTTTGGTAATCCTGGAGATAACAGGTCATGCAGCTTCACCCAGTGATCCTTGCACAATAACTTGTGGTCAGGCTGAATTGTCTATTTTAGAAAGGCATCCAAGTGATGGGAGGGAGGTCATGCAGCATTTTTGTTATCTCTTCCCGTGGTTAGTTACTCAGTGTTCCCAGTGTGTTCCTTATTGCTCACTTCAGTTTTTTCCAGCTTCAGTTTCTAGCTGCTCTGTTTTGGTGTTCTTTGCTCTCTCCAAAAACCTCTGCATGTTTGAAAAAAGCCCTGCTGAATGGGTGTGAATGTTCTCCTTAAGTGGCAGCAGCTTTGTTATGGAAGGCCTTTTGGTTTTATTAGACTTTTCAACCCTCCGGTCGACTGTTAAACAAGCTGGAGCATGTCATGGTTGACAAACCTTCGCTCTGGTCTCAGACCTAACCTACCAGTTTAAAGGCAGTATTCTTTTGTGTGCAGGTTTCTGGGTGGGGACCATCGGGCTTCTAAGGGAAATTAACTTGCGGCCTCTCTTTACCCCCCACCCCCCAGCCCTCCACCTCAAATAAAGTTTTGTGCTAACTGTTCTGTCACTTCCAAAGGCCAGAAAGAAATGTCAGCCTTTAGGTTTTCTGCTACCTGAGGTACTCTGCTGCACACTGAGAGTGCAAGTAGGTGGGAATGTGTAATTACATTATAAACAAAACAGCTGCACGATCAGTGTCAGCAACTGAAGATAAAATGTAGGAAGTTTTTTCAAGTGATTCATCCATAATTATTTAAAAACATGTTGAATTTATTCTTAAGCTTTGGAGGAGAATTCTTGCAAGGCTGGCATTTGCTGCCCGTGATGTTTATACACCTGAGTAAATGCCTGTCTCAGCAGTTTGTCCATGTTGAGTGCTCCACATCTAAATCCCTTCAGAGGTAAAGCCAGCACACCTTTGTCTCTGTTGGCCTTGCTGTCTCCAGGCTTTTCACTGGTGAGGTGGAATCTGTTGTAGCAGTGGCTGGCACTGGGATGGGCAGAGAGACAAGGCTCACACATTTTAATATTTGTTGTAGATTTGTTGTCTATAGGTTTAGGTGATGACAAAGGCTGGATGGCACAAACACGCTGATGGACTAGCGGAGAGGTGGTGGGGGAGCAGCTTTGTGTGCCCACAGCCACGACAGCCAAGCTGCATTTACTTTCCTCTTTCTACATTCTTCCAGCAGTATCTGTTGTGTGAATTGTAGGGGTCTGGGGGAGGAGGGAGGGAAGTTCCTTTGGATGATCCCTCTCAGATGCAGCAGTCTCATTTTAGAGGTGCTGGAAGTCATGGTGCTTTTCTTCTGATAGTGTCATTGCAGGTGCTGGTGGTTTCTGCCCAGCTGGGGAAAACTGAGTATTTTAATTTTCAGCCCCGTGTTGTTGAGTAGAGGAGTATTTGTCACATGCTTCTCTCTCCGTGATTGCCAAGAAGTTGGAAGTATGCTGCACTGAACTGAAAGCAGCTGGGGGTTGTTGTTGTTGTTGTTTTTGTGCTAACCCAGCACTCTGCCTGGCTCACCGGCCCAGATAACATCCAGGGCAGGGGCAGGGCCCGTGCCCGCGTGGCCGGGAGGGCAGCTGGCACCGCAGTGGGTGGCACTGCCGAGCGACCAACGCCTTGCAGTTTCATCAGGTTCAGGGTGCGTTTTCCTCCAGCCAGAGGTGCGGCACTGGCGCTGCTCCACTGCAGCAGAGCTGGGAGAGGAGTGGAAGGGTCTCCAGGATGGGCACCTTGAGTTGTGTCTCTGCCCCAGAGATCAGCAGGGCACCCCTGGTCCTTGGGACACTTCACCAGTCCCTGGGACAGGTCACCAGTGAAGCTCCACTGCTCCATCATGCTGTGTGCATGCTAGAATAGATGAGCAAATTTGAGGAAGGCAGAGTGCTTGTTCCAGCCCCTGTCCTGCCAAACCCTGCTGCCAGCAGCTCCAGCTTTAGTCAAGAACTCAAGGAGACTTTTAGTCTCCTGTGGCAGCCTAGGCAGAAAGGTCAGCTGGCCCCACCTTGGTCTGTTTTCATTTCTAGATGCAGTGCTGGAGCCTCTTTCCTCAAGACCTGACTACCCTTTCCAAGTATCATTGACTTGGGTGCTCCCCACCAGAGTGCTCCCCACCTGCATGCTCCAGTGCTTGCTGGAGCTCTGGAGAGTGAGCTGATACCCCACTGGTTTTGTTCTAGTGAGGGTGCTAGCCCTGCAGTTCTCCGGTGCCTGCCCACAGCTATTCCACGTGCTGAGGGGTAGATGCATCCTGGAGCTCACTGGATTTGCCTCCCCAGCACAGGATGTGCTTGAGAGGCAGTAGTTGTTTGGCCTCAGCAAGGTCACCTGGGTTTTGGTCGCTGGTGGTGACGCCCTGAGTCAGCTCCACATGGATTGCTGTGTTTCTCACCTCATGTAGGTTCTTCTGTCCGACCCATCAACCACACTGCCAGCAGTCAAGCTACAAGCAACTCTTTTCCTATGTTAATTGCTGCCTGTGGCTTGGCACCAGCAGTGTCAGAAACCCTCCCAGGTAGCCCATCTTGGGCTGTGGACTTGGGTGTAGTATGTTGCCTCTGGTGGTACGGTGTAGCATCATCCTCTCACTTCCCAGCTTTTGAAACAGTCCTGGAAGCTTGAGGTGAAGAAAGAGAGTGGGACTGGAGCCAAACCTCTCCTTCCAGATGGGACAGTAGTGGCAGGAGCACCTATTGTCCACAAAAACGTTGCTAAGCCACAGAAGGCAATTAGCAGGGGAGAAAAATGTGGTTCCTTTAAAATTTGAATTTTAAAAATAGTTATTCTTTATTAATTTAATGAATATACATTGATATGCCAAGTAGACAAAATTGGGATTGTAAGAGCAAGCATCTGAAATCATCTAACCAGTGTAGTTACTGACTTAATAAAACAGGCAGGTTTGTCAAACAGGAGTGTATTCAGTCCTGAGCAGTAGCTGAGTGTAAACAGGGTGTAGAACATTGGGTTGCTCTGCCTTTGGCACAGAGGACAAGGAAAACAGTTCTGCAGAAGGGCTGAGGGATCGCTTCCTAACCACATTTTTACCAATGCAGTTACGGTAGAGATAGAGTTTGAGAATAACTTTTTCCTTCTTTTAGGGTCTCCTATTAGTGTTGCAGATCTAAATTTTATATTAAGCTGTCAACCCCTTCATGCCTTCACAAGGTGTTCATGAGGTCTCCCTTTGATACAGGGGACCCTTCTGCACTGAGCCTCCTTGGACCCATGGTTTATATTTGTGTCAGGTTGCTGTCTGTCCCAGGCTCTTTCAAACACATTGATGGCTTTCCTTGAGTTAATCCTTCCTCCTTGCTCTTCCTATGGCCTCTAAGATGCAAGATCACAAAATGCTGTTTCAATATCTGGCCGTAGCTAATCAGGGTTTTACCCCTCTCACCAGATTTCTCAAAATATTCATGTTCTCAGCAAGAACATCAGCAGTGGTCACCTTACCTGGTATAGTGGGACATAGTCCCACTTCAGACTGGAGGTTAGACTACTCTGCTCCTCCATAGCTCCTTTCCGATGAATACCTCTGTGATTTTAGTCCTTTATTGACTGTCAAGGAAATCCTGAGAGACTTCCAACAGTTTTTATGCAGCAACAAGCCCTGCAGAAATTCATTCGCTTCTGTGGTTAAGTAATGGCAGTAACAGCTGAATTGGTGGCCAGAAGACAGGGAGCCATCACTGCAGAGAACCTTGAAATACAGTATGAGAGCCTTGCTCTGAGGTAAAACTCCAGTTCCAACAACCCATATGAGCAAGGAAAACCATTACCCTCCCCCCCCCCAAAAAAAATATGCATTGAAAGTGAGGGATGAAATCACTGTACTAAATCAACCTGTCTACATTAGGTTTCATCCTTATCTGTCTCTCCTGCTCTGTTCCTCTTGGGATGCTTTCAGATCTCCTGTCTAAAAAGTTGTAAATTAAAAAGGCATGTTTCTTTTCCTCTCCATCATTTAATGGTTTTTAATTTGCTGTTTGATCCTGGTTCTCCTGCCTTGACTGTGTGTGTTATTAAAATCAAGCATATTTTTCAAATAACATAAATAAAAGGAATAGATATTTTTTTAATTGTTGTTTAGACTTGGTATGCATGCTATGATCCTCCCATTCCTTAAATGTGTTCTGGTAGTTAATTTATCTTTACGCTATGGTGACCAGAGTCCTACATCTCACCTTCGAGGCCAGTGAAGGTAGAAATAGGTAAAGAACTATTTTTAGAAATCAGCAGTGCTGCATTCCGGGAATTTGTGCATTATTTTTCAGAACCAAGTTTGCAGGTTTTGAGCACAGATAGGGAAATATGTCATCTGTGTAAATTGCTCTAAATTACCTGCAATTTGTTGGGAGTTGCCATTTCTAAGTACTTATTGCAACTCTAGATATTTGAGGAAGCTTTTGATTATCCTGCGCTTGTAAAATGTAATTGGCTATTTCTTAATTGTTGTTCTCTGGGAAGTGTAATTACCTGTAATGTAGAGCTTTTTATTTGTCAATGCCGCAAACAGGAAATCAAGAGTGTCTGATTGAGATAAGTTTGGGGACTCCACCACAACTTGTAATTGCATCATATGACCTGTTTGCTATGGGACTGGTCTCTCCTGTAAAGTCCTGGAGGCCTTCAAAGAACCTGGAAACTTAAATACCATATTTATATATTGTTGTGCAGAAGTCTGGCTTTCACTTTTCTAAAACTGTCTTCAGAGAGCTGCTGTCTTCTTAGCAAGGTAGTGGCATCTCTTTATTCAGTCACGTTGCATGAAGTTTCAGGAGGAATAGGCTGATTCAGTATTAATTTCTTAAATGCAGTTAATCAGAAGATGTTGCAGAGCTTGCTGATGTTCCTGAATACCTTAGAGAAGTCAGTTAATTAAAGCTTAGCAGCCTGAAGGAAGCTGATAGAGACAGAGAATCCCAATCCTTGTTGGTATGTGATGGTACCTGGATGTAGAGAATGGGGTTATACTGAACCTTGGTCTGCTGCAGACTAAAGGCATGTCTGATCCCAGTTGGACATCTCTGCTCAGGGAGCTGGTCCTTGTGTCCCATCTGCTGCTTGGCTGCTCTTGACTCAACTGTGCCAGCATTCCTCTATGACGAGGGCATGTGTGGGAATGTCTTGGATCCTGGGGTGACCTGGGGTTGGGGGCTATGTTGCATGACCAAGGGCTGAACTCTTGTCTCACTGGATCTGAGTTATCCACAGTCATGCTGAAGCTCTTGTTGTCATCTTCCCAATCTGCATCTGTCCTGGTGGGGAAATTAAACTTTATTACTTAATTGAACTTAAATGAGGCTGGGAAATTCTTTGAAGTTCCGGGTGGGTTTTGTGTTTTACAGCAGGAATAGAACCATCAGACCAGGTATGTTCACCTCTCCTTTATCTCCACCCGGGCTTGGCTGTGTTGACCCAGTGCAGTGCTGGGGAGCGGCATGGGGAGATGTAACATAGACTGACACATCCAGGCTGGGGCTCTACATTCTGTGTAAGGGGTTGCAGAGACACAAAGGGAAATTAGAAACCCTCTCATTGCCCACTGCAGGCCTGGGAGGTGCTGTGCCAAGGCAGGCTGGTTTATGAACAGCTCTGCTTCTCTGCCTGGGGTTCCCAGAGCTTGTGTGTATGTGTGTTTTCCTTACATGCAGTTTGTGGGTTTCAGTATCCTCCTCACTGTGTCTTTAGAGCATGACTGAGAAGTGAAAGCCGCTTGAGTGTGCCCTCCAGGAGCTCCTGGCCAATTCTGCCATGCAAAAACAGCAGCATAAGCTTTCTTTGGAGGAACCTCTTGAAAACAAAACCTTAAAATAAAATCCATCTTCTTGCTAAATTAACTGTCTGCAAACACAGAATTATTTAATTTTAGTT
The DNA here is from genome assembly GCF_031753505.1 of Anomalospiza imberbis. NCBI lineage: Eukaryota > Metazoa > Chordata > Aves > Passeriformes > Viduidae > Anomalospiza > Anomalospiza imberbis. The sequence goes on along the minus strand of NC_089696.1, from coordinate 3,162,581 downwards.
TTGCTCTTTTGATGGTGATCTGGTGCCGAACAGTTCTCAGGGAAAGCAGTGAGTCAGCTTGCCCAACAGTGACTCTATTGATAGATGGAAGGAGTGGCCCTCAAGTCTGTCTAGTCATTGTTGGTGCTTGGCTGGAGCGCCAGGGGCTCTGAGGGCAGGCTCAAACACCTCTCGCCAGCCTTGGGAGATCAAACGCTATGAGTCAGGCCACAGAAAATCATGATAGGGCCCAAACTAATTAAACCTCTTTTTTTTCTTCCTTTTTTTTTTTTCCCCCGAACTCTGTTTTGGGAACGGGAAGGAAGGGACACACACGCACTAGGGTGTGTGGCACCTGCCAGTTCATGTCTTCTTGCAAGTTGACTTTTCTTGTGCCTCCCAAGCTGTTCTAATGGAGATTCTGCCTAGTCCCTTCTCTGCTCTGGAGTGATGAGATCTGCCAACTTTCTCCTCTCTTGATATCCTCTCATTTCTTACCCCTCTTTTGTAAGGGCATTGAAGCAGACCTGGAAAATAAATGCTTAGCACTAACACACCACTCTTAGGTATCCCAGCTTCTGGTTATTTTTTAATTCAAAATGCACACGAGCCCAAAAATGTTTTGAAAGGTTTTAATTAATTTGATTTTTTTTGTCATTTTGATCAAGATGGGAGAGACAGGAAGTAGCCAGATGGTGAGAAGTGCAGGTGTGCTTCAGCCACACCAAAACTTTTCCTTTGGATTTTCCCATCTCCTTTCCCAAGGCATGGCTTGCTGTTAAACGTGAGGAACCACATCCATGAAGCCCACTACCTCCAAGAGAACTTTGACTATAAACCAAGCCTTAAAGGTGATGGATGTGAAGGACCATATCCTGTTAATGTCCCTGGTCTTCATCCTTGCACTGCTGTCCCATCCCATTCCTTGAGTTGGTACTGTCCCCTGAGCAAGAGAGGGTTACAAGAGCCTCAAACTTCACTTTGGGCTATTAAATGCAAGTGCCACACACTTCAGTACCTCAGGCCATACTGCCCCGAGCTTTCTTCAGGTGCTCTGAACATGTGGTGTTCGCCTCCCATCTCCCAGGCACCAGGAGCAGGCCAATTTTCAGCATAACGCACAATCTCAACTATTTTATTGCTTAATTTAGGCCATAAAGTCCCTTTGATGTGTTGTGTAATGCAACGTTCATTCTGAAAAAGTGGGTGGAGTAGCTTTATGGTATTATAAAAATAAATAAAATGCCTGGCAGGATTTTGAAACCACATGGTCATTCCTCCTCTCTCTGCAGATAAGTTGATTGTTGAGAGAGAAATCTTGCTTAATATCTAACTTTGGGTGATTTATTTCTCCAGAGTCCTTTCATCTCCAGCATGTATTGGGTTATCTGTGCCTTCTAATCTGATTGTTTTAAGTGTGATCAAAGAAACCAAGAGAATGCACTTTATTTTCCCACTGTATGAACAGAATGCTGTTTGTACAGTGCATTACATCACCTGTTCCTGCTGCTCCTGAGTCCTGCACCAAATGGCTGCAGTATAAATAGAAAACAGAATGGACTTGTAGGGGGTGATGAAATTTGTTCCACTTGCCGAGTAAAACAGAGTTAACTCAATGAATGCTTTCTTCACGCCCAGCTCTACCTCAGCACACAACAACATGGGCTGAAAATGTTTGGAATAACTCACTCGTGCAGTGTGTGGAGCTGGCATTTGGCAGCCTCAAGGAGCTGTGCTGAAAATCCATGGGAGATGGCAGGCAGGGAGGCTGCCCTGTCGTTGAAATTGCTGGGATTCTTTCCAGGCTATGCAAAGGAAGTTGGGGTTTGCATCAGCACCATCGTGTTGTTGTAGCTGCAATGGTCCACAGGCAGGGTCTCTTGGCAGAGGTGGTCACCATCCTTGCTCAGGCTTGGTGCTGCAGGATCCCTGCACACATGGAGGGCTTTGCCATCCCAAACAAACCTCTCTGTCCACAGCAGCTCGCTTTTGGAAGGTCTGAAGGAAGCAGAGCACAGAGACCCACCTGGCTGTTTTGCAAACTGTTTACTTCTGGGGGATAAGCAGCAAGGAACAGCTCTGATTCTCATGGAGGCCCAGGAGATGCCTCTGATGTTAAGCCTGGAAGCTGCATTTCTCTGCTTGATTGTAAAAATGCCAAATTGAAGAAATAATATTTCTTTTCTGACATGTCTTAATGCTTCACCACCACATAACCTCAGTTATGTCAATGGAAGACAGCTGTCCTCTCTGCAGCTTTGCCATGTCTCCCCTTGCTAATGTCTCCTGGCCTTTTCAGGGGCACCGAGCAGGATTTTCACTCCAATTATCTAATTGATTAACGTATTTAACTTGGAACATTTGCTCTTAGCCTGTGTTTGACTTTCAGTTTCTGACTTCTCTTGTAGACCAGGAGGGTAATCTGAGGGCCTGGATGTTTCCTTGCTAGCTTTTCCAAGCAGTAGCTGTTGGCCTTAAAAAAAAATAATTTAAAAAATCCTCTCTCCTTACTGACCTTGCCTTGACACACCTACAGCCCTCATGAAAATCCCACCCTGAGTAAATAGTTCACGCTTTTATTCAGAGCAGAACTGCCATGCATCAAAAGGTCAGGGAAATCATTTGGGAGATAAGGTGTTTTTATCTTAAGCAATTAGTCCTTAGTGTTTGGTTGGTTTTTTTCATTTTCTAATTGGTTTGGAAGTTGTTCTTGTGCAGCATGTGGTTGCAGTAGGAATACTGAACTAAAAAAATACCTCAAATTTGTGCTCCCCTACCCCTGCCACCGTGTTTGCTGGGAAGCAGAAAGCCAGGGCATTTCTGACGTGCCATTCCAGCAGGATGAGCTTGGGGCCACTATCTCCCCATCAGCCTCCGGGTGCTGATCATCCGATACTCATCAAAGTTTTGCCCATCCAGCACTGGGCTGCTGGTGGTTTTCTCTGTCTGTAGTCCCCAGGTTGGAGGAGGAGGAAGGAACTGGGGAGAAGACAGAAGCATTGACTTTTCCCTTTGGATGTTGTCACAGAGTGGGTTAGGCAGGACTAACCTGGACTGCTCGGGCATGGCTGGGTCTCCTCCTTGCTCAGCCATCACCCTGTGCAGTGGGGAATTCTCTGAACAAACCAAGCCACTCTGCAGTTTCATTCTAGTGAATTATAGGGAAATGACATTGTCCTTGTACCAACGTAAGATTGACCAAGGCTTTCCCAGTGTCCCTGTGCTAGGCAGTAGGAACAACAATGGAGTTACCTGGCCTTGCCCCACGCACAGATCTGTCACCTCTGGGTGCAGTGAGACGCCGAGCTGGCTCTCTACAGACTCACCAGCAGCCCTGTGTTCCTCACCTCAAGGTCATACTGCAAAGGTTGCCACAGCCAAACCACTTCTGTGTTGTTTGCCCAGTGCTGGTGTTTGGAGGCCCCTGCTCGCTCAGCTGAGGAGAGGAAATGCTGGGACGGGTGTTAGGGTGGGGGATTTTCCAGCCCCTGAGGAACAGCATCTTCCTTGGTGATGGTTCAGCTTTCCTTTAGTGTGGTTGGATGGTGGGCAGGAACATCCCTCAGCAGTGGCTGGGAAGCTCCTGTGTCTCTGAGCCCTTGTGTGTGACAGGGACTGACTTCTGGGCTACACACTGATGATGATGAGCTGAGCTCTCTTTATGGCTGTATTATTGCTGCTGTTTCAGATCTCAGAGGTGTCTGGTTCAGCTCTGCAGGACGATGGACACAGTTCTGCCCTGAAATAAACTGTGGCTGCTTGAATTCACCTGTTGGGGTATAAACCCTAATCCTAACCCGTGTTGTGCTCCTTCCATAACAAAAATCTGTGATACACTGCTAGATTTTTTCCCCCAAACTGCCTTATGAAAAAGCACTTAACAAACACATCCAGAGGTGTGAATTACAGCTGATGTAGTTAATTTGCATTTGTGGGCCTGGCCCCCTGCAGTCTAGCTGGCAGTTAAAAAGAACAAAAATCTAATCTTGGAGAAGATTAGGAATTCTTTGACCAAGGTTGAGACAGGGTGATGCTGCCTTATCATTTGTTCTGGTGTCCTGTGGCAAATCTGTAATTTAAGTAGGCAGGTTGTTCCTAGACCAGCAGTATGTCTAGTCACCTACCTCGTTTTTTCTGCAAAAGACAAGTCTTAAAAATGGGCATAAAACAAGACTGAGGCAACTCTAGATGCTTGTCACTGCAGGAGTGCCCATCGCAGGAGAATCGGAGCCAGTGCCTGCTGTCACTTCTGAAGTCTGTCCTTCCCAAGCCCATCTCCAGGCTTGTCCCTGCCCTTGTCATCCCTCCCACCCTGGGGTGAGTGAGCAACACAAATACTGTGCCCTGGAGGAGAGCTGGAGAGGAAGCAGGCAGGGGGCAGATGGGCCAGCAGGCAGATCCAGCAGCCAGCCTTGCCTTCCCTGCGGGCTGCCTTGGTGTGCTCAGCCCCAGCCCAGCTACAGCAGGATTTGGTCCCAGCACACTTCCAGCCAGCATGTCATGGCAAGCTTCCCCGGGCAGCAGTTTCCACTTTTCCTCTTTGGTGTCTATTGTTTTCTTATTTGGGGAACTGGAATCCATGATGAATTGGAAATGTGGTAGCATCAGCCTCTGACGCCACGGGGTGGGTTTTTTCCTTTCAGATTGGTCTGAGCCTGAGTACATCTTCCCCTGGACAACTCGAGGGCTGCACAGCTCTCCTGTGACCCACACACTTGTGCAGTGATACAGCAGTCACTGTCTTCATTGGTGAGAGACCATCCCATTCAGTGTCAGGAGAGCTGCAAAGTGCTGGCTTGGGCTAAACCAGGCAAATAGTCCCTTGGTCACAAAGTGAATTTCCAAAATGAGGAGGTTGCCTGAGTGCTAATGGTTTACATTTAGTTATTTAATGCATCAGGAATAGGCTACGTTCTGAATTATTTTTATTTCAGTCTAATGTGTTAATAATGTGAGTCTCTTTGAATGAAAATGTATTTCCAAGTTGCTTTAAGTATTTGCTAGCGCAGTAAGTTGAACACATATGTGAAAGAAAGGGCCATCTGATGAACTGCTATTGTTCTCTTAATTCAACCCACCCCATTTGGGCCACTCGGCATGAATGGCTTTGTGTTTGCTAATAAAATCATGCAATGTTCCCTGCAACATATGTTCTGCATGTCCCAGCTAGTCAGCAGCAGTAAAACCTTATTTTTATAGGTTTATAATGTTACCTTCTCAACTGTGGCTTCTTTTAGATACAGCAGTGCTTCCAGGTTTGGCCTTGGCACACTGGAGCACACAGGGGTGGCCATAAGCCCGTGTTTCTGGCTCATCTCCCCCCTTTCCCTGGCACCTCAGGGACTTGCTCCCTGCATGGCTCCTCCGTGAGTGTGTGCACCTCCTCACCTAAAGGGTGCTGTGTCAGCAGCCACTGGAAGAGAAATAGGAGTGTTCTCCTTGGTCTGCATCCTCCCCTCCCCAGAATGTTTGGATGAGGCCAGGTTGATTCTTGGACTGTCACAGAGAGTGGCTATGGGCTCCACAGCCCTTTTACCTGCTGGGCTTAGGAGACACAAAGACCATGTGGGAAGTGCTCTGCTGCTGCACGATCCCAGGAGAGCTGCTGCACGATCCCAGGAGAGCTGCAGCCATCCCAACAGTCTCTTTGGGCAGTCCCTAAGACAGAGGGATGAAAATCAACCTCTGTCTTAGCACAGTATCTCCGAGAGGGCTGCTCTCAGCAGTTGGCTGTCAGTGGTCCTCCACAAGCTATGTCCAAGCTGCAGGGAATCAGTATGCAGAGCAGTTGCTCCCTTTCCTTGGCACATTGTTTTTTAAGGACTCTAGGGTAGAGGGGATTAGACCGAGTTCTTGGGGGAGGAGAATAGCCAGCAGGGGATGGCTGGTCATTTTTGTTCCTTTTGTAGCACAAACAATCTCTCCCTTACTACTCATAGGGCACATGAGTTTTTGTGATATTTATTTGGCTGAAAGATTTGGAGGCCTCTGGTCTAGATAGCTCTCCAACTGAGGAGTGGAATTTAGGCACTTGTGATAGCGTGGCCAAAGAAATTACAATAAATATTTGGGAGATTTTAGTGTTGGCATTCATCAAGAACGGTTTAGCAGAACAGAATCTTTAGTGGAAAGGATGGAAGTCCAGCTGAAATGACAAAGATGTGCCTGGGCTGGCGTTGGCACATCTTCCACACTTCAGGGATTAGAAGGAATTGTGTAATAGCAACATAATGATCTGCAGAATTGGCTCATTTAAACTTCAGCTGCTTTTGTTTAGGAGATGGACTTAAAATCTGAAACTGGGTCAAAATCTTTTCTTGCTCTAGAACTAAAAGTTCCACATGTTTTAGACTTAAGTTTGAAGAGCCCTCTCTCTTACTGCTGTTCAGCCAGCCCTCCTGGGCTGAATTTCAGCCAGACAGGTGACCTTGCCCTGCTAGTTCTTGTCACTTGGGGAAGTGTTGTTGATCAGGATCAGATTTTCTAGGGTCTGATGACCTCCAGCACATCCTCTCCTGGTGATGGATTCATGATCCCTGGTTCCTCTTTAGGACTGATAGAAATGTCTTCTCTCTAAGGTGAGGAGCTGAGCAGGCACAGTTCTGGGGGTATATTCAGTCTCCTGGATTCTTACCGTGTTTTCACAGAGTTTTGTCACTTTGTGAACTTGCCCTAAACTACCAGATGGACAGAAGTCTTCCTCAGCACTGGCATTCTCCCCAGAAATGAAGCCCAAGCTGTTGAGAGCTGTTGTAGCCCTGTTTCTCCTCTGCAGCAGAAAACAAATCCCCAAAACTTTTTTTTTTTTCTGAGTGCAACTGCATTTCCAGCAATAGAAGAGGATTATTATTGCACATTCCAGGGTCAGCTTCTTGCAGACATGCATGACCTTTTCATCTCCTGGGGTTGGCCCCAGTCAAGGAATTGTGCAGATATTTCTTTGCTCCAAAGTTCCCTAGCTTTTCCCAGATAATACAGCCTGCAGGGAGAAGGAGGGTTTGCAAGGTGAGTGTCAGGAAATAGGTGCTTAGGGAAGTCCTCTTCCTTACTTCTGGATAAAGCAGTGTGATAAATGACTGCTCACCTGGACTGAGGTAGGCAATCCCACCAGGCAGTCACCCTGCTGTTCACAGGAACGGAACAAAGTGATCCTGCACATGGAGAATCCATGGTACCAAGTCACCAACAGTAGAATTCATGAAGTCCTTTATTATTTGCTACAAGCTACAAATGCATCTACAGAATACACAGATATCTGTTATCTTCTCGAGCGAGGAGATGATGCCATTGAGTGTTAACAACACACACACACACACACACAACAGAGCAGGCTCTTCACTGCCTTACAACGTGTTTTACATCACCCTCTGGATGTACACATAGCCCAGGAGGGTCACTACTAGAATAAAAACCACTGGCAAATACTGTCCTCTCTTCCCTGGATGTGACAAAATACCAGCAGCAAAGGTTGACAGCAGTGTCACTTTGCTGTCACGTCGTGTCACACAGGAGTCCCACCGCTGCAGCTGCAGCGGTGCAGGCTCAGACAGACACTGGTGTCACAAGCTCCTGCATGTTGTGATTAATTCATCTACAGTTTTCATACATGGGTTCAGGGACGGCTGCTTTCATCAACTTTGTGATCAAAATGTGTGCCAAGGATATTATGAGTCATATTCCAGACTCACTCGTAGTTTTGGAGAGGGGATTAATGGGGATGTTACAATATTGCTCATTGATGCTATAGGCAGAGCTGGCAGCAGTGGCTGTAGTCGTGGTTGCCCAACATTCCCCATTATATAGAACTTTGTTGTAGTTGCTCATATCTTTATCAGACTGTGTTGTTTGGTGTTCTTCCATGCTGAGATTCTGCCTCAGGCTGAATTATTTTGGCAAATTTTAGTAAAAACAGAGGGGGAGGAAATTACATTGTTTTGTTCATGTCAGAGTCTTACAATTTACTTTACATTGATAACCTTCCAGTTTTCCCACTTTGAAGCAGGGGTTTTGGCAAGTGGGTTGCTGGAGGTGGGAGGGGTGCTGGCAGCTTGAACATGTATTTTGCCATCCATGTGAGAATGTATTCAATATGACTGAATTATAAGCTTGTGAAATGGCACAAGCTCTATAGAAGATGGTTTAAAATTTTGGCAGTCAGAGTATCCAAAAAGTGTATTTACTGTGATGATGCTCATGGCTAAGACTTCAGAGACAGGAAACTGCAATTCCTGCTGCTGCTGATCATGGAGCCTTCAGCACTCATTGTTAGGTGAGCCAGCTCTCTTCTCACAGCCTCCAGAAGAGGAACTCACAAAAAAAAAAAAAAAAAAGGCTTTTTATGCAGTGATGGGGAGGAAGTGAAGAGGGGGAGTTCTGCCAGCAGTAAGCAGGTGGTGTTGGGAGCTAGCAAGAGACAAACTGTACAGGGTGTTGGAACTGGAAAGGGGTTTTCCAGTGCCTCCCAGAGCTTTTGGGTGCTGTAGCCGAAACTGCCTGTACTTCAGCCTTCTTGCTTTTTCCATGCATGGAGTGGCTTGAGCCAGAGGAACCAACAGAGCAGGTGGGAAGGAAAGTGCACAGGGCACCTGCATCACCTCTTGTGTAATTGAAAGGCCCTGGAGTAGTAGAGACAGAAGATGCAAGCAGTAAAACAGAGGTACTTCTGTGCTGGCTTTTGCCAGAGAAATGCTGGAAGACAGCTCTTCTCCCTGGGAGAGAGTCACTGTGTGTGCCTCAGCTTTCTGTCTGCTACTTGAGACCCAGATCAGACTTGCTGATATGCTGAGCATGCATCAACGCAGAAGTCTTTAAAAACACTGAGTATTAGGCCCAGAGCATTTCAAATTGAGGACCCATGTCTTGAGAAAGTTGTGACAATTTCAGCATTGCAGTTGGCTTTTTGTGCATTAGAGAATAATGGCTTTTCCTCCCTCCAGAACAGCAGCACAAATAAATACAAGATACACTTGTGGAAATTGCCAAGAGGAGTCTCCAGCAAAGTGAGTAATGCTGCACTCAACATAAGATTTGGGTGATGTTAAAGTACAAAGAGAGGGAAAAATAAGCATATGAATCCATTTATCCTGTGTCCTGAGTAGATGAAGTTCTGTAGAGAGGAGATGGTAAGTGATACATGAGCAAAATAGATATGTTTTGAGCAGAAGATAAATTTTTTCCTACTTAGAGATTGCTTTTCCCTGCTGTCTTAAGGAGAAAACATCTAGAGCAATGATGCAATCCTGTAGTACCTACCTGGTCAGTGAAATTCAGTCTGTATGGTGTGGCCCATATGCAGTCAGTAACAGATGGTGGGTTTGTGTCACACAGATGGGCTCCAGTGTTTCACAGCTCTTGTGCTCCAGGCCATACACAGAAAACAGCCTTTCCCGTCATCTGTGGAATTTCATTTCTGGTTATGACACGTAGGATGATTGCAATGTGGCAGTGGGTCAGACGAGCTCCAGTGCTCTGCTCCTGCTGTAGAAGAAGAAAATGGTGTCAGCAACGCATCGTGTCAACTGAGGCTGATTGTAGGCCCACACACTGCCATCCAAAATGCAGAATTAAACCAGGTCTCGCCTCTAGGGCTACAAAAATGTGACTTTTGCAATGGTCCTGTGCTGTATTCAGTGTCTGGAGAGTTATCAGCTGGAGCTGGAGCATTTGAAGTGATTGTAAGATCTTCTTTCCATGCAGGTTTTCTGCTGAGATCAGTTATTCAGAGCACTTAAGAGTCCCTCCACACTTCCCAATTTTCACTAATTATCACTGTCTCTGGGGCCTCCCTCCCCTGTTGAATTTGGTTGGGTGTCAGCAAGTACCTTGTACTCAAAATTTCTGGAGGGATTAAAAAGGCATCAATGGAGCACACAGAGTTTGCTCATCTAGCCTTGTCTTTTTAAGAAACTGAGGTAAAAACCAAATACAGTCATCTTTTATCTGAACAGTGGTTAATTTGTTTAGAACAAAAAGCACATTGCTTGCATTGTCACTTATTCTTCTTATGTGAAGCTGTCAACTGGTTTTAATTGTATAAAGATAAACAGGAATGGAACAAGGCTTCAAACAGTTCTTTTATAGCACTTGGAGTGGACATGGTACTTCATATATATACCACAATAATGCATACCAGATGAAAAGATACCGTGGAATTTGTGCAATAAAGGTAAAAGCCCATATATCTGCCTGTTCCAATGGATGAGAACCAAAACAGAAAAAATCTTGAAGGCAAAAATAACAACAAACCCCAGCACAGTTCTTGAAGTCAAGTTTCACTTGCTGTGAAGTGCCCCCAGGAAAAACAAGCACAGGATTTGCCCAAGCAGTGGCCAAACCTCAGAAGGGGATGGACCACAAGTATCAACCTCCCAAAGATTTAAAGGTGTTTCACCTCCCCCCAGGTCTGGAGTTTAGCTGGACCCTTTGGTATTGCTGTGTCCCAGGAATGACCCTGTGAACTCCTGTGCAATTTGCCTATGAGCAACTCTTTTATTTTTAATATTTCCCCCGTCCCTTCCTCCTTCAGCTGATTTTCTCAACATTTTAATACATGTTTCAATGAGGTGGAACTGGTTCTTGCACCTTGGTTTATTTAGAATGTCTCTGGAGATGTGTCACCCTCAGCAGCAGAGCATGTCCAGCACACAACCTTGGAGTTACAGTCAAGGAATTCCCAGTAAACAGGGATCACTGACCCACCTGCCCAGGCTCTCTTTGGATTCTGGTCTCCTCCATCTTTCTCACTGCTTTGAAATTCTTTGCTCTTGGATTGCCAGTCAGACACCAATTTAGATCCATTTGTAAAAGAACAGCCATAAGAAATGGGAAACTGAGTCCACTGACCTCATTCTTCCTTTTTAGATATGACTTTGTGTGACCTCGATGCAGCGATTGATGGTTTGGCTTCCAGGTCTGGCTGCAGATGCAAGGTTTAGTGACTGTCCCAAAACTAGGACTGTGAAAGAATACTTCATGCTCACCGTCTAAGGAAAAGTTACTTTAATCTTTGTTTAAAAGGAGGGCTGTTTGTAGTAGCTTCACAAGACTGTCTTCCCTCTGTATGTCTATTTTCCAGGAACAACAGCAAGTTGTTTCCTGATAGTCCGCTAAACTCTTAAAAAAGAAATAAGTATCTCTAGAAAAGGAAATACCCTTTTTAACAGCATCTGTCTCCCTTAAACACAGTTTCTGTCTTTTATATTTCTTCTGGTGGTTGTTATTACAGTTCTTCTGAGGACTTTGCTGTCAACCTCTAATAGACCTTGTCAGAAGGACAACATGACTCAGTCCACCCTCTGCTTGCCCCAGCCCCTGCATTATATTGGCCAGGTTAGCTTGAGCTCTGAAGGGAAAGTCAGATTATGAGCTCCCAGTAGTGACCAGGAGACTGAGTTACGATTTATACTTTTGTTGTGATGCTGACATCTCTTCAGAGCTGAGCAATAAATAATGCAGCAAGTTTAAAAGTTTTTTGCAGCTTGCCAGTATGTTGTTGTTGATACAGCCTGCCGTTTGTTAACATCCAACAAGTATCCTTTAATGACCCCATTTGGGGAGCCTGTGAGACTCCAGAGCACTGCTAGAGAAGCTCTGTTTTGTGGTGTTGTGCTTCTGAGACCTACTTATCTGTCATGGTTGCAGTCAGCTGATGCTTATGAACTCTTGCTCATTATAAAGTACAGATTGGAGGCAGAAGTCTTCTGCAGGGGTACTTCTTTTCTGTCCAATCTAATGGTCTCTTGACTTTAAACTTGAATGTGTTTCCTAGAGGGAAGTAAAGTTAAATAAGACTTTGCAGGAATTTTTAATGTGAAGGTATGAAACGTCTTTGTGAAGGTCTTTTGCTCGACTGACTTGTTTTTTCATGTGCTGCCAATATCTGATCCCACTTCTTGACCTTTAATATACACTGAGAGAGAAGATTAGGATGCTTCTAATCAGCTGAATCTCCCCTCTGGGAGCACTATTAAATCTTGACTCTCAGCTTTATCTCTGCCAGGTCTTGCCAGCCCTCCGTGGTTTTGGTTTTGTTAACAGCTGAGGTCAGAGTTCATTCACCTCAAAGGTTCTTGTTCAGTGGGGGAAGCTTCTTGGATCATTTCTGTAGGAGTTAAGACACCAGTGAGCAATTCTGCTTGGAGGCAGACCCCTTCTCTTCATGTGCCTTGTGAGCCAGACCTTAATCAGTGAAATAAAGTCTTTTATTTTGTGCAGGATTACTGCTAATTCTGCCCACCTCATCTTTAGTAGGGCTTCGTCAAAGGTCTTCATGAGCAAAGCTGAGTGGTTTTGAGGTGCTAAGTTAGGTGCCTCATAGGCATTCAAAATACTGCCTCAGCTGGTGTCCTCTGCCATCCAAATTTGTAATTTCATTAAAATTCCAAGTTTGTTGGCAATGAATTGGTAACGAGTATTGAGTTTCATACCATTGTTTTCAGGGGAATTCAAGTGAGGCTAGCAAGTCTGTGGTCGTGCAGCTCAGCTTATGTTACATGGCCCAGTGGTACAGGCAAATGGTTTAATGTCAAAGCTGCAAGTAGTCCTTGTAAAACAGAGCCCCCCTGAGCTGCATATCTTCCCCTTTCATTTCAGCCATCTGCAATACCACTGTTGTGATTCAAGTATTGGGAAATTTATCCCTGAAAGCAGTACAACAATGGATAGCAGTGCTGGAGTTGATGCCCTCCTGAAAATCTTTGGTGGTCCAAGGAAGGACTGAGCACCCATGGTCTTATTTAGCCCCAGTGTGGTCTGTGTACCTGTGGATGTCTCTGCCCTGTTGTACCTTTTTGAACACTCCAGAGGCTCTGTAGGTATGTAGGAAGGCAGGGAATGATCTGGAGTCATTGGCCAAAGGTGGATACTTTATTTCCATCCAAAAACTTACTCATTCTACAGACCTTGATCTTAAGTTACTGAACTTGCAGAGAAATCTGCTCGTAATTTCTTTCTTGTAAGCCCTTTCTTGTTGAGCAGAAATTTTGGCAAAGGAGAGTCAAATCACTGGAGAATCCCCAGTTCTGCCTGGTTATACCAGGCCTCCTCAGATCTTTCCTTGGAACAAGCAGGCAAGAGGAAATACTTTCCATTTCAGAGAAGCATGGACAAACAACGTTGCTTCAGACAGAGAAGAAAAGTGGCAGACGGAGTTACAGTGCTGAATCCTGCTGGCCAAAAGCATGCTCTTGCCTTTATTCAGTCATTCCTGGAACACAGTGTTCTTATTGTATTCCTCCTCACCCCGCTCAGTGCCTCTCCTCGGGCTCAGAGATGCCCCAACCACGGTGCTGGCAGGTTTGGGGGAGTTAAAAAAAGCATCAAACACATCTCAGCAATGGAACCTCTCCCTCCTTGCCTGACGTTGGGTAAGCGTGTGTTCTGAAAACCTGGATCCCGTTAGAAACGTTCCTGCTGTCTGGAAAACAAAGTACTCGCTCGCCTGGTTTAGTCATTAAGTAAATTTGTGGTTTGGTTGAGACAAAAAATAATGAAGAAAAGCTGTTGAAATCCTGGGATTAATTTGATAGTTTGCAGGCATTGGTGTTTTTAAGTGGAGCTGCTGCCTTCTTTATGTTGTGAGCAGACCCAGGTACAAACCTGGCCTTCCCTCTTTCCCTGTGCCTCAGAGCCAGGCATTTGGAAGTAATTTGTTCCACGAAGGCCCTCTCAGTGTGGGCGAGGGGGTTGCTCTGGGCCGGGAGCCGCCGTGCGTGGGTGTCGGCACAGCCGGGCCGCGGCTGGAATGCCGGGAGACGCTTTGGGCTGCCTGTTCCATCTGCGGAGGGAACAGACCCCAGGCTGCAGGCAGGGACGGGTGGTCGCTGGCTTGGCATGACATGGAAGGCTCTGAACTGTCAGGAGGTTCACTGCTGTTATTCCATCTGTGACATGGTGGCCCCTTCTGGGAAGAATTGTTTCCTCTGGACCTCCTTTACATCTCCCGGCTGCCCTGCCGGCCTTCCCAGGGAAGCGAAACCATGGGGCTAAAAGCAGAGAGGCCCATGCAAAGACCCCCACAGCATTTTGCGAAGTGTTTCCCCTCTCCAGCAGCCCCAATTTACCTGGGACAGTCACCAAGGAAAGCAGAGAGCAGGGAGCTGGCACTGAAATGCTGTCTGAAATGCCTGGTCTGTGTGTTCATCCACTTAACCACACATATATATGTATATATATGAAATCACTTGTGTTAAACATAGATGTCATTTCAGTCTGAGAAGCCAGTTAGCGGAGTGGAGAGCTCTTGCCAATCACCCTCTTGCTGAATTTTCCCCAGCTCTCAGTTTAAGCAGGGAAAAGGAGACTGCATTATCAACCCTCTCTATCTGTGTCTGTGCTAGCAATCCTGGTGCCCCAGGGACAGCATGTTTGGAGGGTCAGAAAATCAGGAGTGAGGACTCAGGTCCCACTCGTTTCAGGGGTTAACATGCTTGGATGTTCAGCACATCCTTGCACGAGCTTGATTCTGTCCCTTCCAATAAAATACTAAAAACAGTGTTCCTGTGATTTGTTGTCTGGCAGAGGTCAGGACGTGCAGGTGAGTGTGGCTCATGGGTGGCAGCAGTGTACCCTGGATATCCAAAACACACACACACTGCTGGGTTTGCCCCTCTTTTGTAGCTTCTGAAGTCACTACAGCAGCTTTTGGATGGCTGATGCAGCCTGGCTGCTCTAAAGCAGCGAGGCTCTTGTTCAGTTGCAAGTAATGCAGCCAAATATCCTGTATATTTTGTAGAAAATGTCCCTAATGTTGTCAGCCTTTCATGAAAGATAAGGATTCATATGAATCATGTCATCATTTAAAAAACCAAACAAAACTACTATGTTATGGTATAAGGTCAGGCTAATATATTGAAATTAATCTAGGAAGATACCTGTTATTGTTAGATATGGAACAGAATGTTCTGTAACATTTGCTTTATTTCAGGAAGATGATCCAATTGTCCTGTTAATTGTTGTGCAGACATTGCGTTGCCCATTTTTTTTTTTTTTCATTTTAATGAATATCTTGTGCTTTGAGCTATTAAATAAATGAGGTTTGTGGTCTTATTGTAGGGAAGACATGCATTGTTTTCAGGAAGGACTTGCTTTTATTGTTTGTCACACTCAGATTTTTGCAGTTTTGATTTTAAATCTGTAACTAGAGGACAAAATCCTTTTATTACACTGGGCTGATGAGTGAGCACAGCCTCGCCCTCCATTGGGAAGGAGGAGCTGGGAGGGCTCCTTTGGAGATGCAGTCAGATGAAATCTTGAGGGACTTGTTCTGCAGTTTCTTTGGAGCACAGTGGTTTTATTCTGTTGTCTGAAAGCCTTTCCTAAGAAGGTTAGGGTGGCGATAGGGCAATACAGTCACAATATTTAGCCTATCTAGTCCTTATTTGCCTCCTAAGGCAAACATTTTATTTCCTGTATTTCAACTTCCTTCCTAGAACCTCTCCCCCACCTTGCTGTATCCTGTGATCTAAATTACTGGTTGCAATTAATGCATCCTCTGTACATAAGTCTTGCCTGAGAAGTAGCATGTCCTTGGTAAATGCAAAGGAGTTAGAAACTGGAAACTCAGTCTGTTAATCTTGGATTTAGCTTTTGTAACTGTGCTTTAATACTTCACAATAATTGCTGAAGCTCCCCATAAAATAATCTCCATGTAGTCCTAAAATGGAATTGAGTGCCTTAGAAGAAAAGAGAAGAAGAGCCCTTATCTGTACTTTTAGTTACATTTTTATTTATTTCCCTTCTTCCTCTGGTGTGGGAGGATGAATACGCAGGGAAGACGATACAGATTTGCAAAGGCAAGGAGTGCTAAAGAGCGTCGTTTTTTTCATCAGCTTTTAAAAGCCAGACTGTAATCATAAATTCCCTGATAGCTGGAGCATGCAGAAGTCGTCTTTAAGCCTACAAGTGACAGGCTGCTGTTGCTTTTCAAACTTCAGATTTCATTTTTTTGTAAGACACAACTTTGATCTGGTTCCTTTGTAATGCTCTGCAGAGCGCTGGGGCCGCGGCGCTCGCCGGCTGCAGAGCTGGAAGTGAACTTTCTTGGCAAGAGCCATCTGGAGACCTCAAAGAACAGATTAACTTGTCCAGAATTGATGTGATCTTTGAAGAAGCTGCCCTTGCCTGGAGCACATGTGATTAGCCTGACATTGGCAGTGATAAAGTTGAGATGCACAGCGGTGTCTGAGTACCCAGAGTAATTGGGAAGAGTGTTAAGTGGAGCAACCCCAACAATCTGCAATCAGATTATCAGGTAAATCCCCAATTTTAACCTCTTGAGCCAAGTTTGCATCTTTAGCATAGATCAAATCCAGTCCGGAGTGAAGGTTTTCAGCTTTGCATCTTCATAGACTTTGTTCTTAGCTCCAAAATGTTCCTGTGATAATGGTTTGGGAGAAGCTGTACGATGCAACTTCTGTGATAGTTGTTGGTACCATGTAATCCCTTGTTTAAAGGTGACCCTGATGCTGGGACACTCTTGTCAGCATGTGCTGTTTAGACATGCTGAAGGGATTTGCTTCGGCTCGGACATCGTAAACCAAGATGTGCAGCTTTTAATTTGATTGACTGGTTGTGATATTGAAATGTGGAACTGCATGAAGGATATGACAATCACCTGCTTGTTGGTAGATGTAAGTTTTGGGAGTAAGTGGCCAGCTGGAGACTCAGCAACCTGTGATTCTAGAAGGAATTTTTGTTTCTTGGATGGAAGTAAGTAACTTTTTAAATTTTTTTTTTTCCACACTGAATAAATGGAACATGTCAAAATAACAAGCTGGAAGGATGTCTCAGCATTAGACTGCGTCCTCCCAGTCACAAATGCAAAATGACCAGAGACACCAAATAAGAGTAATGCTTAGTGCTGGTTTCCTAGAAATAGTCATCTTCAGAAACACAGGACTGCAAAAGTTTGAGCTAATTTTTCAGAAGTTGGTGTGAAAAAGCAGGGTGGGAGCACAGAATGAGTAGTTGGGTCCCACTGAGCTGCAGCCCTGATCTATGGTCTCAGGGCACCATCCTTCAGCCCAAACACCACTCAGAAGAGGAAAGGAGGAATTGTGTCCTGCAGTGAGGTTGCTCACCACAGTGCAGGAAGGAGGGCATGTCAGCTCCTCCACCTGCCACTGGCTGTGGTGAGACATCTGGAGTTTCTGCAGAGCCCATTTTGGGGTGTCCTTCTGTGGGACTTGCCAGCATCCCCAGAACTCCTGCAGCTCAGAACTTTCCAAGGTGACTCATGAAGTTGGGGTGGTTTTGCCATCTGGAAAGTGGGATTTCTCCCATGTTGAAAGTGAGCTGCTCGCCAAAGCTGTGGTGACCAAAGCTTCAGACTATCACATGGGAGGAAAACTTCTGCAAGAGCTGTTTAGGGAGAGTGCATTGGAGTTTTATGGTTGTCAGCTTCATGAGTTTTTATCTCTTTGATTTGCTAATACTGTGTCTCAAATAGCTGCTTCCTTGGTAGTGCAGAGGTGTTTGGAGGAGCTCCCCGTGCCACCAGGGATTTTGGTGTTTCCAGGTCAGGGAGGTGGGGCACCCTTGCAAGAGGAGGCCTGCCTGGATTCTATCACAGCTTCAATTCTTTTGAAGAAAATTTTTCTTCCAGAAAATGTCAGTGCCATAAAAATTTAGTGCTGGAGCTGGAGAAGGTGGTAGCAATGAAAACTTTGGATTGATCAACTTCCCTGTTAAACTGGGAGCTGTTCCAGCCATGCTGGAACTGCTAGCTGGCTTGGGAGGACCATGTGTCTCAGACCTGCCAGTAGAGTGTTGCGCAACTTATTCCCTCCAGTGGAAATTTAAATTCTACAGAAATTAGTTGCCTAGAGGCCTTTCATCTTCAAGGAAGTTTTCTTCTTGCCTTAGTGGTTTTTTTCCCAAGCTTGATGAAGCACGTCAGTGAAGGAGGTACATAAGTGGTGAGAACCAAAGGGAGTGTCACTCGGATTTGGGTTTGGAGGCAGGATCAGTGAGCTCTTCCTCCCACTGTGGGTGCTGAAGGTGATGCAATTATTCCCCAGAGCACACCAACCCTGGGATTTTTGCATAGAGCAGTGTAGCATGTTTGGCAAAGGTTGGGGACTTTGCATCTTTGATTTAAAATTGAAATAGCCATTGGGGGAAGTTGTGTGAGGGAGACTGGGGTTCCCAGGCTGGAAGGAAAAGGATGCCCTTAGGGACTCAGGATGCAGTGAGAACTCCACATAGAGCAACAGTAGTGAAGAGGACCTCATCTCTCTGCTCGCTTACATTGACACTCCAAGATCTGATGGTGCTGAGCTCCCAAGTGCTGGGTGCTTAGTCAGAGGAGTGAGAAATCTGGGGATGGATGGGATGCAGCCAAGATAACACACAAAATAAACCCAGAACAGGTAGAAGGAAGCCTTAAGGGAATTCTTGCTGTGTTTCTACAGCAGTTTAGGCCCTTGTCAGCATTACCAGAATGTGCAGAGATCGGCGGAGGGCTTTATGCAAAGAAAAGGCAGCTGGTCAGGCTGACTTACTCAGGTCGCTGTGATCTCTGTTATAATTGTTCCCTATGTGATTATTTTGAGGGTTGAGCAACTGAGAGCTGCAGAAGAGACATGCAGCTTTATTTCTGCAATGTGTGAAATGTTCTGTGTTCATTTCAAAAATGCTCATTGCTCTTTCTGTCTTAAAAAATGAAATAAAATTCTGGAAGGCTGCAGGAATTTTTGTGAAGTCTAACTTTAAATGTTCACCTTTCCTTTTATCGCCCTTATCAGTGCATAGAGCTCGGTATGTGAGGTTTTTAGCTGACATTTCAAATCGCTCTGAGGGTGCCTGAATCCCTTTTAAAGCAGCCTCCCCTCCCAGATCAGAAGTGACCAGTTTTTTTTTGTTAGACTCCATGTTCCTTTAATGTTTTCCTCCTAATAGATGTTGAAAGTGTTCTTCAGAGGCACGGCACAAAACATTCAAATAGTGATACGAGCCAGCTGAAGAGAGTTGTCAGGGAGAGAGAACATTAGGAGAAGGATTGAATACAGATGGATTCCTCAAAAGTAATGTAACCTGTTATGATTGCTTTGAAATCCTATACCCTTTCCATCTCCTTACGCTTACCAAAAGTTTACATTCACATTGATGTATTAGAGGCAGAGCTAAAATAGAAGTAATCCCTGTTGTATACATGCTTAAGTGTGTAATTTTACCTAAATACAACAGTTGTGACCAAACCTGCATCCTCAGTGAGAAGACCACAGCCAGGGAGTGTTGTGGGAGAGCCCAGCCATTCCAGCTCCTCCAGAGGTGTCAGGGACCTCCCAGGACCCATCTTCTCACTCTTGGTTCCTTCAGCCATCACAGTTGCACACCCAGCAACCTCTTCAGGTGCTCTCTGCTGCTCTGTCTTTGTATCAACAGATACAAAGGAGAAATTGATTGTCCTGTGCATTTTATTCTGTATATCTGAGTGCTTTCTTAGTATACTGCTAGAATAATCCAAGCCTCTTGCAGAGAGTCCTGGCGAAAGGTCCACTAGAAGTTGGTGCTGTATTTTAATTGGATTGTCCAAAAATCATCCTTGTCTTTGCCCTCAGGGAAGGCCTGAGCTATCCATCATTCCTGCCTCAATTTAAGAGGTTGTCTCAGCCTCCATCACACCGCTGTCATGTTGGATTTGACAGGAGGGTTGCACTGCACAGCACTCCTTTAATGTTCAGAACTGACCGTTCTGCACAGGGAGAATGGCTGAAGGGGGCTGGTAAAGTTTTCACTTATTATCCCTTGCTTTTTAGGGTGAACTTGTTCCAATTATTTCCAGTACTTGCCCTAGAAAGCTGTTCTGAAATCTGATGGAATATAGAAATGAGTTTGCTCCAGTGCACATCTGCAGCGACTGACAGAAAGTTTGCTTGCTAGAAGGTGTCTTTGGTGACTTACCATCCCAAGGTATCCCTGTGCTCATCCCCAACTGACTCTGTATTGTACCTGAGCATGGAGAAACCTCACAAGGCTCCCTACTGTCTAAGAGTCATGAAAAGCCTCAGCTGACTCAAGTTTGAATGCTCTTTGCACCATTCTGCAACTATGCTAAGCTTCATCATCCAAGAAGAAATAGTTTGGAGTTTTGGTTGGTTTGTGGCCCACAGAATAGTTTTCTCTATCTGAGAGTAGGAGAGTAATTCGTTTCTAACCAACCCCATAATGGACCTGAAACAATATGATTTTTCCTAGTGACCAGTGAATATCCATGACCCCTTGAATTACAAGGAAATTAGTTTGTATGCTGAAGACCCAGACAGCTGGTAAATAGGAGCTGGGTGAGCAATGCATTAGCTGAAGGCTGTAACCCTGTCCTATTCAGGTTTTAAAATACTTTGGTAATGCTTCCATCCTGGTAGACCATGTGCCATATTTTACATAACAGCATCCAAAAACCTCTGCCTTGAATGGGCTCTCTGTGAGTCCCAGTTCATGCAGTGCCTGTCCTGCATTTATACTCCATACAGATATACACAAACTGCCAGCTTTACCCTTTGCTGGTGTCTTCCTCACCTCTGGTCCCTCCATCTTTATGTTTCTCATGGGTTTCCTTGTCTTGTCTAAATGTAAACTCATTGGGGTAGGGGCTGTTTTCTGTCATCTGTAGGACTTTACCACTGCAGTAGAACCAGAATCCCTTTTCTTGGCAGAACAGGGAAGCACACATGTGCCCTCCATGGAGGTATTTGCAGAGGGCCCATTGCAAATCACATCCACCAGGTGCTGATTACTGAGCTACTAAATAAAGAATGATGCTGATGAACTTTGTGATCTGAACTCTGAAGCAGGACTCTCATTTTCAGAGCTTGGAAAACCAGGAATTCATCAGCTTCAAGATATCTTAAAAATGCTGCTCTTCATGCAGAGGGGCAGGCAGGGAGAGCAGGGGACCAAAGTGCACTTTGGTTTATGTGAGCATTTCAGCTTGTTCCTTCTTCTAGCACATTACAAAATAACTTGCAGGAGAACAAGATGCCTGCATGGCCTGTCTGTCCTGCGGGGTGGCAGAGCTGGAGGCACATTTGCAGCAGTGGCTTTTCTATGCTGGTGGCAGAGCCAGCATGAAGGAATTTGTGCCTGCTTGGTTCACAGGCTGCTTCACCATCAGGCCCCTTCCTGAGCAAGGAACTTATTTCCCAGGTTAGCTCATGCAGGCAGCCTCCCTTCCTGACCTTTTGCTGAAGAGAAGGAGGCTGGCCTGCATGTGTACTTGAATAACAAGGCATGGGTTGTGTACAAAGCTTTCATAGATCCCTGAGCAGACCATCCACTGGAAAAGCTGGTGTGATTAGGTGGTCCTTCCAGGTGGAATTTGCAAGTGTCTGATGTACCTCAGTGCAACACTGGAGGTTGTTTTTAGGTACAGTGCTATGAGCAATAGCTGTTTCTTGCTTCTCCTCCTTCCCTCTGCAAACATATTGGAGGGACGTTAAAGTAAGCATAGAATGGGTGAGCTCTGCTACACATCCCTCCCTGTTGGGAGAGCATAATCCTAATTTGACTAAGAAAATTTCTGTCTTATTGTCTAGGTATTGCTTTTAGATGCTCATAGAATGACAGTGCTAAGCAGCTAGCCCATGGACTCCATAAACCCTGATGGAAACAAGACTTCTTCCATACAGTCTCATTCCCTCCCTGATCTCTAACAGTGTCATCTTCATTACTCCATGAATTCCCTTTTTCTTCCAGTTATGAGTCAAATTGTTCATGGATCTGTCAGTGCAACTTCGTGTGAGCACAGCTTATTCTGTAGCTCATCACTGAGGCTGGGGCTCCAGGCAGAGTCCTTCTGCCTGGTGATGCAGACCATGGTCAAGGTTGTGTCCTTCTAACTTGACTCATTTTTCTCTCACAGGCATGGGTCGTGGAGAGAGCCTGTTAACCCCTACTATGTCAACACGGGCTATGCTTTGGCACCAGCCACCAGTGCCAACGACAGCGAGCAGCAGAGCATGTCCAGCGACGCCGACACCATGTCCCTGACAGACAGCAGCGTGTAAGTAACTCCTGGGGGGCAGCCTCATGTGTCTTCAGCACTGCTGCTCATGGGTTGTTCTGCGAGAGAGGCTTGGCCACAGCTGGGGTGGTGGGAATGTCTGAATAGACATTGTCTGAATGAATGTCTGAATAGACCCCGGTCAAGATCATTCTCACTCTTTTCAGTTACTTTATCACTGTGCAGGATACTCAGACTTGCCAGTTTTGTGAACATTTGCAGCATAAAATATTTTTGAGCAATCTAAAATAAATGGTGTTTGGTCACACCTTCTGCAATGTTTCTTAAGCCAGGTGCAAGAATTGGTATTGTTGGATGACTTTGTAGTAACTGATTTGAGATACATTATCTTGAGATACATTATCAAATTCTCAGAATCACAGAATGGTTCAGGTTGGAAGAGACCACAGCAGGTTATCTGGTCCAACCTCCCTGATCAAGCAGGGTCATCCTAGAGCAGATTTCACAGAATTGTGTCCAGATGGTTCTGAAACTCCTCCAGTGAGGGAGACTCCACAGACTCTCTGGACAATCTGTTCCAGTGCTCGGTCACTGCAGAGGGAAGAAGTTCTTCCTCATGTTCAGGTGGAGTTTCATGACCATCAGTTTCTGCCCATTGCTTCTTGTCCTGTTGCTGGGCACCACAGCGTAGAGTGTGATCCATCCTCTGAAACCTCCCTGCAGTTGATGGCCATTGATGAGGTCCCTTCTCAGCCATCTCTTCTTGAGGCTGAACAGGCCCAGTTCCCTCAGCCTGTCCTCCTAAGAGATGCTCCAGTCCCTTTGTTGCCCTCCTCTGGACTCACTCCAGGAGCTCTGTGTCTCTCTTGTCCTGAGGAGCTCAGAAGTGGACACAGCACAGCAGATGGAGTAACAGCTCAGTCTGTGATTGATCTGCAGTAGGATTGATGACTGACCAGTTCTAGTTTGTCTGGTGACCACTGCACTTTAACACAACTTGTGCTGATAATCCTCAGCCAAATATATTTTCCCTTTCTGTCTCTCATGACAGCACCCTGTATCTCACCCACGAGATGGCTTCCTTAAAGATGGTTTGCAAAGAAAGAAAAAAGGGGTTATGAGATTTTGTTGTGACTGCATCTCTGTGATAGAAAAAAAAGGATTTGGGGAAAAATATTCACTGTTTGGTCTGGTTTTTAGTAGTGCAAATGCAAAGTGTCTTTCTGTAGAGTAGAAACCCTTTGATTCTTCAGGCGAGAGATGACAGGTTTACAGAATTAGGAGAAGATTTTATTAATGGCAGTGCTGTAAACACAGAGTCCTCCAAGAGGCTCGTTTAGTGTCACTGTGAGTGTCAGCAGCTGTCAGACCTTGTTGGAGAAACTTTCCAGCCTGTGCCATGGATGCTGTTAATGGGTGCTGCCACAGTTCCCCACCTGCCCAGAGTTCATACAGTGACACAGGGAGTGTGCAATGTGGCCAGGGGGTTTCTGTGTCTCTGATGGTCGCCCTGCCTGAGCCAGTAGCTTGCTCCACGGAGGCTTGGGGCCATGTAGGAGCAGCTGTGAGTTCATTCTGCACCCTGACACCAGCTCCTCGCACATTATGCTCCAGTCCTGTTATAAAACTGAGGAGGCAGATCTTGGCCAAAGGGGCCTGGGAGGAGGAGGATGCCCCCAGGACAGAACCCTGTAGACAACCACTAATTAAAGGCTCCATTTGATACAAATCCTGCTGCTCTTCCACATCCTTCTGCAGTTCTTCATATGCATCAATTTATATGGAGAAATGCTCTGAAGCTAGCAGGAGTCTTGTAACTTCTTGTTATCAGGAGAGACAGATGTAAGAACTCTTCAAAATTAATTAGCTTTTAGCACTTCCTCTCCCACTGGTCCAGCGGGCTCATGGGGCTGCACTGATGGTTATACCTGTGATAAGTTGTGATCATTTATGCCAGAGTTCTTTACCCTCCTAATTTTTATTTCACTAGCCACAGTTTGTGGTTTTTTTCAGAGGCAGAATAATTTCTTACTGGCCATCCTGTGCTCCTTTTTCCTTTAGGCATTTTATCCCTCCTCTGCCCACCATAGTTTGCTTCTAGGACTTTAATTACCACCAATATGTGCACTTCCTTCTGCTAATCACTAACCCAATCCTAGTGGTTCATTTTAAGTAAGTTTTGAACTTCATAACGGGTGAACCATTCTTTCTGTGACTCTCAGACTGGATCCATGCAGAATCCAAAATTGGGATTCTGGATGTACAGCCTTGACCTTTGGTTTACACAGATTCTGGCTGTTTTCAGCACTTGCTCTTCATTACGTGCTTTAAAATTCCAGCACCAGATTTTACTCGGATTTTACATGGCACTGCTGAACCTATCTGCCTTCTGAGTTTCAAAGGAATTTTTGCAGAATTGCTCAAGGCAGCAAAAATGAAGAACAACCAGATGAAGTTAAAGAAGGGACTCCTGCTGCTTGACAAGACTTACATGTCTCAGTGCTTTGAATTTAGGCCTTCTCTGAGGAAAATGGCAATAAAAGCCTCGTTTGCTGATGAGTGAGGTTCTTCCCTCTGTGTGCTGTTTACACAAAGCAGTCACACTCAATAATGAAGAAATCTGGCTTCTGCTCCAAGGCAGCACGTGAATGAGGGGTGATCCAAGGCACAAACCTCCATCAGACCCTCCATCAGAGGAAAATCTGTCTGGACAATTGTGATGAAAACACTGGCTAACTGAGGAATGCTAATAAACCAGGAGAGCAAAGCATGATCTTCAGTGCTGGCCAGCTCTGGCCAGTGGAGAAATCAGGCACAGAGCATTTGCTACACCAGTTCTCTTCCAAGCTTTAATGTTGGATTGATCCCAGCAACGTGGGGATTGGATGTGGCTGCATACAAAGCCTCTAGCACAGACCTGAGCGATGCTCTGCCTGTCTCAGCTCCTGAGCTGGGGTGATTTTTTGGGAGCAGCCAGCTCGCCAAACAGATTGTAAAACTGTGATGTTACAAGCACACTTACCTAAAAGACCAGCTTTCAACAGGATGGCTTTCCAAGCACTGTTAAATATTATTGTAATGGGTTGAATTTATATAATGAGTATGTTATCAGACCCTGTTGTTTTGAGTAATTTGCTTTTTGAGTGGCTTAAAAAACATTGCTCTTAAATGCCTGCGCTCCACTGATTATTTTTCAGTCTTCCTGTGTCATAGGAATTCCTCTGCCCTTGTAGGCAAAACAGCTCTGGTCCTCTCTGCTGAAACCTGTTTTTATAATCAGCAGGGCAGCTGTGTTGTTTTAGCTGGTTTGTGTGGAGGCAAGGTCTGGGGAGGACACAGTGAGAGGCTCTGGTGAGCACTGGCCCGGCAGTGCCGCGGCCGCAGGTGGGGTCGAGTCACTCACCGCTGATGTTCGGTGCAGGGTCAGTGGTAAGTCAGGGATCTGGGGCTCTGCCTGCCCCGTGGGCTGCTCAGAGCCTGCCCCAGACTTGCAGCAGCATTTCCAGCACAGTCCTAAGCTGCTCTTGCTGTCTCAGATAACTCTTCTTGGGGATAGCATCTTCCCAAGTGGAGGAGGTGAGTCTGTGGCTGGGAGGGGTTGTCACAACAGAGATGCTTGAGGCAAGCTAAGGCAACTGTAGGTAGGAAGGCAGCAGCTGAAGCCATTAAATCTCCATGTGATGTTCCAATTCAGATGCAGAAACACATTAGGTCCATATCTATCTTGATTTCTTCCGAGAGCTTACAAGGTAAACAGGAGATAACGTCTCCTCTTTAGCCCAGTGTTGTGCTCCAGCTGAACAATACTCCTTCCTCTTCTTATCAGGTGTCCTGGCTTATCTTAGTTGGAAGACAGCTTTGCCTTCCCCCAGGCACTTGGGAAGCCCTTGGTGCCTGTGGGCTTGGCCAGAGTGATGCTTCTTCTTCCCCAATTCCAGTCAAACCTGCTCCAGAGTAGGGATGGCCAGTCCCCCAAACAAAGGGGTTTAGGACAGTGGTTATTCCTTCAAAAATTCTTGCAGATGAAATGCTATTCCTTGGATGACTGGCCTTTAACCAAAATTCCTGGTGATTTTCCTATCATGCTTCTTCATGTGAGAAAAGTCTCTTGTGACAGAGGTGCTTTGATAAGAGTAATTGGTAGAAAATACCAGTTTGGCTGCGCATTTGTTTCCTGTCTTTCCTAAGGCTAGTGATCCAGAATTACCCCAAGTTTTCCTATATTTGAATAAGTTTAGCAGCTTTTAAATTTAAAAGATCCCAAACGATGATTTCTAATGTGTTAGACTTAATGGCTGGGTTTGAAGCCTGTCTAGAGGAGCAAGGACATCTCTTGTCAGAAGAGTCCAACATGCAGAGCCACAGCCAAACCACTGCTCACCAGAGGCTCTTGCAGGTGAGTTTGGAGAGGGGAGGAAGCCTCCACATTTCCCCAACAGTAAACTCATTGCATTATCATTAAATAAGCAACAGAAATACTCTTCTTCCCTCGTTCCATTTCAGTGCTGAGCTTTCTGGTGCTAAAGAAAATCACGTGATGAAACAAGGAAAAACAGTTTGGGAAAGTTTATTTTAAAAGTCGATGTGCTGTAAAAAAAAGTTTAATTTTTCCCCTATATATATATATATATATATATATATATATATATATATATAAATTATTTCTCTATCTATTGAAAATATCTCAAAGCAAGCTACCTGACAAAAGGAAAACAAAAGTACGGTATTGGTTTTCCTTGCTTTCCCCCCATCTATTGAATAAGGTTTTGTTGGGATAAAATTAAAGTGCTTATCTTTGAATTTGCTTCCTCTGGTTGAGTTGGCACAGTACATTGAACGAAGGAATGTTCCAAGTTCAGAGGTGGCATTGGGGAATCTAGTTAAAATGACATCAAAGGCAGCACAGCGGGGCTGAACATGTGTTTGAAGCTGGATAGATTAGAGGCCATTATCAGCCTTTCGCTACTGTGCTGGGAACAAAAGTCGTTCTTTCCGCTGGGACTGCTGCTGGGGAGAATTAAAAAAAAAAGAGAGAGAGAAAGAAAGAAAAATTGCACTTTCTAACATAATGCCGCGTTCCCTGCGAATGGCCGTGTGGCTTTAGTGTGCGAGTTGTGTTCTGGCACCCGGGTTTTGTGCACTGGTTAAGCTGAAATGTTGACTATTGATGTCGACCAGCAATGGCTAAAATAATCCCCCAGTTTTTTTATTTTTCCCTCGGAAAACTTGCAGTTGTTTGTTACCATCCAGTCTAGAAAAGGTTGCGTCACAATACGGTGAAACGCTTTAACCGTTGTGATTCTCATCATTAAAGAAAATTAAGCCACCTAATGAACACTGTCATGATGCCTGTACAGATGTGGGGAAGTTGTCCTGCTCCCAAGCCGTGTCACTGCAGGCAAAGCAGAGATGATGCTCCCAGCACACTCTTCCTCCTCCTCCTGCATTACCTGCAGCCACTCACCAGAGCTGTAATTAGCCTGGCTCATTTTCTGTTCCCTCATTTGTCTTCGTGCTAAAAAGCACTTGTTAATCATGGGGTTTGTTTTATTTTATTTTAACGGTGTTGCATTTTGAATGCCTGGGTTGTTGCATGAAATTAGCTTCTTCTGATGTAGGTTGGTGGTGATTCTGCCTGCACCCACATTTCCAGGGAGCCAGCAGGGCAGCCAGCATGATGGGAAAGCTGGTGGTGGCCATCTTCACACAGACTGGTGCTTGAAACTCAGGAGGTTTGCAGGCAAAACACCACAGTAAATTGTGTTTTTCTTGCCAAATGGCACCTTGACTTGAAAAATCTGTGGGTTAAACTGTTTGGTTTATGTTCTGGAGAAACAGCTGGGGTTGGGGGGGATAGGTGTTAAGGACATTTGGCCTGTGCAAACATCTCATGTTGTGAGATGTGTCAGAACTGGCTCGTTTTCACATCTCAGAGGGGTGCAGGGTTGGTAGATGTGCCTAGGAATTACATGGTGGCTGGGACAAACTAAATCCCTCCATCCATCCACCTCTGTGGCATTGCATGGCGCTCCCAAGCAGTGACTTCTACTGAATCAGGGAAATTTGTAAAATGAAAAAGCTCCAAATTGCCAAGCTCCAGGCTGGCATTTGTTTATGAATTTGTTGATTTTCACCAAATAATACAAGGTCACCAGGAGATGGGTCTGTGTCCTTTCATAACTGGGCTGCACTCATTCATCTTCTCCTGGTCCTTGGGTGTGAGCAGAGTGGTAGCAATGGTGAGAACGAAAATGCTTTTCCTTTCTTTGCCTGAAGTCACACTTAGGCAGTGATGCTTTGCCATTTGGGGTGCATAGCAAAGCCTGGTGCCTCTGACCCACTGACCCCTATGTACCAAGGATTGTGGCCACCACTGTCTCCTTCCTCTGCAGAGACCTGTGTCACCACGTCTTTCCGCACAGGAGCAAGGCCAAGCAGAGCTGGTTCACTTGGATGTGACTGTCCATGACATCCCTTCTAACCTCATCCAGCCTCCTCTGGGGAGGGGCCTGGTTCTTCCCTCCAGCAACTCCAGTATCAAGCCCATCATTTCAGACTGAGCTAGAGATCGCCTTCGGGAGCAGTGGAGCCTATACCTCCTTTGATAAGCCATTCAAGCAGCTGTCACGCTCTCTTAAAAATATATACCTCGTTCCCTGACTGAGCTCCCCTTGGAGTGGATGCTCATTGAGCTCCCACTCCTCCTTCTCCCCCCTCTCTTAGCCTGCCCTGTGGTTTAATGTGTACATTACAGACTCTTTATAGGAAGCAACCAACTATAAAAGGTACCAGGATGCAGTCCAAGTCCTTCTCCCTGCCCTCTGCCTTGAGCAGCAGTCACAGGAGCCCTGCCTCACTCAGCTTCTGGTGGATGCTGTGTAAGTCCTCCTGGCCCCCATGCTAGAGCTTTTTTGGTTCGGGGACCTGCGTGAGCATCGTTGCTGCATGGGTCCCTCTTACTCTAGGCATGCAAATGTGAAGGGGTCTCCTACCAGCCACTCTGTGTCAGCAAGGCTTGAATGAACATAACGTGTCAGAGAAAGGCACTAAAGCAGGGTGTGTTGTTGTTTTATTCCTGCAGAGATGGGATCCCACCGTACAGACTCCGAAAGCAGCATCGCAGAGAGATGCAAGAAAGTGCCAAAGCAAATGGACGCGTGCCACTACCTCACATTCCTGTAAGTAGCACTATCTCCTTCCCAGGGGTAAATATGCAAAATATGTGAGATCTCTAGCAGACAGTTGCTCTGCTGGTGCTTGAGTTTAATCCCCCTTAGTGCTGTATTCGCTTTAGGGGTGCTTCAAGATGATGTACATTGTGCTAAGAAAAGGCTTGGGGCTTTCTGCCAAACTCACCATTCCAGGCTGCCCAAAACACAGAATTTTCCTTAACCATTCAGTCAGTAGCTGATTGTTTCTCCTGGATGAGAATGGAAGCACCAGCTGGCATTTATCTGCAAGCAGTTCCATGCCCTCGGGTGAGCTGGAGGTGTTAGTGGGACGTGTTGGAGGCTGTTGGACATGGAGGCTGATGCGGCTCTCAACCAAGGTCAGCAGGGGAGAAGTGCAATGGTCCCCAGCAGTATTTCTGCACTGAGCAGCCAAAGGAGCTGTAACCTGTTCCCAAGGACTCAGCAAAGCTCACCTGGGGACACAAGGCAGGAGAAAAAAAAAGGTGCAGGAGTAAGTATTTCATTTATCTGACAGTCTCTTTGGTTGCTCCAGGTAAGCAAACAGCCTTTGGAAGATAAGCACAACTGCTAGGGGTCTGCATCACCATCTGCAGCTCCGCTTATTATTGTTTTCTTTTTCTGAGAAGTTACAGGTGACATTTAATATCTGCTAGGGAATAAAGGTGCTTCTTTCCCCTTTGGACAGCTGGACTCCAGCACAAATCAAATAGGGAGAGAAAAAGCCTCCATCTGTTTTTTCCAGAAGTGCCTTCAAACTTGACGCAGCTGTTCCCATCCTGCCTGCTCAAAGCAGCACAATACCAGCAGAAATACACCCTTGTTTTAATCTGATTTAAAAGGAAAAAAACTCACACCAAAACCACCACTCTTTGTTTTGCCTTTTAAATTAGATTATTTTCCTTAGATTTAAGAGGGTCTCCTGTGCTTTGATCACTGGGTTGACAATAAAAGCCCTGGCTGCAGACGCTCATAGCCATCCTAGCTCAGTCACCTCTCTTTTCACACAGTTGCTTTCACAGTGTGGTTGCTGTTGAAAAGGCTGGCTGGGTGCCTTTTTATTTCACTTGATGCCGTTTTTACTGTAAGCATGGCTTTGTTAGAGTTGAAGTTTGAAAGCTTGGCCTTTATTTTTTGTTGTTATTGTTGTTGCTGTTCCCCAACAGTGGGAACTACTGACTGAATATTCTTTGACTTCAAAGCTTGTCAGTGGCTTTACCTTTTGGATAAAAATAATAGTGGCTTTCTGTTGATGGTGTGCACTGGCAATGCCTCGATGAACTGCAGGTTATAAACTCAGAGTATGGAGCATTAAATATGTATAGTGAGCTCTACTTTAACGAACTTCCATCTGCCAAACATTTCTTTTGTTGAACTGAATAAGTGTCATTCCAGCAGCAGTTCCTTGCAGGCTAATTAGTTTTACTTAGCATTAAATTTTATCGACCCTTTTGGAAACCAGCTTTAAAAACAGGGCAAAAAACAAAGTTTAAATTGCCCACCTGCTGCTTATAAATTTTTATATTATCCTACTTACCTACACAGTCTTTTAGAATTACATATTCTTCCTAAACTACACACAGATGCTTCACAAGGATTTTTTGGTGAAACATCCACTGTTCCCATTAGGTTCTGCACTGTAATTTTAAGCCAGGGGGAAAGGCATCTTGACACATATTTATATGGGAGCCGAGGACTGAGAAGTTGAGTTAGTTCTAGTCTTTCTCCAGGGAATAAAAGTTTAGTTCAGACACTCTGGCACCTCCTGCCAGCCAATTACTGACGCAAAATTGGCATCAACTTCAGAGAGGCACTGTTCTGCCCTCTCTTATCAATCAGCCAAGAAAGGAGAAGGTAATTAGACAATGTGTTTTGACAACACCAGTGTGAAATGTTATAAAGTTACGCTTTAAAATTCAGCTCTAACTGCACACTCTTTGAATTAAACAGCACAAATTAGCAAGGAGCCATGCAAATGTCTCTTCAAGTGTTGCTTTCCGAAGCCAGCAGTTGGGCTCTCCCACAGCCCGTGGCTGAATCAGGCTGGACCTGGGGTTAGCTGCTTCCAAACGTGTGGCAGTGATGAAATCACAACCTTTGAGTGAAGGTCTTTGTGGACTCCTATCTGCAGCATAGCCAGAGTCCATGCTGATAGTGCCTGCAGAATGCACAGCAAGTTTTCCTACTGATAATAGGGAACCTCCTACTTCCGAAAGTCATTTCAGAAGTGCTTTACAGACCTTCCCGTTCCCTGACAAATGAGTTATGGGGCTATTATGCAAAATTCTAAAAGGACTTACATTGCTTTTAATAGCAGCACTTGCAGTTAAGTCCAGAAGCTATAAACTGCAGTGATTATATGTTCAGAGGAGGCTGCCCGCTGGTCCCAGCAGCCAGTGCTGCCTCCAAGTAGTGACAGCGTGTGCTAGTTATGTGGAGCACCCTCTTCAGCAGCAGGACATGTGTGGATGGCCCTGATCTGCATCTTCCACACTTAGCAGCTCACATCTTCCACACTTAGCCAGTCACCAATGCTCTAAGTTTGGAAAAGTTGTGTTCTGTGAAGTGGCGCTCTGCCCAGGAATGCAGTGGGGGAGGATCTCCAGCAAGCAGGGAGACCTCTGGTTTGTGCCTCTGGCAGGAACACATTACACAGAGAGTGAGTGTTGCTTTCATGTGGTTTTCCATCTCTCTCTTGGATTTGAGCAGAGTCTTGGAGCACCAAGGAAGGAAAGAGCAAGCAAGTTCCCAAAGAAAGGGAGAAAGCCCAGAGCACACAGGGCTGTACCTGGCTCTGGCATTCATCTGTTCCCAGGAAAGGATGGGAGATCCTCCTTTTCCACAGCAAATTGGGAAAAATCCAACCTCAGGCATTAAGATCTGTTGTATGGTTGGTGTTTAACTGCATAAAGAATCAATTTTGATGTTCTTGCAGTAGCTTGGTCATGGGGCGGGAGCTCTCCTGTCCTGACGCACAGTCAAGGGTGCTGCAGGGTGGCTTCCGTGGTGTTCCTGAGTGGAACGGAAGGTTGTGAGTGACCACTGTGCTGTGCTGTACAAGTGAGGAGTGCACAGGAGCAGCCTGCTCTCGTGCTGCCTGGATAACTGCAGCTAAATGAGCTTTATGCTCCTGTGAGTTGGGAACCTGCTCGGAATTCCCACCGGCTGTTTTATGCCATTTTCCTCAAACGCCTTGCCACAGCAGGACTCCTTGCTAATCCCTGAATGCTGCTAAACTGGATGCTGAAATCCAGCTATCTGTGAGCTCTGCCACTAGTGTTTCTGGTATGGAAACACCATTTATCTGTTAAAAATTTATGTCACAGAGGAGTGCATTAATCTAAGAAACATGGAGGTTCAGAAGTTCTTTTCTCTTGGCTTCTCTAGCCTGTCATCTTCCTCTAATTTCTAAGACTGACTTGTGATCTAACAACAGCCCCTCAGGCATCATGGAGGCATCAAACCTCTTGTAGAAGAGGGAGATTTACCAACACAGAATTCTTTGGCCCAGTCACATCTGTCAGAAACAGTTCAGCCCAAACCACAGGTCCCTGGAGCTGCTTAGCGAACCTCTACCCAGTGTAATGTTGAAAAACTTCCTGTTTCATCTTAGAGCAGTTGAGGCTGATGCTTCCCAAGGGGAACCTGCAAACTGCAGTGAGATTCTTCCCTTTCAGACTTCTCACATTTCGGATGCCGGTGTGTTCTGATTTACAGCTTGGTCCTTTAAACCTCTGTTTCTCAGGGAAGGTGAAATCCATCAAAACCCAGGAGCTGCATCTGCTTCATGGAGCAAAATCCATGGAATTCCCACTCCATCAGTTCCAAGAAAAGAAGGGGAAGCTGTGAGAGGAGCTGCCTAGTGGAGCTACTGGAGAGCTTGTGTGTCTCACATGTTCTTAGCGGGCTGCTTCTTCACAAAGCTCCCAGAGCTTCAGACACTTCATGTGTCAAGGACAATGTTCTAGTGATAGGTACCCCAAGAAATCCTTCTTCAGAGCAGTCACAAGGGTAGATTGCTCCATCTAGGCCAGGTCAAGCAATTTCTATTTTTCCCAATCCACCTGGCATTCAGCCTCCTGTCTGTTGTCCTCTGCAGCCTCCCCAACACCACGTGGTTTGGTTCTGGACAGATCTATCTAACTAGTGCCATTAAATAAAAGTAGATAGGTAATTAAATAAAACATTAGACTAAACAGTACTTTGAAATGAAGTACTTCCTTTCTAAATTGTTGGATGTAGAATGTCCAGAGACCTCATTCTGGTCCAGACTGAAGGGCTGGATCCTCAAAAACCAGCAAGCTCTTGGACAGTACTGCACCCTTTACTCAGAACGAAGGCATTTGGAACCTCTCTGATTTCAGAACAATAAGCAGCTTATTTACAACTCCCTTGGCAAGATGCTGTATGCTCATGGGAAGCTGGGGGCAGGTTCAAAATCCTGAAGCCCTGAAGGATCCTGCTCTGGGTACAGGCTCAGCCTAGCTGGTCTTTGATGGAGCATATTTCCCCTGTCTCCCTTCTGAAGTCAGGCCCATCATTTGATAAGGCTTCAAACACTTTGTTGTCTTAAGTCTTTTGAACCAGGTCAGTGCAATCCATGTTTTCTGTCTAGGGAGGCAGACAGAGCCCTCAACAGTTATCTGTATTGTTTCAGCACAGAGAATTTGCATTCATTATTCTGCAATACTGTTAGTTTTAGGGAAGTCTGTGTAGCTCATCCTCTGAGCTAGGAATAAAGTCAGACCCGTGGTGATGTTCAGAGCATCATCCTGCTCACCAGCTCTCTTGAGTTACCCTTACAGGTACCCACCAGGACAGCACAGGGCGTGTGCAGCTGGTATCCATGGGGTGAAGTGAGGTTTATTTCAGTTGCACTGATCTTGGATGGTCAGTGACACCCTTGCAGAGGGGGCTGCATCTTGCACCCTCAAACAGGCTGCTTGAGGCCCTCTGCAAGCTGTTGTGCTGAGTGGGAAGCTCCAAGGACAGGGCAGTGGGTTTTGCAGATGCAAGTTTTTCAAAGACAGAAGAAAACAAGTTCAAACTAAAGATTCTTGGGTTCCGTTATGTAGTTTCTGTAGTTGACCTTCAGTCACCTCCAGAGTATGAGAGACTGTGGATAAACATGCTGAGGTATTAGTGGTAAAAGACCCAGAATCACCTTATTTTGAGTTCCTTCAATGCAGCAGTGGTTCCAAATATCTTCAGATCCTCAGCATTGTTG
This sequence comes from Anomalospiza imberbis, assembly GCF_031753505.1. Taxonomy (NCBI): domain Eukaryota; kingdom Metazoa; phylum Chordata; class Aves; order Passeriformes; family Viduidae; genus Anomalospiza; species Anomalospiza imberbis. The sequence continues at coordinate 3,128,224 of NC_089696.1, read as the reverse complement.
GGCCTGCAGGGAACCACCTCATGGTGACAGGACTCAGACACTCCAGCCCTTGCACCCACTGCTACCACAGGTTCAGGAGAGACTTTGGTTTGGGATGCTGCCCTGCATCAAAGGCTAGGGAAACAAAGGGCAGTTCTTTTCCAGTTTTGCTTGTCTGTGGTAGCTGCACCAGGGAGACCCAAGACTGTAAGTGCTGAGCTCTGAGCTGCCTCTCATTAGGCTCATTAAGTGTCTAACGGAGCAGGGCTTGGTGGTGCCATCCATAAACAACCGCAGGGAGAGTTGGCATCTGAGGTGGCAGGAGGGAGGGAACACGTCGCCCAGCAGGTTGGGACTTGTCAGGCAAGGGAGAGAATTCCCTCCTTGGGAATTGCTGCCGTGGCCTCATGGGGAAGGGTGGTGGTGGTGGTCATGGGATTGGGGTTTCTGAGGGAAACAGGATCCCTTAGCCAGAAGTGCTTCCCAGGGCTATGCAGGGGAACAGGGAGACATCCTGAGAAGCTCCTCAGGGTGTAACAGAGCAGGAACCAGCTCTGCTACATCTTCCCGTGTGCTGGAGCACATCTGGAGCCCATTTCTGCACTACACAAAGGTGAAACATGCTACGTTGGCCCCTCTGCCAATATTTCAAGACTGAACATCGTTTTTGTTGATTTCTTGGTGGGGTTTTTTTGTTTTGTTTTTTTGTGGGGGTTTTTTTTGGGTGTTTTTTTTTTTTCAGTTTAGCTTTTTGTGATTCAGGCCTTTGGTTTGCAGGGCTGGATATCCTGGGGGCACTAAAGACATCATCCCAGGGTGGTGACGTCGCCTCCCTCATGTTGTGCCCACTCCAGTGGCTGCACGGATGAAGGGAATGGTTGGGGGTGTGCCCAGCTCACATGGGTCAGTGGGATTGAGATTTCTGGCAGGCTCAGGAAGACCCATCCCTCTTGGCAAACAAAACAAGCAGTGCTTTAACTGGGACCTCTGCAACCCAGCTGGGGTGTCATGAAAAAGGCTTCACCTCCTTGGTGCCATCAGTGGGTTCTTGCTGCCTCTGCTTTTCTTCCCTGCCTTCCAGCTGGCAGAGACAGAAAAGCCAATGTGATTTACATACTTTTGTCAGGTTTTGAGGCAAAGCAGCATTTTAGTGTTCTGCTTTGATCTTCTGGCTGGCCTGGGATAAATTCGGGTGGTCTCTCATTCTTCTTCAAAGTTTTCAAGCTCAGTGTCTGCTTCTGATGCTGCATTTGCTCTTTTGCTATGAATTATCTCACATCTTCACATTTTATTTTGTCTCTGGTCCTATAGAGTGTATATTTCTCTCATGTTGGTATTGAAATATTTGAATGCAGAGTTTTATGCTGTTGAATTTCCAACTATTTTTCCTCCAAATTAAATTTTTATCTCTGGTGCGTCATTTAACTTTTTCTACTATTAAAAAAAAAAGTACAGAAAGGATAAAAATGAGGGGGAGAATGCAGCAGCTGATAGCTTCATACTTCACTACACAAACTTCTTATCCCAGAACCCAGGAATTTAGGAACAAAGTAACTCAGCATAAGGAATCAAGAATGTCCTTGAACTGCCATAAATATTTATTTATCCACCCAGAGCAGGCAAAAAATGGCACCTCTGTGCTTGTAAGAGTGCTGTATTGATAAAGCAAGCAGGGAATCATGGCACAGCTCTGAAAAGCTGAGATGCAATCCTGTAGGATCCTTCAGCAGGAGAGAATGCTTTGTGGGAATTAGGACCTTGGGCTTTGGGCTAGATTTGCAGAGATTGATTGGCACACACTGATCCTCCTGCAATAAGCTGAGTAAGTGTGCACCAGAGTCCTCCCTTCTGCCAAACTGAGAGCATAACTGCTATAAACAGGAGGTTTGAGAGGTTGAAAGGTCTGTACCTTCTTTTGCCACCCTTTGAGACCAGGATATTCCTGTTGACCATGTGTCCACTGGGAGAAAAGAAAGCACTTCCATCCCTGAGTGGAATTTGGTGCCAAAACAGCTTTTTGAATTGCAGCTCCAGAAAACCTTTCCCTTAGATGGGGTGGTGTGTGGAGCTGGTGCCAGCTGAGGAACTCGTGGAGGTGGTGGCTCAGCTTCCAAGCCCCCAGGTCCTGAGCTGCACCTGAGTGCCTGCCAGCCCGTCCTCCCCCAGCTCCCACCGGAACGACCGGCATTTCCAGTTATCAAAGGCTCCCAGAGAAACGTGGGATTTTTCACTCCTCCTTTGCTAAGCCATGCTGTGTTCTCCCTGCAGCGTACCTACCGAATGCCAAAGGATATCCACGTGGAACCAGAGAAGTTTGCTGCAGAGCTGATCAACCGTTTGGAGGAAGTACAGAAGGAACGTGAAGCAGAGGAGAAGTTAGAGGAGCGCCTTAAACGCGTTCGAGCGGTCAGTGATCTTTTTATCTCCTCTGGCAGCCTGGCACTCTGCTTGCCCTGTACCACAGGGAGCTTTCAGCTGCTGTGCAAGCAACTGGGGTGGCCAGTTCCCTGCTCCACTGCCGTGGGCATCAGTGGCACAGGGCTCCTGGAGGCTCCTATAGCCCCTGCAGCTTCCACAATGCTGTTCCCCCATCCATGAAGGGCTCTGTGAGCTTCAGTGCTCCCTCCCTGTGTAAAATACCAACTGTGGCACAGCAGTGCCCACTTCTGCCATCACTCAGGGGCTGTGGATGCTCTCCATCACTCTCTTTAGTACCCTGGCTCTCTTGAGTTTGTGACCAGTCCCTGGGGACTGTGTAAGAGGGGTTCACCTTCCCATAGCAGGTTTTGTGTGACCTCTGTTTCCGCTACAAACGGTAACCAGATGATCTTACGCTTGGGGGTGTTTGTGTCTGCCATCAGGCCATTTCTACCACTACCAAAAGGGTTCTGCCCATCGTAGGAATTTTGGAAGTGGTCAAGTGTGGCATTGAAAAACTCTCCTGGGCAGAATAAACACACTGACCCCACTGGGATACCTAGCCAGTGGCACTGAGGGCTGTGAGCCCTGCTACTGCTGGGGCCCCAGACACTGAGGATATGTTAGATGAACCATGGGAAATGTGCAAGGCCTTTAGCTCCACAGCAAGCTCCAAGAGGGAGAGAGTGAGTCCTGGTCATCTGGAATTACCTGTGTGAGACCCCTGTTCAGCATTGTTCACACAATAGCTTTTCTTCTGAGACACTGCATCTCATGGGTACCTGCACATCTTGTGGTGGGGAAGAGAGGAGAGATCCCAGTGGACACCATGGTGTTACTGAACATCACTAGTTCAGTGTAACCTGCTCTGTAACCTGCAGCCCTCCCTTAAAGCAGAAGTGTGCATTCAGGGAGCTTGAGCTTCTGGGGCTCCAGGAAAGAACATTCAGCCCTGCTGGAGTATTCTAAAATGCTCATCTAGTAGCTCTTTGAACAGGAAAAAGCTGTAGGTTGTAGTGTTGGCTTTAAACTGCATCTGCATTTCAAATGCAGAGAACAGAGGAAGACAGAAGGATCTGTAAGGTCCCATCCATCTCCAGGTGTTTTCCTGCAAACTCCCTATACCTCTGCATCCAGCCAGAAAAGGCCAGCCAGGTACTATTTTGGGATTAGACTCCTGTTCTTCTGGAATTGCACTGTTCTCCTGTCTGGTGACTATTGCTTTCTAGACAAAGGCAGCATTTTCTGCCAACACAGTCCTAGAACACACTTCCACTTCCTCCTCCTCCTCCTCCTCCCATGGCTCCACGGCAGCCCCCACCTGTACTAAATTACATTATCCCAGCCCTCTGCCTCCTTGAAGAAGCTGCCAGTAGCAATACCATAAAATCAGCAAATACCTATGTGCCAGAGAATATATTTAAGTCTGTTTAAACACATTTTTGTGTGACTTAATCTATTTTTAAACCCAGGACTCCCACTAATGCTATATATTAAACCTCTTTGCTGTCTCCAGAATGTATTTCATTGACTGGCTGGCATCTGGCATTAGCCATTCAGGAAAAACTCAGAGTAAGCAATTGTAGCTTTTTTAGGTCAGCACTCAAGGTGCAGGAGCTGCTGGTATCAGCAAGAGAGAGAACTGGAATCCTGATAGATCACAGGGGCTTTTTTCTGTGACCTGAACACCAGGACTGCAGGGTAACCTCTTCCCAGGTCTGCATGGCTCACTGCACAGCAGCACAGGGAAAACCAGGAGCATTAGTCACACTGGGCAGTTACCAGCCAGAGAAGCTGGAAATATTTTGCAAAAGCCAGGGGAAAAGAATTTTTCTCCCCCCTAATGAGCAGCCTGCAGGTTCCCTTTCAAAGCCACATCATGCAGTAACATTAAGAGGAAGCATCTCATTTGAAGCCAAATGCCTTTTACTGAAAAGACTGTCAGGTTTCAGCTTTACAAAAAAGCAAATGCTGAATTCACTAATTATTCTGAGAAACGTGGCAGAGGGTTAGAGGATGTGCATGTTCCCATGTTAGTTTTTGAGACACTTCAGCCTCATGTCCGTGAATGGAAGCTGCTGTCACAGAGATCAGTATTGGATCATACAGATCACTCTGAGCTGAACAAATGGAAAATAAGCCAGGGGGAAGCAAAGGAAAAAAAGAAAAAAAAAATCTCACCAGTGAGATTCTCAGTATTTGAATATGAAGCATTGCCTGACTAGAGAGGGAAATCATTTGCATGATGATCGAAGAGGCTCTCGGGCTTAGCAGAGCTGTTTCCCTTCCCAACCAGCAGCAGCCTGACGGGTGGGACCGGGGGGAGGCAGAGGAGGAGGTTTCCAGCGAGGTATCGCCTGCCTGTGGCTCAGCAGTGCAGCTCTCAGCTCCTCGTTCAAAGGGAAGGGCACCCCCAGCCCTGCTGGGGAGTAAAAATAGCTCAGCAGTCAGCAAAGTTGGAGCTGCATCTCCGGCTGCGGCTGCCTGCGGGAGCTGGTGGAGAGCTCTGTGACAATAGTGCGTCAACAAAGCACCATCTAGTGGTGATGGCAGCGGGGCTCCCTGCCCGCCCCGAGTGTCCCCTGCCCGCCCAGATGGCTGCCCGGCTGGGCCAGGGTCACTGCCAGGCTGGGCCAGGGTCACTGCCCGGCTGGGCCAGGGTCACTGCCCGGCTGGGCCAGGGTCACTGCCAGGCTGGGCCAGCATCACTGCCCGGCTGGGCCAGGGTCACTGCCAGGCTGGGCCAGGGTCACTGCCGGGCTGGGCCAGCATCACTGCCCGGCCGGGCCAACATCACTGCCCGGCTGAGCAAGGGTCACTGCCAGGCTGTGCCAACATCACTGCCCGGCTGTGCCAGGGTCACTGCCCGGCTGGGCCAGGGTCACTGCCCGGCTGGGCCAGGGTCACTGCCAGGCTGGGCCAGGGTCACTGCCAGGCTGGGCCAGCATCACTGCCAGGCTGGGCCAGCATCACTGCCCGGCTGGGCCAGGGTCACTGCCAGGCTGGGCCAACGTCACTGCCCGGCTGGGCCAGGGTCACTGCCAGGCTGGGCCAGGGTCACTGCCAGGCTATGCCAACATCACTGCCAGGCTGGGCCAACATCACTGCCCAGCTGGGCCAGGGTCACTGCCAGGCTGGGCCAACATCACTGCCCGGCTGGTCCAGGGTCACTGCCAGGCTGGGCCAACATCACTGCCCAGCTGGGCCAGGGTCACTGCCCGGCTGGGCCAGGGTCACTGCCAGGCTGGGCCAGGGTCACTGCCCGGCTGGGCCAGGGTCACTGCCAGGCTGGGCCAGGGTCACTGCCAGGCTGGGCCAGGGTCACTGCCAGGCTGGGCCAGGGTCACTGCCAGGCCGGGCCAGGGTCACTGCCCAGCTGGGCCAGCATCACTGCCAGGCTGGGCCAGGGTCACTGCCAGGCTATGCCAGCATCACTGCCCGACCGGGCCAACATCACTGCCCAGCTGGGCCAGGGTCACTGCCAGGCTGGGCCAGCATCACTGCCCGGCTGGGCCAGGGTCACTGCCCGGCTGGGCCAGGGTCACTGCCAGGCTGGGCCAGGGTCACTGCCCGGCTGTGCTGACACCACTGCCAGGCTATGCCAACATCACTACCAGGCTGTGCCAGCACCACTGCCCAGCTGTGCCAGGGTTGCTGTCCAGCTGTGCCAACATCACTGCCAGGCTGTGCCAGCATTACTGCCATGGTGTGCCAACATCATTGCCCAGGTGTGCCAACATCACTGCCAGGCTGTGCCCAGCTCCCTGCCAAGCTCTTCCCAGCTTCTTGCCAAGCCTTGCCCAGCTCACTGCCAAGCTTTGCTCATTGCCAGATCTTGCACAGCTCACTGCCCAGATCTCCACCAGGCTCATTTCTCAGCCTCGCCCAAATTTCCACAAAGCTTTGCCCAGCTCATTGCCAGGCCTTGCCCAGCTCACCACAGCGAGGTCCCAAAACACAGCTCCAGAGCCCACACCACGTGTGTTGTTTATTTCACTGCAGTGTGAGCGCAGTGAAAAGATTCAGCGGAATTGGTTCCTACAACCTTGACTCAAACCGCTGCCCTGCTCAAGGAAAGACAGCAGCTTGGGATAAGCAACCCCAGTTCCTTCATTCACTGCTGTTGGGGTGGTCCTACTTGATGTGAGGTTGAGGCCAGTGTTGGGGGTAGTAAGGCAGGTCCCCATAGACCCACCCCAGGAGCCCCTGCCTGTGGTCCTGCTTGGGGTCCAGATCTGCTCAGTGACACAGATGAGCTGAGCTAATAGGAACTGAGAGAGCCTTTTCTCCCCTTAGCCCATCCTGATCTCAGTCTTGAAGCAAAAGTCCACATTACCTGCAAAAAGGAGTTCTAGGCAGCCAGAGGACTTCCCAAATCCCAGGCACCCATTTGGGTGGACCAGCCTAGGTTCTCACTCTCATGCCACCCTGCTCAGTCGTGACAGCGCTGCCAGAGTTCTGGGCTGAGCAGAAAGGACATGTTGCCATTCCTCAGGGATCTGTGCCAGGGTCAGGTCCTGCGGTGCACATCAGATGATGTTTAAACCTGGGAGGTACCAGCTCCTAAAGCCTCCCAAGTGCTGAGGGTATCACTGGGTATCACAAACTGCTAATAAATGCTCTCCTCAGTGGCAGGGGTGTAGTCAGCCCATCCCTCACCATGCCTTGTCCCTGAGTTTGATGCCCAGGGCTGGTGGCTGGCAAGCTGTGGCCTGTGGCTGTAAATGAAAGGTGCCTCTGAAGTTCTTCAGAGTGATCTGTAAGTGCTGTGTCCTCCAGACATCAGCATCATGTCACATCCCCAGGCTTACAGCGCCCGCACCTTTGGCACTTTGAAAGCCTGACATTGTCCCTGCTTCAGGCCTGAACCCCCAGGTGTGACACTGGGAGGAAGTCTGTTATTTGCTTTCTTGCTGTGTGGTTGGCAGCTGAGACTTTGAAGCTGGTTAGCAAGTGGTGGATGATGGCATCTGACAGGCAAAGCTGATGGGAGTCAGTGTTTTCCAGTAGATGCATTTATCTGGCAGGGCAGAGATACCCTGTGCTGCAAGTGATTTCTTTACTGTGCCAAAGGAGGAAAAGAGAAGGATTAAAGTACTCACTGGAATCCTGCTTATGTAATTAAAACAAATAGGAATCCTGACTTCCAATAAAGCAACTTCATAAATACCTGAGTTTATGTTGGAGCGTAAAGTAGTTCGTCAGCATCAAAACTGTGGCTGTCAGCATGGAGGAGTTTAATTCTTCCTGGCAAGGACTTAAGAGTCACTAACAGCGTGTCCTAGACCAGTGTGAACTGCAAGAACAAGCAGTTAGTTCCAACCCATTTCTTTATCTGCACGAAGTGTTTCACTCCAGCCTTAGCATGCCCAGGAGAAATCAATGTTTGATTTCCAAAACCATTCATGCAGCTGTCGACCTTCACTTGCTCCCTCCTGTCACAAGCCTGCTCTTGGCTTTGCCTTGTGAAAGAGTCATTTGGGTGAGAAAAACCCCCGGTCTCATCTGACTCAGAACTGATTTGCTGCATATCCTGTAGCTCTGGGCTTTATCTGATGGGCTTTGAAGCAGTGCCTTACCAAAGGCACGTAGGAAGCTGAAGGTACGCTGTGGTAAGTTATGTTTCTGCTGCTGGTTGTTGTAGAACCACCTTCAAGGGACTTAGAGTAAGGCTGTGCCTGCTCCAGTTGAGTCGTTAGGCTTGTCAGCTGTGTTTGTAAACCTGGTTGTGATGTGTGGGCTGCCTGGCAGAGCTCCTTGCGTGGTGTGTGGAGAACATTGCTAATGGTGGCTCAAGAAGCAGATACAGAGAGACCTGAGCAGCTCAGCTCGGTGGCACCCAGACTGCACAGGCTTGGCTTGAGCATTAGGAATTTCCTGTCAGTCTGGGACAGGTCTGCAGAGGGATGGTGGATCTCCATCATCTTAAAGGTTTTCAAGATCTGACTGGACTAAACCAGGCCTGGCCTAAGGGTTAGCAGCAGTCCTGTTGCAAGCAGAAGGTGGGACTAGGGACCCCTTCCACCACTCTTTTGTCATTCTCTGATTGTCCCTGTGTTTCTTGCAGGAAGAAGAAGGTGAGGATGCAGACATCTCTTCTGGTCCCTCAGTCATGAGCCACAAGATGCCTTCCGCCCAAGCCTTCCATCACTTTGCTCCTCGTTACGCTGAGATGGGCTGTGCTGGGATGCAGATGAGAGATGCCCATGAAGAAAACCCCGAAAGCATCCTGGATGAACATGTGCAGCGTGTGATGAAAACTCCAGGCTGCCAATCTCCAGGACCTGGCCGTCACTCTCCTAAGCCACGGTCCCCAGAAAGTGGCCACTTAGGAAAGCTGTCAGGGACACTAGGAACAATTCCTCCAGGGCATGGCAAACACGCAACAAAATCAGGAATGAAACTGGATGCAGCTAACTTATACCACCATAAACATGTCTACCACCATATCCATCACCACAGCATGATGAAACCAAAAGAGCAGATTGAGGCTGAGGCCACGCAGCGAGTGCAGAACAGCTTTGCTTGGAATGTAGATTCACATAACTATGCAACAAAGTCCCGAAACTACGGTGAAAACTTGGGCATGGCCCCTGTCCCCATGGACTCTTTAGGCTACAGGTGAGTCTAGGAACACCCAGATTCCCAAAGCCATGACTTCTGTAGGAAGCTCTTCCATAAACAGGCTGTAGCATGTCAGGGAAACAGCAGTTGAGCCTTTTCCTGTGTGAGCTTATGCTGGGATGTTGTTTGAGGGCTCTTCCCCTTCAGAAATGGATATGCCCTGGTAACATTTATAGATTTTTTTTTTATCTCTGTGATCTGGTACTGAAAGACACCCTCTAACCAGAATTTTTATTGGCCTTGGTTATAAAATAGATTTTCTACTCCTTAAAGCAGTGGAGATGCTTAGAAATTGCAGGTGCTGGTCTGCTTCTCCATGTACTAGGAGTTGGATGTTAGGGCTGTATCTCGAGGTCTGGGTGATAGAAACAGGTCTCTTAAGGTGTTTATGAGAGGACAAATGCCCCCACTTTATTTGTTGCAAGGCTGAACCCATTCACCAGAAGGGCTCCTTTCTCTTCCTAACAGAGCAGTGGACGCTGCAGTGCTGCCCTTGCAGCCAGTCCCAAGGGGATGTTCTCCAGGGTAGGGCACCCTCTGCCCAGAAAAGCCATTCGGCTGCATTGCAGGCTGTTGTCTGTCTTTCCTTGGCCATTTGAATTCCTCTATCCCTTCCATGCTGCAGGGAGAGGGGGGAGCTCCTTTTCTGTGGCAGGTGTTGCTGGTCCTGCAAAGGTGGGAGTGCAGCTCAGGGCTGACCATGCTGAGGGATGGGGGTGGAGCAGCCACGGGGGAAAGCTGTGCTCACCCTGAGTGTGTCTTGCTCCCCAGGGCTGAGGCTTTGGGATGTTTCTTTGCAGTGTACCATGGGTGGGACAGTTAGTGAAGGCAGGTTGGCTGGGTCTGCAGCAGTCAGGATCAGCTTTCTGGGGTGGCAGGAGGGAGGCACAGTGCAGAGGAAGCCAAAGCAAACTGCTCTTCAGGAGGGAGAGGCACTTAATTCCACCACATTTGTATGGGGAAAGGGTTGTTGCTTCAACAGAGATAAGCATGGCCATGCTGGGCCAGCCTAAAGCCTCATCTAGACACAAGATTTCCTTCTAACAGCAGCTACAGCATATATTTAATGAGATTTTTAAAGGACACACTCAGACCTGTCCTTCCTCTGGCACAAACTCCCAGATCCTGGCAGTCCCTGAATTAGAAGCTTCACAAGACAAGGATTTGCATCCAAATGGTCTTGTTTGGTAGCCAGCAGTTTGTTGTGGTGGCTCCTCTGACTCTTTGTTGAACCCAGCTGGTGTGCTGTTCCCCCAGCCCCCATGACTGTGCCTGTGGGTCAATGACAACCTGCAGAAAACAGCATTATTCTGCATGCACTGAACCTGATGCTGCAGAGTTGCATCATCCCATGTTGGGAGAAGCAGAGATGTTGTCAGCTTGCCCTGCCTTTGTAGATCTGCAGCAATTCCTTCCCAGGCTTTTTCCAAAAAAAAAACCAGCAAAGCTATCTTGAGGGACTGCTGCTCCTCTGTGGTGTTCAGGTTGTTTTTCCTGTGTGTTAGTGAACATGCAGGAGTGAGGTCCTGTGCAGTAAAGCAAGTGCATGATGAGGACAGTGGGAGTCTCATGGAGTGACAGGCCAGCACAAGGGAATTCTGCATGACCTCCTGAGCATGGGGCTACTTGGCTGGGCACGTGGCTGTGTGTGCCATGGCATTCCTGCAGGAGCCTTTGCTGCAGCCACAGGTGTAGCCAGAGTGTTGGCTACTGCCTGGCATCCCTCTGGCTACGGTGGTTGATGTGGCTCGGCTTCCCCCTGGGAGGCAGCCCACCCTGCTAGGATGTGATCTTCCACCATCAGGTGAAGCCTCATTCAGTTGAGGATGAGAAGCAAACTCTGGGCATGGCAAGTCAGGGTTTGGGGTATCAGTGAATCGGAGGGTGATAGGAAGGATTCGTGTTTCAAGCAATGGTCAGGCATGGAGAGACAGACAATGAGTAACCTCCTGCTCCGAGCAAAGAGCTGGGGATTTAACACAGCCCTTCTCATGGCAGGAGATCTTGCCACGGCTCATTTGGCCAGAGGAGAACTTCCCTCTCCCCACAGGTTGCTGGGCAGAGAAGCTGCTGTGCCCAGGTCTTGGTAGTCTTACTCTTACTCTTAGCCTGAACTGTGGCATGGGTGGTTTGAGCTTTGGTAGAGCAGGGAGCTGTGGAAAATGCCTGGAGATAGATGTGTCCATCCTCTGCCCCTCTGGTGGTTGGCATAAGCAAAACACTAATGTCCCAAGCTTTGTTCTTGCAGTGGGAAAGCAAGTCTGCTCTCAAAAAGGAATGTTAAGAAGACCGATTCAGGGAAAAGTGATGGTGCCAACTATGAGATGCCAGGATCTCCTGAAGACGTGGAGAAAAACCAGAAGATCCTTCAGTGGATCATAGAAGGAGAGAAGGAGATCAGCAGGCATAAGAAAACAAACCATGGGTAAGGGCTGGCAGAGCAAGGGATACCTAAAGCAGGCTGCCTTCCTCCCAGACATCTTGGGAAGGCAAGAATCCACCACAGAAGGGTTTAGACCCTTAGGAGACTGAGGATTACTCGGGGGCTGTGAGGGCTGTTGTTTCTGAAGGATAACTCGTGGCCATGGCAGGAGTTTGCAGCCCCAGGGGAATCTTAGAAATTGCTGCTGTGGTTCCAATGTGGATAACATGGCACATGGTGGGCAGGGGAGGGCATCCTGTGGGAGAATGCCACAAAAGATCGAGCTGCCTTTTCCTGAGTTCATTTTTATGTGTGGGATTGATGGGAGCCCTCACATTAGTCAGTGGGGTTTGTTTCAGGGTTGGGCTGCTCACCCTGATGTCTCAGGACTTGCTCAAAGTCTTCTTTGGATTTTGGTTGCACCCCTCTTCTCCCTTGAAAGCCATGCTGTGAGGAACTTCCCAGTGCTGCATGTGTCCAGCGGCAGGTCCCTCTGGGAATGACTGTGTGCCTGTGCAGAGCATCTCAGTGTTCCATGTAAAACCTCTGTGTTTGTGTGTAGCTCTTCAGGTGCTAAGAAACAGCTGCCCCACGACATGGTGCGGTCCCTCTCCATCGAGCGACCTGTGACGGTGCACCCGTGGGTCAGCGCCCAGCTCCGGAACGTCGTCCAGCCTTCTCACCCCTTCATTCAAGATCCTACCATGCCACCCAACCCAGCCCCCAACCCTCTCACCCAGCTGGAGGAAGCTCGCAGGAGGTTGGAAGAGGAGGAAAAAAGGGCTGGAAAACTCCCCCTTAAGCAAAGGTATGATGATACGGTCTGATTCTGTGTGGGAGGGCTGGGAGAGAGGGATGCTCTGAGGGATGTCCATGTCCTCTGCTCTGGTCTCCAGCATGCAGAGAGGTCAGAGAAATCTGCCTCAGTCTTTCTGACATGATGGTGCAAATGCTAAAACCCACCTTGAGGCCGTGGGCTTGTGCTCTGTGCATGGAGAGGCTGGAAGTGCTCCTGGCAGGATGGGAAGGAGCTGGGCAGAGGGAGCATGGCTGGAAGAGCTCTCGCCCCTGGTGCTCGCTGGCTCTGCACTCATTCACAGTCACACAATGACTGCAGAGCTCGGTGCAGGAGCAGAATTCATCAGGATGCAGAAGAATTAAGTGCAGAAGACAAATCTGTCTTTGCTCTTTATCTCCATCTCGCACAAGCTTCCAGCAAAGGCTGTTGGTGGCCTCTGGATGAGAGCTCTGTGCTGGAGCCCTCCTGCAGCAGCTCTGACTCTGCGTGACCATATCCAAGTCACTGCATCTTTCTGTGACTCAGCTTAATGGCTGTTGCCGAGCTCATTTTCCTGCTCTGTTATCTTTCAGGGGACATCATTTGCAAGGCACATGGAGCTCTCTGGTGAAAAGCATTTTGGAAGTGCTAGATAATTACTGTTAACAGCTAAAAGCACTTTGTCCATTAAAAACCTTTCACAGCTCTCCAGGTGTCTTCAGAAAACTTGACACTTTGCGGTCTGACTCGTAGAAGCACAAATGTAATTTAAAAAAGAAGCTCTTAATTGACAGGCTCCAGTTATTTTCACTTGCAGTGACCACGTAGATTTCTGTGTATTCATGTCAGAGCATTGATTGAAAGCCAGGTAATTAGAGGGCTTTCCCAAGCCAGGTTAAGCCAAGTTTATGGGATCTACCTTTGGCGTGTGTGATTGGATAGGGTTCATTAGTACTGTCATTTATAGTTGTACTAAATTCATGCACCTTCCCCAGAAATGTCTGTACACACTTTGAAAACAGCAGCCTGGGCTATGCAATTAATATTCTGACAGTAATTTGGCATGTATTATAAAAGTGGCTTACAGGGGAAGCCCATGGTGTGTGGTAAATGCCAGGCGTGCCAGCAGCAGGATGGGCTGAGCAGTCCCAGTGCTGGGCTGCTCCGCTTCCACTGCCTCTCCATGAGGTCTGGCTCTTCTCCCAGTGATGCCGTGATCCCCCAGCCCTACCCCATGCCTGGAAAACCAGAGTGACATTCACCAGTGGGGAACTCCTTGTGAAAAGTAGATGTGTCTGTGTCCAGTAGCACGCAAAAATGGATGCAGTGGTCCCCAGGGAGCCAAAGATTTCTGGATGTTGAAATCTCTCTGCTGGATTTTGGTAGGATTGGCTGCTACAACTGAAGCATACCTGAGCTGGCAGTTTTTAGAAGGCTCCTGCTCTGGTTGGCCCAGGAGCCTGCCTGGAAATAGATCCCACAGCTCAGTGAGAACAAAGTTGAGACTGAGAGAGGAGCTCCCATGAAAACACCATTTAATTTCAGTCAGGAGCTTTGAAGAGCTCTGGGAAATTGGAGCCAGTGTCCCAGGTTTGTCAATAGCCTTGGGGAAGCATAGAGAGGTGGAGGTGAGCCCGGAGGTGTCCTTGAGGCTCCAGTTGAGCTGGCTGTGGGTGGAGAGCACACTAGGGCCAGACTGGCCTTGCCAGCACGGTTACCCAGCTCTGCAGCCACTCCTCCCCTCTGGCACAGCCTTCCCCACCAAACTGCCCACTGCCAACAGCCCTGCTCCCACTGCAGCACTGCCCCACTGTAAATCAGTGAGGCACCTGCAGTGACTGTGCTGGAATTGTAAACATTCTTCCAGAAAAAGCATTTCTCTCCCTTTTTCACAGCATTTGGAATGACCCTGATCTCTGAGATAGCAACCTGGCTGCTGGTGGCAAGCAATTCAGGATTGACCATCCAGTGCTAATGACCTGCAGATCCAGCAGCACACCAGTGCTCAGCATGGGTGTCCCAGGGACCACCAGGTTTTTCCATGGACAGACAGGTTTTGAGCCATTTCCTGTAGCTCAGTCTCACATTTCACACCTGGATTGAAGTAATTAATACCAGCTCCTCAGAGAAAGGATATTTTGCAAGCAGGGAGAACATTTAGCATGAGATGACTTTTGAATCAATTGTGTTGGCCCAAGATTGGAAGAGGGGCAGAGCCTGTGGCTGGGACACCCGCTGAGGTAACATCTGCTGGGTGCATTTTGGGCTTTCCAAAGCTCTCCAGCCCCAGGGTTGAGTTGGAGCAAGCTGGACACCTTTGCATCACAGCAAGGTTGGATTGGTGCTGCAAACCAGACGTGGATTCCCTGTCCCAGCACTGGTGGGATGCACAGCTGTGGGTCCGGACTGGGGTGCAGATGCAGTGAGGGGGATGAGTGCTGTTGTTTCCCTGCTGGATGGTATTTTGTGCTTGTGACAAACACAGCAATAGGAGGTGATCTCAGAAGGGGCAGGGCGTGGTACCTGGCAGTATTTCTGGGTCACACTGACACCCAGGAGATGGGTGCAGGTGGCAGATTTAATGAGGCAGGGCTCGGAGTCGGTCTGATGGCCTTTATGTGCAAGCCAAAGTCTCAGGAGATCTCATGGCAATGACGAAAGTGGAGTCAGTTGTGTTGTTTCATTCTCCTTAAGGGAGCTCTTGGAAAATTACATTGTCAGTGATTCCATATTCATCAGCTCTGCTTCAGCCTGCTAAAGGTCTGTGGCTGCAGTTTGGGGTGTGGGTGAGTTCTGCTGATAGAATTAAAGCAACAGGAAAATCTTCTCTTGGTATATTGGTGATAAAATGAAGACTGGGGAAAATGTGGGCCCTGTCTGGGAGGAAATGGGAGAGCTAGTTACCTGGGGCATGCACAAGGCTGAGGTACTCAATGGCTTTTCTGCTTTGGTCTTCACCAGTGAGTGCTCCAACCACAGTACCCAAGTCACAGACAAAGGCAGGGACTGGGAGAAAGAAGAACCACCCACAGTAGGAGAAGATGAGGTTTGAGACCATGTAAAGAACCTGAAGGTGCACAAGTCCATGGGACCTGATGAAATCCATCCACAGGGCCTGAGAGCACTGGTGGATTAAGTGTCTGAGCCACTATCCATCATATTTGAGAAGTCATGGCAGTCTGGACAAGTTCCCACTGAGTGGAAAAGGGAAAGCATAGTCCCCATTTTCAAAAAGGGAAAAAAGGAAGGCTTAGGGAACTAAAGGCTGGTCAGTCTCCCCTCTTTGTTTGTCAAGATCATTTTTGGGTACTGCTTCAGGCATCATTTTGAGGGCACATCTCACTGCAGTCAGGGTGAGTACGTTCAGAAATGGCCTTTCAGATGTGCACAGCAGGAGGAAGGACACTCCCAGCCACTGGCACCGTTCCCTTCTTGCTTCTGCCACAGCAGAGCTCAGGGATGTCCTGTCCTCTCCATCTCCCCAGGCAAAGGAGGACAGCAGCCCTGAGGAAGCAGCTCTGCTCCTGTGCCAGGCTCATCTCCAGGTCCCCAGGTACACAGCAGCCCTCTCTTAATGATGACTTCTCTCTAGCAGGATTAGGAGAAGCTTAGGGATGCTGAGGTTTTCCAAACCCCTTCAATTAACTTCTGGCTCACAGGATTCACAGAATTTGCCTGAATTTATGACCCATTTTTTCTTTAAATGCCTTATATTTTTTTTCCAAGGATGACTCAATTCCTTAATATTTTTTCTCGCTAAAGGGCATCCTGTATTTTGATACAGGGATGGGAGAGGCTCCAAGAGCTCTGCTGGCACCAGGAGCAGACCCTTGCCTCTCAGAATGCTGCATCTTCTCCAAAGGTCTCGCAGGCAGAGCAGGCACCCAGAAGATTGTTCAGCTGAACTTTAGACCTCTCATGCCTGTAGGAAGAGGTGGAAAGGCTGTGTCTGGTATTGGTTTGCAGTGCCAGTGTTTATGTGGGCACACCATGAAAAGGTGCTCTGCCCGCCAGCCACTGTTTAAAGGTTAAGGTCAGAGTCATTTCCAAAACTGCGATTACCTCATGTGCTTGGCAGATTCTGTGGTTTTTACAGCAACTTTCCAGTCATGTAAATACAAAATCATCTTTTTTTATCCAGTGTGCTTTTAAAATAATTTTTTTTAAAGCTGCCAAATGTGTTTTATGTGACTTTGAAAGGGAAGGCTGCCTCTGGCTCAGACCACGCATGCCAAGGTACCAATTTGTGTAGGCTGCTCCAATGTTTGTGCAGCGTTTTCGGCACCCCAGATGAAAGGCTCTGCAGAAGGGCAAAGTAGCCCGAGCTGAATTATTGTTGCTTTTGTCTGTCTCTGAAAATGGGGTGAGGGCTGGGCTGACAGTTTCAGTCTAGTGATGGCACCACATAGCTGAACCTGGTGTGTGGGCTGGAAGCAAAGACCAGACCAACATTTTGAGAGCTGGGAAAACACAGGAGGTGTAAAGTCACTGAGGTTTTGGGGATGGCAGCTGCCTTGGCACCCTGCATGGACAGCGCAGGCAGCAGAGTCTCCAGGACATGCCATGCTGGGAGCTCCATCCCCTCAGACCTCCACGTACTCTGGGAGAGGTGCCATGGGGAGCTGTGGGGTGCAGGAACATCCTGCCTGCAGGTGTGGGCCACTGGAAAGTCCTGCTGGGCTGTTCTGGCCATGGTGACAATGATCCCAAGCAGTCTGGGCACTGTCTGCATGATCATGCCTTGTGGGATGGTGCTCCAGCCCTGTGTGCTGGTGTGCACCAGGAACATGGTGAGATGGTGATGGAGATGATGGTGACCTGGCTCTAGTGCCTTGGCCTGGGGTCCTCTGCTAGTGACTCCCCAAACCATGCTGTGAGGAGGGCCGTACTCTCTCAAAGCCTGGAGACAGCACAAAGGGGCTGAGTTAGAACCTTCACCCTCCTTGTAGCTGTGTCCTGGCCTCATTCAGGCTTTCCAAGTGCTCCTTGACCAATCTTGGTGTGTGTCTGCGTGCCCAGAGAGCTGTTGGTGGCAGCAGGCGATGCTCAGGGACTGCACTGCGTTTCCACCAGCCCATCTGGGGGGCCCTGACCTGCTCCTCTCACCCAGCAGCCCCGAGCCCTGCCAGGTACCCAGCACGATGGTTCTGAGCCCCCTGGGCTGGCACTGAGCAGGTCCCTTGTGTGTGTGCACAGCAGGTTGAAGCCCCAGAAGAGGCCGGGCAGTGGCGCGTCGCAGCCCTGCGAGAACATCGTGGTGGCGTATTACTTCTGCGGGGAGCCCATCCCCTACCGCACCCTCGTCAAGGGCCGCGTGGTGACGCTGGGACAGTTCAAGGAGCTGCTGACCAAGAAAGGGAACTACAGGTAAGGGCTGCTCCCCACCTGTAGGAAGCTGCCAGCAGCTGTTGGTGACCCCTGGCAGATGCCACTGCCAGGACACAGTGGCGTTGCCCCCACAAAGGGGAGGGTGGGTGGAGGTGGGTTAGGAAGGCTTCCCCAGGGCTGTGCTGTTCTGGGGATGTGGCAGCATGGCCAGGGCACCTGGGCTGGTGAAGAGGCAGGTTAGCAGGGGGGAGGGAGGTTGGGTTTTGTCCTGCATCAAGGCTTGCACCTCCAACAGGAGCTGCTGAGCTGCCCTGTGGGTTCCTGGGCAGGTGCAGTCAGTGCTCAGTGATGCTGTGGGGACCCTCTTAAGTTCAGAGCTGTTTTTGCTCCTCTCAAAGTTCCCTTTGGTGAGGACAGGGAGGTTGGGTCCTCTCAGAGTCCCAAAGCAGTCAGACGTGGGGCATGGAGCTCTCCAAGTTCCCACTTCCAAGTAGGAGCTGCCATGGGAAAGCCTCCCTAGAAATGCTCCACCAAGACAAGTGCCTCGGCCACTGCTTTTGGGAGAGCTGTGAATGGGCTTGGATTCAGGGCTGGAGCTCCTGACCATGCTAACATGGATCCTGACCACTTTCTGTGGTCACTGTTGAGGGCAGGGGCAGGAGTGTGGCCTCAGTTCCCTCCATGTCTGGGGGAGGAGCTTCCTGTGCTCCATGAGCTCAGAGCCTGGGTACAGAGAAGGGCTGTACCCAGGTTTGGGGATCGTGGTGCCCTGTGACCATTCACGTGTTTTTTTTTCCCTTTCCCCCTTCCACATTTCTGTTTTTTTCAGGTATTATTTTAAGAAAGTGAGCGACGAGTTCGACTGTGGTGTGGTCTTCGAGGAGGTGCGGGAGGATGACACCATCCTGCCCATCTTCGAAGAGAAGATCATCGGGAAGGTGGAGAAGATTGATTAGGCTCCAGGGCAGTGAGGACAGGACTGTGAAGGACTCTGGGACCGGAGGAGAAGGCCTGGGGTGGACGCTGGCGGTGCTGCCACCACGGGCACCAGGCGAGCCCAGGGCAGAGAGTGGCAGCTCTGCTTTCCAGCACGGATCTGGGCAAGCTCCAGGGTGCCAGTGGATGCCCTTTCACCCCACAAACCTGCCAGTGGGAGCCTGGGCTCCCTCTCCATACCGAATATAAGTGTAATGTAGCATTGTACAGTGCATTAGAAAGTGTAATATGACCTTGTTTACTAAAGCTGCATATTTTTGATATATTGTAATAAAAGGAAAATATTTCCAATGTCACAGTGCTCTTATGTAAATGTAAAACATACAGGTACTGCAGAACTCACCCAAAGTGTACAGCCATCCATCAGACTCCGGCTGCTCCGCGCTTTCCTGGCACCCTGCCCCGTTCTCCCGGCATGGATGGCTCTGGAGCACCGTGGGGTAGAGCAGCCCTCACCCCACCAGCATGGAAGGGGCAACCCCGCTCCAAAGGGGCTGTGAAGATCATTGAGCCATGTGGAAGGAGTCACCTGTGGCCTCCTCGGCAGGCTCAGCTGCTGGACGTGGTAGGATGGGTCTTTTTTTCTCCTCCTGAGCTTCCTTGCAACTTGAGTAAACCCCCGAGGGATAGAAGGATCAGTGCCTGTTGGGACTGTGGGCTTCCCGCAGAGCAAGGACCAGCTCAGAGCCAGGGTGGCAGGCTGGGTGCTGGCATCCCACGGCCTGCACACTCCTGTGTGTCCCCATGGAGAAGGGATTGCCTCCCAGGAGGGTGCTGCAGTTCTGCAGAGGGCTGGCTCCTGTGTGCCCGGTGCAGACATGCCCAGACCCCTGGGCCAAGCTCTGGCTTTAGGCAGGGCTCTCTTTAGGAGAGCCATAATGGGGAAGCAGGCATTAAAGCTGAAGACAAAATATGTCTTTTTATGAGTCCTGCATCTTTCGTCAGCTTCTGTGTCTCCGGGGAAGCAGCAGGAGGGCACTGCACCAGGGGGTCATTGATGCCAGTTTGTGGCTCATGTAGCGCCAGCAGGCAGCCCTGGGAAGCCTCCTGGGCTTACTCAGCTGCAAGGAAGCTGGGGCTGTGCCGGTGCTCCCCTCATCCTGTCCTCGCCCAGCCCAGGCCCTGCTGCTCCAGCACAGCCACGGCTCTGTGCCAGCTCCTTTAGAGTGCCCTTGCCCACCCATCTGGGGGTGGCCCCAAAGCCCGGGGGTCCATGGTGGTGCTGGCCCTGCTCAGAGCCATCCCCAGCCCCAGCAGTGGTGGAGCTGCCAGACCCCATGGCACCAGGCCGGGATGGACTGCGCCTGTTGTACATGTCACCGAGTGCCTTTAAACACGGTTCTGGACTTGCCTAGTGCGCTGTGTGCAGTCCAGCAAAATCTGCTAATGTTTTCAGCCCGGGAACAGTGTCAAGAGGAGTTTTACTCAGTTTTTTGAAGTTCTGATGGTGGTGTGTCTGGTGAGGTTGTTGGCGTGCCCGGGATTTCCGTCCCCCCCTTTTTTTTCGGGGGGTCCCTGTAAATATGTACAGTGGCCATGCAGCCCCGGCATTTCCTCTGCATTCTCATGTGCTGACTTGTACAATGATCTTTTCAAAGGTACTTGGATAAAATGAAATAAAACCCCACATCCCACTGCCTGCTGCTTTTTTTCCTTCCCTGTGGAGCCAGCCCAGGCCCTCAGCAGCCTCTGGGATGGACAGAGGATGAGGCAGGATTGGTGAAGGGCATAGGGTGGGACTGGGGCTGCTCTGGGTTCCCTGGAGGGGTGGCTGAGCACATCCTGGCCCCACAGGACCAGCATGTTGCCCCTGAAGGAATGGCTCAGCAGAGAGAGGACAGTGCTGGAGTTACCAGAGGCTACAAGCCAGTCTTACGTGCCAGTAGAACCCCGTGTTGCCTGGCTTGACTGTGACAGCAGCTCCTGGGGATTGCCTGGGTCTGGTATGTCATGAAGGAGAGACCCCAGCGGGTCCCCCATCACCTGAACCCCACCAGTGCAGCACGAAGGCCAGCATGGAGAGCTCCTTGGCCACCTGGTGCCATTGCAGGGTTGCCAGGATCAGTGCTAGGGCACAGCTGCCCCAGGGGGACAGAGACCCTGCTGTGTCCCCTAGATAGGTGGGTGCTCCCAGCACATGGAGACACAGACACAGATCAGAGCCCACATTGTTTCCAGGTGGTTTATAGCATGTGCATGAGTAGGACAGGGCTCACAACTCATCCCGGGATTCATCTGTCCGCGGCGTACTTGGCTCCTTCTTGCCCGTGCTGTTCCCGGGGGTCTTGGTCACCTGGAGAAGGCAGGAATGAGGCATGCATGGACACACACTCCCTGCCTGACCCTGTCCCTGTCCCCATCCCGTAGGATCCATCCCCTCGCCCAGCAGGGGCTGGGGACAGCCCTGGGTAGGGGGCTGTCCCCTGACCTCACTCACCGGAGGCTCCTCAGGCAGCGTCCCCCCGTTTTCCAGGAACTTGGAGAAGGTCTCCACATCTCGGCTGCTCTTATACTCAACCATCTGGAGCCATGGGAGCAGAGGGCGCTGAGGGTGCCACCGTCCCCCAGGTGCTGGTGACCCCACAAGTGCCCACACCTACCTTCCTGCCCGGCCCCGCGGGGAAGTAGTACAGGGTGGGGTAGCCGCGGATGGTGATGTTCTCCAGCTCGTTGGCCGTGGAGTCCATCTCGGCGATGACGATGTCCTCGCGGTCCTTGTAGCGCTCAGCCAGCTCCTCCCAGGCGGCCTCCATGGCCTGGCAGTGGGGGCACCACGGCGCGTCTGCGGGGCGGGCGCACTGACCAGGGGTCTGGGACGGGGCTGGGGCTATCCTGGAGGGGCTGAGCCCCACAGAGGAGCTCAGGGAGGGACATGAGTGGCCCTGGACTTACAGAATTTGACAAAGACGTTCTTGGTTTCATCGAAAGCCACCTGCTCAAAGGTCTTCCCCACCAGGACTTTAACAGGCCGCATGTCCCAGTCCTCAGGGGGCTCTGCACTCAGCAGGTGAGGCTGTGGGGACAGTCAGGACAGCCACAGCCTGGGCTGAGCAGTGCCAGAGGCCCGTGGGGCACAGTGCAGGCTGGGGCAGGGGTATGTTCCTGTGCTGCCTTGTGGACCACATCTTCCCCTCTGCTGCCATCCCAGCTCTGTGTGTCTCCATGGCAGCAGCCTCCTGCCCCCCTTGCCCATAACAGATCCCCAAATGCTCAAGCCTGGCAGCAGGAGTATCAGCAAACAGGTCTCAGGTGTTCACCACACAACCATCATCCTTAAGCTTCTGAGCCAACAGCCCATCTCTCACCACAGGGCAGAATCCATCGGTGCTGGCTGGCACCGTGCTGCACCCCTCACCTTCACTTTGCCGTCCAGCACCGCCTGGATGAAGGTGCGAATGGCCGAGTCCGAGAACTTGTCCTGCTCCATCTGGTACTTGTGATTGTTCTTCATCTTGACCAGGCGCAGGGTGGGGGCATCAGCAGCGGTCATGCCAAAGAAGGGCAGGACGTCGGCACCATGGCCGGTCACATCCACCACCACGAAGAGCACCTGGGCAGGGAACGGGGGACACTGAGGCTGGGGAGTCCCAAAGCCACCCTCCATGTCCCTACCATGGGGCCACCTCACCTCACCCCGGAAGTCGCTGGCAGCTGCCCTGAAGCCGTCCTGCAGCGACAGCTGCTCCGGTGAGGACTTGTTGAGGAAGAGCAGCATGTGATGGGGGATCTTGGCACTGAAGATCTGGTTAGATGTCTGGAGACGAGGAGGAGGAGAATGAGGGCAGGGCAGCCATGGCCCTCAGGGGACGGTGGCAGGGCTGGGGATGGGCTGTACCTCGTTGGTGAACTCCATCACCAGCTGCAGGCTGTGGACACGGAGCAGCCGGGTGATCTCAGCTGTGTCCAGCCCCCGTGCTGGGTCCACAGGGAAGTTTGTCTGTCTCTCATCAAACTGCCAGGGCAGGGGCCTGTGAGGGCTGAGGGGAGGACAGGATGGCCCCACCACTCCCCCGCCACCCCCTCACCTTCTTGAACAGGCAGACGGTGTCAGCTGACAGCCCGTACGCCTGGAAGAGCTCAGCTGCCTCTGCCACGCCGAATGTCAGGTCCACCATCTCGGCAGCCACCTCGAAGAACGCCTGGGCTGCCTCACCCCTCAGGTCCTGCACAGCCACCCGTGAGTGCCACAGGCTCAGCCACGGCCGTGGCCCAGCCCCAGCCTGCCCCAGCCCACCTTGAAGAAGCCGACGACCACCAAGTCCTGGGAGTTGATGAAGGCTGCGATGGTGTCGGTGTCCTGCAGCAGGGTGGCACTGGGGCCAGCCCGGCGCTGCATCCAGCGCACAATGCCCTGGCTGTCCATGCGGCCTGGCACACAGATGTCACCTGACACCCCTCTCCAGTCTGACACCCCTCCCTGTGCCACCAACCTCAGCCACCCACCACCAGCACCGTGGCACTGCCTACCATGATCACCTCATACATGACACTGTCACCTGTCCATTATCACCACCAGGACATTGCCACCCCTCTCACCATCACCACCCTGTGACCCCCACAAGGACAGTGCCACCCTCGACCATCAGCCCCTGCCACCCACCCCAGCCTCATGGCAGTGTCCCCCTGGACGGGTGCCAGGGACACTGTGTGGTGCCACAGCCCTACCGGTGTATTCCAGGGGGTGGGTGCGGTTGCCATCACGGAAGAGCTTGAGCGTGGGGTAGGAGGTGATGCCAAACTCAGTGGCCAGGGCTGTCTGTGCCGTGGCATCCACCTTGCCCAGCCGGGCTGGGCTGGACTCATTCCTCAGCTCGGTGGCTGCCTGGGCAAAGGCGGGAGCCAGCCGCTGGCAGTGCCCACACCACGGCGCGTCTGTGGGTAGGGGACAGCATTGATAACGGGGACAGGTGTGGGGACAGCCCAATGGCTGTGTGAGCTCACTGGGCCCCAGCTTGTGCCCCTGCCACACCCACACCATGTGTCCCTGTCTTGTGTCCCACACCCGTGCTGCACACCCCTCACCCCGTGCTCTGCCTGTGTCCCTGCTCTGCGCGTCCATCCCCATCCCATGCCCTGCCCCATGGCCTGTGCTCTTGCCCCTCTGTCCTACAGCCTTGCCCCTGCCCATGGCACCTGCTGTCCCTCCTGTGCTGTACCCTCCCGTACCTCTGTCCGTGTCTGTGTGTTCTGCCCGCACTCAGCCACAGCCGGTCCCCCCTGCCAATATTCCCTGCCCCACATCTGCCCCTGCCCACACCCCTGCCCGCAGTGGGCACTCACAGAACTCCACCAGCAGCAGCTTGTGCTCGCTCAGGGCACGGGCAAAGTTGTGCTCATGGAGCACCAGGACATTGTCCTCCTCCTTGATCTCATCTGAGAGCATTTCATCCTCTTTCTTCTCTTTTTCCTCCTCTTCTACCACCTCTTCATCCTTATCCTCGCCCCCCAAAGCCGGGCCCAGCCAGGCCAGCGACAGCACCAGCAGCCAAACCAGCCGGGACCCGCAGCCGCGCATGGTGCCGGCGCTGAAGATGTTGTCCAGGGAGGAGGACGAAGATAAGGGACCTGGGGGCGGGTTGTGCCGGTCCCCTGGGGCTCGTGGCCCTCCGCTACTGGCTGCCCGGCCCCGCCGATAAGGCAGCGGGACCAGGTGGCCGTTTTCCAGGCGCTCGTCGCCGCAGGGAGACCTGGCCCCCCAGCGGGATGGGGACAGGGAGCAGGGGGACAGGCATAGGCGGTGGGGACACAGACACACCAGTAAGAGACCAGTCTGTAGGGTTTAATGGCGATGGAAGAGCACAGCCTGCGACCGGGCGGGTACCGGACACGGCACCACCGCGGCAGGGTCACAGCCCCGGCCCCAGCGATGGGGACGCCGTGAGGACCAGGCGGGCGTCGATATTTAAAAAAAAAAGAGCAATTAAAAATAACTTTGGTTGCGAAGACCACGACCACGGGCTCTCACTCGCTAAGGGACCCCCTCAACCCTTCACGCGACTGGGGCAAGCGCGGCGGTGCCGGCGAGGGCTCCCCGGGATGGCGGCACCTCGTCCCCGAGCTGGCGGGGGGAGCCGGGGTGCGGGGGCGGGCTCAGTCCTCCCAAGCCTTCTTTATGCAGAGGCCCCACTCCCAGGAGAGGTGCTCCGTCTTGTCATCGTCGGTGACGAGGGAGCGGACGCGGTAGGAGCCCCGGGCCAGCCATCCCCGCGGCGCCTCCTCCGCCGGCGTCACCACCTCGTACTCCTCGGCCCGCGGCGCGTAGCTGCCCACCATGAAAACGTCGCGATCCACTGGGCGAGGAGGGGAGAGGAGGGACGGGTGAGTGGGGCCAGGGTAGCGTGGGGGCCCCCCAGCCCCGGTCCCCAGCCCCCAGCCCCACTCACCGGGCCGGCCCCGGCGGTAGGTGAGGTGCAGGCACCGCAGCCCGCAGACGATCTCCCTGTTCACCTGCGGGCAGAAGGCACGGGGGACTTGGGGACTGCCCCATGGCATGGGGACCCCTGGCAGCCTGATATCCACCTCTTCCAGGATCCAGCCCTTTGTCAGAATTCAGCATCATCAAAGGTGGCAGGGACTCCAGGCTGGCAGGTAACTCCAAGAGGGGCAGGGACTCAGATGACAGGGATCCCCCTCAGGAGGGGCAGGGACCTCTAGGAAACCCTTGGATAGGCAGCATTGCTGGGATCTCTGGGAGAAGCAAGGATTCTGGGGTAGCAAGGACCCCCAGGATGGCAGGGACCCAGGAGGCTGGGGAACTCAGGATGGGCATAGACCCCCGGAGGGGTACGGACCCTAGGGGTAAAGGGCAGAAGCAGATGTGCCAAGGCAGGGTCCCTGGGACAGGCAGGGACCCATGGGTGGCAAGAGGGACCCTGCAGGGCAGGGTCCCAGGGTAACAAAGACCCCTTGGGGTAGGGATCCCGTGGTGTGAGGGCAGCTGGGCCATGTCCAGCCAGTGGGCACAGGGCACCACGCACCTTGAAGGACACCTTCACTCTGTAGTCCACCCCTTCCTTCAGCACAAAGGCCCGGCCTCTCAGCTCTTCCAGGTCTCCTGTACAGGTAGATGGGCCATCAGCCCAGTACCCCTTCCTCCTCCCCCTCCTCCTCCTCCCCTGGGTGTCCCCAGGGCTCACCTGTCAGGTCCATGGTGATGGGTCCCGGCGCCTGCTCGCACATCAGTGTCAACCTTGTCACCTGCACGTTGGGCACGCTGGCATCTAGGGACAAGCAGCAGGGCCCAGACCTTACCCACCATGCCCAGTCCACCATCACCTCCATCCCAGCGAGCCAAGGGGCTGCCCATGACCCTGTAATGGAGGGAAGGGCCACGGTGTCCGTGGTGGGGGTGTTAAAGCAAGTGAGTGCCAGGCAGCCAGGCAGGGCCCAGGAGAGCAGGTGCATCTCAGGTCACTCCACCACTGGCATCAGTGCCTTCTGGGGTAAGATCACATTTAAAGGAGCCAGACACAGGTATTTCCCAGGGTGTACCATTCCCTGGCTCAGGAGCAGAACAAGGGGAAGCAGAGGAGGAGGACGCAGCACGCACAGCCAAGGCATCCCTGGAGGTGGGCACTGGTCTCACTCACTCCACCAGCCCAACCTGCATGGCCCCCAGCTTTCACACATACCACGGTGCATCCCTCATGCGCCCCACTGCTCTGCAAGCCCTCCCTTCCTCCCAGTTTGCACCCTCCCATTTGCATTCATGGATGGACACTGGGGTGCTGGGCCCGTGGAGCTCCCCAGGGACCCCCAGTGCAGACCAGCACCAGCCTGGGGTGGGGGAGCCTGTGGGGGCCATGGGGAGCGGGGGGCACCATCTGGTCACCGGCAGCCGTGCTACCCCGGTGTTCCTCCCCCCCCGCCCCTGCCGTTCGCTCCTCTCAGTCATCCCCATGAATTTCCCGGTTCCCTGTAGCCGTTCCTATGGAAACTGCGGCGGTGATCCCGTAACCACGGCAACTGGGGTCCCCGGGCACCGGCAACTCTGTCGGCAGGGAATGCCGGGGTCTCTGCGCAGGTGGGGGCCACAGGCGACACCCACGGGCGATTCCAGCCGGGATGTGCCCTCCCTGCCGGGGATGCCCCTCGGGACGCTCCCTGCTCAAGCACGCCGGAGCTCCCTGAGCCTGCTGAGGTTGCATCCCCCGGCTGGGCTGCCGGGGTGCCGTGGTGCCCAAACCTGCCTGCAGCCCCAGCCTTACCCACGGCAGCAGGGATGGCACCCAGCAGTGCCTGCTTGTACTTCCGCAGGCTCTCATCCCCTGGGTCCAGCTCCTGGATCTCCTGCAGGCTCTTCTTCTCCGGCGTCTTGTACGCCAGGGCCACGTCGGCATCCTCCTCCTCCTCCAGCGATAGCGTCACCCCCTCCTTGTCAGCCATGATGTCTGCGGGGGACAGGCAGTGGCAGCTCCGGGGACAGCCCGGGGGACACCCCCTGCCCCCAACACGAAGGCACTGGTGGGCAGGGGGTGGCTGGGCTGTGACATGGGAAATCCCCGTGGGGAGGCCAAGCTGGTCCCCTGCTCGGAGCCGTGGGAAGGCTGCCAGGCTCGGTGTCCCCGGGGCCTGGTGGCACAGCTGAGACCAGAGGTGTTGCCGCCGGCTGCATTTCCGCACGGTCATGGAGCAAGGCGAGCTGGTGCCTAAGCGGTGTGCTCGGTCTGGGGGGTGCTTGCAGACCCCTCCAGCGCCCAGGGCCCCTTCGTGTCACCCAGAGAAGTCCTTGTCACTGCCCTGCAGCCCACTCCAACCCCACTGGGCAACCTCCAGCCCCGTCTCCCACCCCAAATCCAAACCACCAGCAGCTGCAGGGCAAAGAGGCATCACTGGGATGGTGGATCTGGTGGCTCTGGTGCTGCCAGACTGCTGGGGGACACAAGCGTGGGTGACGTCCCCACAGTCCCTGACTCTCCCTGTCCATTGCATCACCACCCCACTCTTGTGACTGCAAGCACTGAGCTCCCCAAAGCCCCTGGAACTCCATCCCTGGGGACTTGCTGGGAATACAGCATGGGGCAGAGGACACTGCCTGCGCTCAGCCCTGGGAACGCAGGGCCAAAAGTCTGGGTCAGTCTAGCCAAGATTTGGGTCCCCCAGGGCAGTGGCAGTGATGGGGACACAGCAGTGGCCCTGCTGCCCCTCTGGCCCCCCACCAAGGCCCTGCCCCTTGGCTGTCACGGCAGCATGCGGGCACTCCCAGCCCAGGGATGCACCCACCTCGGGACTCGCCGGCTGCCCACGGGTGGCAGGGCAGGGTGGCATGCGCCAGGTGCCACAGGCTGCGAGGTGGCAGGGGGACAGCGGGGATCTCCCCCGTGGGACGCTCCAGTTCTCCCGGGCCCGGGGTGCTGCTCACTCATGGATGCACCGGGTGCCCGGGGGATGCTCACTTACTGGGGACTCGGAGTGATGCTCACCCTCCCTCCCCGGGGCAATGCCCCCCGCCGCCCCCGGGCGCTGCCCCCCGGCCGCCGCCGCTCACCTCGGTAGCACAGCGCCAGCCAGAGCAGCTCCAGCAGCTGCCCGCCGGCCTCGCACACGTCCAGGCCGAGCATGGCCGGGCCGTGCCGGGCCCGCCGCCCCCGGGGCCGGGCGGGGCGGCCGCTGGACGGGCCCGGGGCGCGGCTCTGCCGGTGCCGGCGGCTCCTCCCGCCCGCTGCCGCCGCGCTCGGCGGTGCCGGCTGCTCCCGAGCGCTCCCCGCTGCGCTTCCCGGCGCTGCCCGGCGCGGCCCGGCGGGGCGGCGGCGGCTCCCGCA
This sequence comes from Anomalospiza imberbis, assembly GCF_031753505.1. NCBI lineage: Eukaryota > Metazoa > Chordata > Aves > Passeriformes > Viduidae > Anomalospiza > Anomalospiza imberbis. The sequence continues at coordinate 3,099,918 of NC_089696.1, read as the reverse complement.
GACGCGGCGGCTCCGCTGCCCGCCCCCGCCCGCCCCCGCCCCTCGGCGGCTCCAGCCCCGCCGCTCGTGGGCGGCGAGACTGCAGTGAGCTCATCGCCGGGCGCGCCCGCCCCGCGCTGCCCGCACCCCGCGAGCCTCCTGCCTGTACCCTCAGGGCACTGCCTGCATCCCAGGAGCCTCCTGCCTGTACCCTCAGGGCACTGCCTGCATCCCAGGAGCCTCCTGCCTGTACCCTCAGGGCACTGCCTGCATCCCAGGAGCCTCCTGCCTGTACCCTCAGGGCACTGCCTGCATCCCAGGAGCATCCTGCCTGTACCCTCAGGGCACTGCCTGCATCCCAGGAGCCTCCTGCCTGTACCCTCAGGGCACTGCCTGCATCCCAGGAGCATCCTCTCCGTACGCTCAGGGCTCTGCCCACGCCCTGGCCGCACCGCCCGCATCCTGGCCAGCACCTTGTTCACAGTGCCCGCGCCATGACCGCGCTGCCCGCAGCCCCGCACGCTGCCGGCGCGTGGTCCACCCTGCCCGCATTCCTCGAGCATCCTTTCCGTACCCTCAGTGCACCGCCCGCGCCCTGCCCGCACCGCCATCCGGCAGCCAGAGCGGTGTGGATCCCCCTCCCGGGCATCGGGTCAGCGAGGGTCCCCCCGGCCCCGGGAGGCTGAGGGGGGAAGGGGGGGCCGAGGGGTGCCGGGGGTCCCACGGGCAGATTGACCCCGGGGGTCGGGGCCGGGGTTTGGGGCAGCCGGTGGAGACGGCGGCAGACGCGGGGGGGCAGCGGGGCGGGGCCGGGCGGGGCCGGGCGGGGCCGGGGCGGGGCCGGGCGGAGAGGCGCGGCGCGGGGCGCGCACCCGCGATGACCATCGGCGGCCCCCGCGGCCGGCACCCCCGCCTCCAGATGCCCTGTCTGCGCAAGGTGAGCGACACCGGCACCGGCAGCCGCCCCGCGGGGAGGGGGCACCGCGCCGGGGCCGGGCACTAGCACGGCGGAAACGGGGCACCGCCAACGAGGGGAGCGGACACCGCTGACACCCGGTGCTGGGACTGTGGGGATCGGGCACCGGCATCGCGGCGTGGGGGTGCCGAGCGCACTGGGCACCGGCGCCGTGTGGATCGGGGACCGGGCGCTGGGACTGTGCAGACCGGGGCACCGGCACCGTGTGGACCGGGGACGGGCCGCTGGGACCGTGGGGACCAGACACTGACACTGCACTGGGTTTCGAGGGCATCGGGGGCCGCCGCGGAGCGGGCATGGGATCGCCGGGGACCAGCTCCGCCCAGCGTACGCGGGACAGCGGGCACCACCCCGGCCCCGGCGCCGCCACGGGGCACCGGGAACCTCCTCACGAGGGAATACCCATGGGCAGCGCCCCGGAGCTGCGTGCTCTGCTTCCCCACGCCGGGCTGGAGTGCTGCCAGAGCCTCGGCAGACCTCACTCCCCAAAACCGGGGTTCCCGGGCCAGGAATGCCCGGAGGATAAGTGTCTGCAGCTCCAGCATCGCACTCTCGCCCGGCTCTTGGGTGCCTCAGTCGGGCTGTGGCATGCCAGGCTGTCCCTAGGCTGGACACAAGGTGCCCTAGGGCACTGCGGAGTTCCAGGTTGTCCCCACGTCGGGCACTGGGTGCCCCTATCGGGTTTCGGGGACCCGGGTTGTGTCCAGGTCACAGGGTGCCCAGGGTCACAGTGAGGGGACCCAGGCTGTGTCCAGGCTCGGTGCCGCTGTCGCGGGGCTGAGCACAGCGGCTCCTTGCCCGGCAGATGGAGCGGATGATCGTCAGCATGCAGGACCCCGACATGGGCATCAAGATGAGGAACCAGCGTTTGCTCATCACCGTCATCCCCCACGCCATGACAGGTGGGTCCCGAGATGGGGTCCCCGGCGAGGCGCGTGGGGAAGGCGTGTGGGAGCTCCGCGGGTGTCCCCAGCCCTGCAGCACCGGCCACTGCCGGCCCCCGCGCCGCTCCTCTCCCCGCACCCCGGGTGCTCAGCGCTGCAGCTGGGATCAATTATGCCTCGGCTGCGCGGGGCGGGCACTCGCACGTCCTTGGCAGGGGCCCCGTCACCCTGCGTGACCCCTGGCACTGCCATGCTGTGCCAGGTGCCCCTGCCGAGAACCCCCCACCATGTCCAGTCTGGGGGACCCCACTGCCCCCCACTAACGCAGCCTCCGTCCCTAGGGAACGACATCGTGGAGTGGCTCATCCAGAAGTACGGCATCTCCGAGGAGGGTGAGTGCCCTGGCACAGGCAGCTGGCACCGGGGAGGCAACTGGGGCTGCCGAGCCTCCACGCAGCCCCCAATCCCATTCCACAGAGTCGCTGCACCTCGGCAACCTCATCGTGAAGCACGGCTACATCTACCCCCTCAAAGACCCGCGCAGCCTGGTGCTGCGGGCCGATGAGTCGCCCTACCGCTTCCAGGTACAGCCGCACCGGGGCACGGCACAGCCAAACGCCGGGGCTGCCCCGGCTGGGCACCGTGGCACCCCATGGCAGGTTCCTCAGCCTCTTCCTCCCCCACAGACCCCCTATTTCTGGACCAGCACCAAGTGGCCGGCCACGGAGCTGGACTACGGTAGGTGCCGCCGTGCCGCTGGCACCAACACGGGCTGCGACCCCTTCCCAGCCCCCCTGAGCGCCGCCGCTTCTCTTGCAGCCATTTACCTGGCCAAGAAGAACATCCGCAAGCAGGGTGATCTGATCGAGCACGAGAAGGTGAGCGGTGCCCTCCTCACACCTGCGATGAACTCGGGGAGTCCCGGCTCTCCCAGGAGGGTGTGCTCACCCCTGGCGGGGGACAGCGGCTGTCCCTGTGCTGGAGTGGCAGCAGGAGCCGGAGCCAGGCAAGGGGACAGGTGCCGCACCGTGCCTACTTGTCGCTCCCCAGGACAACTACAACCTCCTGCACAAGCGGATCAACCACACGTGGGACTTCGTGGTGATGCAGGCACGGGAGCAGCTCCGGTGAGTGCGGGCACGGCCGGCACCGCTGTGCCCCGGGGAGCGGCCGGGATGGAGCACCCCTGGGTGCCGGGCAGGCAGGGTGCCAGCACCTCCCCGCCGCCTCTGCACGGCCAGGGCAGCCAAGCAGCGCCGCAAGGGCGACCGCATCGTCATCGACTGCCAGGAACAGGCATACTGGCTCGTCAACCGGCCCCCGGTGAGCGCGGGGCAGGGGGGTCGGGCTGGAGGGTGCAGCCCTGGCACCACGCACGGCCCCAGCCTGGGCAGCGGGGCTGAGGGGCGCAGGGGCTCCCCCCAGCCCCCAGCATGATGCTGTCATTGCAGCCAGGAGCCCCTAACGTGCTGGAGCAGGGTCCCGAGCGCAGGAACTGCCACACCACACGTGTCCAGCTGGTGAGTGGGGGTGTCCAGGCACCCCTGGGGCTGTCAGCGGGCACAGGGCACACCCAGTGCCTGTGCGGGGTGTAGAGCTGCCCTGGTGGGTGCCCATCCATCTCACGCCAGGTTGTGCCCACATTTTGGGGTGAGGGGTGAGCCCCAGCTCTGCTAACACCCCTGTGTCCCCCACCCTGAGCATAGAGGGTCCGTGTGTTTGTCCTTGCACCCAGCACCCCTCTGTGCCAGTGCCTCTGATCCCTGCAGGACAGCTGTGCTGCAGGGAGCCCTGGCACCCTGGGTGCCAGCAGCAGCCACCAAGTCCTTCCTTGTGTTGTGACCCCACTAATGCTGCCCCTGCACCCCCAGGCTGTCCTCACTAACCACCCACTTTCTCTTCTCTGCACCGTGTGCCGTGTCCTCTGCCCACGTAAGTGCCACTAACCTAGAGCTGGTGTCACACTGGGGTGTGGAGGGGGGAAGCCAGGGTTCATTCCACGGGCTGTGCTGGCTGAGCCAGGAGGGCTGGGGGAATGAGGCTGGAGGCCACAGGGATGGGATATAGAGTCCCGGGGTGGGGGACTGGGTGCCTGCATTGTCCAGGATGGTGGTGGCAGGACAATGTCCCGGCCCCACTGTGCCCTCACCCAGCCCCCTGCGTCTCTTGCAGACCAAGAACATGGATTACTACAAGCGAGAGGTGAGTGGGGAGAGGGGTGGGGGCAGCTCCTGGGGGGCACGAGCTGCCAGGCACCCCAACATCTCCCCTGCGCCTGGCCCCAGATCGAGTACTGCAGGAAGGCCATGGCCAGGACCAGGGTGAAGTCCTCCATCTGCCTTGAGGGGTGAGTGGCAGCAGCTGCCCCAGCCATGGGCTGGGTCCCTGTCAGGGTGACAGGGGCACCCACATCCCAGCAGCTGGTGCTGGCACCACTGCACCCCAGCCCTCAGCCCTCAGCTGAGGCTCTGCACAGCTCGGGCACATCCCCACCATGTCCCCATCATGTCCCCATGGTGGCTGGGGTTGGTGGCCCTGGTCTCCTCCAGCCTCCACTCCTGGCAGGTACATCAAGTTCAACGAGCAGTATGTGCCCCACGACCCCATCATGTCCGGCTGCCTGCCCAGCAACCCCTGGATCACGGATGACACCACGTACTGGGCCATGAATGCCCCCACGTAAGTGCCCCAGCCCCAGGCCCCCCAGAACCCCAGTCTGCAGGACAGGGTTGTGGGGTCTGTGGGGTCATGCAGGCTGCCATGTGCTGCCAGCCCCAATGCCGCTGTCGCCCACAGAGTGACGACCCCCACAAAGCTGCGCGTGGAGCGCTGGGGCTTCAACTTCAGTGAGCTCATCAATGACCCCCTGGGCCGGGCACAGCTTCTGGAATTCCTCAAGAAGGAGTTCAGTGGTGAGTGGCCTCAGCCCCAGTCCCAAAACACCAGCCCCACCACTCAGACCCAGCACTGCCAGACCCACCGTGTCCCAGTAGTGCCTAATCCACTGTCCAATCCCAACACCACCAAACCAACCCATTACCGTGTCCTGCCATTCCTCAGCCCACCGCCACATCCCAGTACCTCTCAGCTCATCCCTGGTTCCACTGCCCCAGCTGGCTTTGTCCCACGGGGACACATGCCCAGCCCTGGTGGCCTTTGGGGGTTTCCCATGAGGGGTGCCCAGTGCTGTGTCCCCATTCCCAGCACCATGTCCCCTTCCCCAGCTGAGAACCTGAGCTTCTGGGAGGCGTGTGAGGAGCTGCGCTACGGGGAGCAGTCCCGCATCGCCGAGATCGTGGACTCCATCTACCAGTGAGTGCCAGTGGGTTCGGGGGGAAAGGTTTGGGGGTGGTCAGGCCATCACGGTGCTCTGTCCCAGGCCGGGGCCGGGCTCACCGCCGTCTGCGACTCCCCAGGCAGTTCCTGGCTCCCGGGGCCACGCGCTGGGTGAACATCGACAGCAAGACGATGGAGCGAACACTGGAGGGCATCAAGACGCCCCATCGCTACGTGATGGACGATGCCCAGATGCACATCTACATGCTGATGAAGAAGGTGGGTGAGGGCGGGGCTGGGCAGTGCAGGGCTGGGCAGGATGCTGACGACTCTGCTCGCCCAGGACTCCTACCCACGGTTCCTCAAGTCGGACCTCTACAAGAACCTCCTGGCCGAGGCCATCATTCCCCCGGAGACCAAGAAGCGGTGAGGGCAGGGGCCGTCCCCTGGGGCCCACCGGGGTGGTCCCCGCCGGTTCTGACCCCGTTCTGCCCGCAGGGTCTTCCCCTTCATGCGCAAACAGCGGCATTCCAGCCCCAGCCCGGCCCTGCTGCTGCCTGCGGGCGACGCCGAGGAGAGGAGCAGGAGCCCTTCCACCGCCCCCGTGCCCGAGGAGGAGAGCTGAGAGCCGCAGCCCCCCGGCAGTACGGGAGCGCCCTGACCCAGCACACCCAGCCCCGCCGCAGGACGCTGCCGGCAGTAGCACTGAAGGAGAGAAGCCATATTCCCCCCGGAGCCAGGCTGACCCCGCCGCAGCCCCCGCTCACATCCCCACACCCTCCTCTCCCTCGGGGAAGCCGCACCCAGCCGGCCTGGTGCGGGGTCACCCCCTCCTCCCACCCCCACCCCGGGCACCAGACAGTAAAACCCCCACGGGAAACACTGGTGGCTCCCGTGGTTTTTGGGGAGAGGGTCAGGGAGGCATCGGCAGGGTGGGAGCTGCACAAAGTGCTGCCCACTTCTCCAGGCCGGATTGTGAGCTGTACTCCGGGCTGGAAGCGATGGCCTCCCATGGCTGCAGCAGCCAGCGAGGCTGCAGAGCCGGGAGGGGACCGGCCCCGCCACACACGTGTGCCCATGGCACAGCCAGCACCCACGGATCTGTTTGCTCTGAGCGGCAGCACCAGCCTGGCACGGCTGAGCTGGCACTCAGGCCTTACTGGTGTGCCACCTACACCCTGGGAGGGACAAAAAGGCCTCTGGAATGGGGCTGGCCCTGTGGGCACCAGGAGCAGGGCTGGCAGCTGAGCCACTCTCCTGTCCGTGGACTGTTAATCTGAGCAAGGCTGAGGATCGCACGGCAGGATTATTCCCTTGCCGGGAGCACAGCCCCAGCTGCAGAGGATTATCGCGGTGGTTACGTAAAGGAGAGGGGGGCTGATGCCCAGCAGCGCTCAGCCCTGGAGCCCAGCCTGCTCCACACGTACCCACACAGCAGAGCTGGGCACAGCTCCAGGCCCAAATGGACAAAGAGGTGCCATCCTGTATCCTGGCTAACAAACATGGGATGCTGGGGATGATCCTGCCCTGCCCAAATGGACAAAGAGGTGCCATCCTGTATCCTGGCTAACAAACATGGGATGCTGGGGATGATCCTGCCCTGCCCAAATGGACAAAGAGGGGCCATCCTGTATCCTGGCTAACAAACATGGGATGCTGGGGATGATCCTGCCCTGCCGCAGAGCCTGGCACAGAGCAGGGGGCATTCTCAGCTCCGTGCTGGGCAGACAGAGCCCCCTGGGGCAGGGGAAGCTGCTGGAGCCCCGGTCACAGGATGGAGCTTGGGCCCTCGGTGCTGGCAGCCACCGGGCAGTGACAGATGGTCCCGCGCTCCAGGGGACAGCGCCCGCCACGCGTCTCCCTCCGGCTTGATCCAAGTCCAAACCCTGGCATGAGATTTTCGTGCTGATGGACTGCAGAGAGAATCTGGGGTGTAAAACCAGGTCACAGAGCCCCACGCAGGGGGTAGGGATGGGCTGGCCCAGCCTTGTTATCTAACTCCAGCCTCTCTCCACACGCTGCCTTCTCCCTTTTCCATCACCTGCCTGCAAGCAGGACAGGGCAGCAGGCAGCACCTCAGCCATCAAAGCATCACCAGCAGTCCTGGATCCCTCCCAAGGAGGGGGTTCTGCCTTGGGGAGGTCACTCAAAGGGCTGTCAAAAAATCTCAAAGTCTTGTGTAACCTGCAACACCAAAGCAGGGCACCATTTACAAACAATGCAAAAGAGGATTTATTGAAACCATTCCGGTTAGAGCAAGTCCTGTACGGTACAATTTGCAATAAGTTAAAGAACCAAACCAAACAATCTCAGTGTTAAAAAACCACACTAACACGTAACACAGTGATATAGCCATTGCCACCCAGCTGAGTTATTGAATCAAGGCACAAAGTCATTCATTAAATACTGCAAAAAAACCAATTACACAGGAAATAAGCTGAAAACAGACTGGTTTTGTTAAGAAGGTGCTGGTTTGGCACTGATGCGTTTAACTGAGCTGCCACGGTGAAATCTGCGTTTCCAAACTGTCCAGAAACATTACTGGACAACTTAAAGCCAGGAAAGCTCCACAGAGCTGAAAATCCAGCTCTCCTCAAGGAACATTCAGTGTGCCTATGGGAAGGTCAGGTCTGGGTAGGGATTTGAGGAGGGAGAGTGCAGTGAGAGTGCAGCCCAGGCTGTACCCCAGGCACTCCCCTTGCTCCCGGCCACGGGAGTCTCAGCAGGAAACAATCCACATCCAGCACTCAGGCTGGACTACAGTGCAAGCCTGAGGGTCCCCTGCCCTGTGCCCTGCCCCAGCTGGCTGAAGGGCAGCCTCAATCCAAGCCCTCTTACGGCTGCAACACTGGCACAGAGAACTGGGGGGGCTGTCAGGCCTAAGGTGCTGAGCAAAGAGGAAACCCAAGCTGGGGGACACAGCTGGGGCACCTCCCTGCACTCCTACACTCCCTCAGAAAACAGCTGGGAAGAGAGGCACAGGGCAACCCCATAATTTTGAGCCCCGGGTGCTTTGAAGGTTGGGGAGCACTCTGCAGAGAGCATCCCTGGCTTCCTGCACAGCTCCCTTGACTGCCCAGGGTATGGGTCACGGGGCAGAGGGAGACAGGGCACCCTTTAGGCAGCCACAGGTCAGCTGGAAGCAGGAGGTGTCCAGGCAGCCCAGCTCCCTGTGCTGTCAGCCTGGGAGGGCTGGGGCTGTGGTGTGAGCTGGTGACAGCAGCTGCCCAGTGGCACACTTGGGCTCAGCAGTGGCTGAAGGGAAGAGCTGATGCCTGATGCTGCACATTCCCATCCTACAGTGTTTCTACACATCCCCCATTGTCAGACTCAGTAAGGGAGGGAGGCACTGGCTAAACCCCCTCCAGCACTGCAGAGCCTGAGAGAGGTTATTTTTAGGCCTATTTTTATTTTCAGGACTGAGTAGCTGGTTCAAGCTGTTTTCAAGGCTCTGCACCTTGTTTCTACGGGCTGCACTGGCACCCATCAGGACAGGGCAGAGCAAACACCTCATGGTGCTACACAGATCTCAAGGACAAACATGTCATCTTCACACAGCAACCTGTCTCATCCCCTCGGGATACCGGACTGGGCAGAGAGAAGAGTGCTCGAGGATTCTCACCCAGCATCACTTCAATTCCAAGGGCAGGGAGGCAGCACAGAGCTCCTGCCCACCTCCTGGCAGCAGGGACAGTGCTTGGAGAAGGCTCCTCAGCAGCTGCAAGGCTGAACGAGCAGGGTGCTGGCACTGCCTCTTGGGTACAGGGCTTCCCAGAGCAGCAATCCCAGCTCCCAGAAAAGGTTGAAGTGCCATTCTACTCAAGCCAGATCCTCTGGAGGTGGTGGTGGTACCTCCAAGGACCAGCCAGCCTGAGCTCAGGGTGGATCTCTCACCACCTATAAGCAGACTGAGGGAAGGGAGGAACATTGATGCATCCATCAGGTGGGAGACCAGCTCCCACCAGCCCAGTGCCACCAACACTGCACAGCCTGGCTGGGAAGGAAGCAGCAGATGACACAGACACAGGTAGGCTGGTGACTGCAGAGTAGGACACATGGGGCTGTTCTTGGGAGAAAAGGCCATTTGCTAAGTAGAATGACACTTTAACCTGTGCTTTGCTGGCCCAAGTGACACCAGACACACCACAGCCATGGCTGGGGTCACCACATACCCCCTCCACTACTGAAGCACGGCTCAAATCCAGGAGAGGGTAATTGCAAATCAACTTGCAGCCAAGCACTTCTCCCCAACCAGGAGAGCTGACTCAGAAAGGAAATCTAACAGCAAACACCACACAGCAAACTCCACTTCCCAGACATCCAACTCCACTTCTCAGACATCCCAGAAATCATCAATTCTGGCACCTCAGCAAGTACATGTTTTCATCCAGACACGCTCCTGAGTCAGCACAGCTCTGCGGGCACAGAGGGATGGAGAGGAAAGCCCCCCTCCCTGAGCTGATGACACTTCAGTGGTGGCCAAGCACTGAAGTCCCATCAGCTCTGAGGACAGACACTCTGGCAGCTGCCCCCACAGCCTGGGTGTCCCTAGACACTGGGAGTGCTTCCCTGCCAGCCACGCTTTGGTTTGCAGATCAAGAAAGGCAGCTTCCCATGGGAATGCAGGCTCTGGGCTTGTTGAGAGCATGGCTGCAGAGCAGAGGCAGCCTCTCCCTGTTCCCCGTTCCTCGGCCAGCTCAATCTCGGCTCTGGAATCGCATCCTGTAGAGGCGGTCCCGGATGTGCTGCTCGTCGTCCCCGGCCGTGCGGCGCAGCCAGATCACCCTGCTCACCGCCACATCCTCCTTCAGTTTCCTCTTCATCATGGACACGGGGCCTGGCCCCTCGCCGGGCTGGGGGCCCTGCAGCAGCACATAGCAGGCGTGACGACTCCGCTCGAACAGCGCCGCTGCAACATGGAACACATGGAAATCCAGCCTCAGCCTTCTGTGCCTGGACTGGCCACCACACCCAACAGCACCCACAGGGGCCAGGAGGGACCAGTGTTCTCCTGCAGCTCCTTGCTGGAGGGCTGCAAGGAGGGGACTTACCAGTGAACGCAATTATTTGGTCGGTGCTGTTGCGGAGCTCCAACAGGACATTAGTGTAGGAAGGATGGAAAAGGTACAGCTTCTGGAGAGGAGCTCTGGGTCTCTGCAAACAACAAGACACTATCAGGACACAGACGCACACGTTATCCCAGAGCCAACACCAGTACCAGGCTCAGCTATTACTGACACTCGACAGGATACACCCAGCCAGACGCTTGTCCGTGTCAGCCCAGCTCATCCTGACCGATGCCATTAGGACAAGTGCTGGGATTTTGCTTACTGCTCTCCTTCCCACCCCAAGCTTCCTGCAAATAGCTGGCCTGTCTGCTGTAGGCAGGAGACAGATTTTTGCCTCAGGGTTGGCAGAGCAAGCAAGGAAAGCAGAGGAAGCTCAGCTCAGAGGTGTTTCAGCAGCCTCTGAGACACAAACTGTCACCAGTGCTGCCTGCCACTGCCCCAAGGGCTCTGCAAGCAGCTGAGCTGTGCGCTGAGGCTGCCTGGGGCACAGAGAGGATATTCACATGGCCACAGAGAACACTGCATCCAATGCTGCCATGGGAGGCTCTCAGGGAAACAGCAGCAGCTCCAGAGGTGCCAGGCCAGAAGCCTCCCACCTCACCTACAGTGCCACACCAAGGCAGGGCAGTGACTTTGCTCACAGAGCCACCAATTTCATTTTCTCTACATAACCAGGCTGAGGCTGACAAAAGCTGCCAGTGCCACCACCACCTGCAGGGACACAGCTGTGGACACTGACCCCACACCCAGTGCATGAGGCTGCAGTGTCAGTGGCACAGAGAGATGGAAATATCAACACGGTCAGAAGGGGGTAACTCCACCCAATTCTGGCCCAAAGCCTGGAGAAGAGCAGCCCTCAGCAGCAACACTCACTGTCTCATTGCCTGGCTCCTGGTAGTCCCCCCACATGAGGAAGGCAGAGCGGTGATCTGCAGTGGAAAGTGTGGCTGGGCCAGGGCTCCCTGGTCCTGAGTTCAGCTTCAGCTCCCATTGGACTGCTCCAGATTCACTCTCAACAATCATAACCTAGCAGGGAAGAAAGAAAAGGAACTCATGACAAAGGCATCTCACAAGCCATGAGAGAGAAGTCAGGTCAGCTGTCTCTCCTCACACTGGCTATGGGAACAAGTATGTGACACATGGGAAGATGAGGAAATATGTGAAGCAGTGCATCACAGAGCTGTGAGACCTGGGGTTGGCCATGTAAGACTAAAATCACAAGTTTTGCAGCTACATCAAGGGGTTCAGAGTTCTGTCATTGAAGCCTCTTGCTGAGAAGAGAATTAAAGTGCCTGCGCTGGCTTCAATAACCTGTTGAAAGAGATCCTTTCAGAGCTTAAAGCTTCCTAAAATCAGCCAGAGGGAACACATCCTGTCCTTGGCTCAATTCCTGCTTGAGCTGTGACATACAGAGAAATGGGAAGTTAAAAGGAAGAAATTTCAAACCTTCTTCCTGTTGGGTCCAATTTCACTCTCCAGGACAATACCATGGGTATCAGGTTTGTAGTAACCGAGCAGCGGCTCACTGAGGGAGAGAAAGAGCAGGGACAGATCTGAGCCCACCCTGATGGCTGGGTATACTTTGCTTTCCCAGTTGCCTCTATCCTCCCACACCTGCCCTGGTAAGAGACTTGACCACCACAACATTGGGTTAGCCTGGTACCACCCCAGCTCTGAGCCCAGCTACACCACAGCAGGCATAAAATGAGGAAGCAAAGCTCTGAGCTCCTCCCTCCTGAAGCAGCTCCCAGCATTTGAGTGGACACCACACAACAAGCAAGATCAAGATATGACCTAGGCAAAAAAAAAATTGCATCTGCCAGGACACTGCTGCTGCTGGGAATCTGGAAATGCCACATCTAGCCCACACTGAAAACACTACCTCAAAACACGGGACACATTGAGGGTCCACACAATGTGGAGATCTTTTGTGTTGATCAGTGTAGCCATCTCTGAGTCCACAACCAAGATGTTGTCCCTTGAGTGCCCAGGAACTTTTGCCAGGTAGTGAATGTCTCCAAATCTGAACAAGGACAGAGAAATTATTAAGCTTTTTAGACCATGCATGGTTTTACTGTGAAGTTTGGAGTTTTTTCCATGCACAGTAAATCCAAATAGGAAAATTCAATGTGCTTTGTCTGCTTTTCTGTGAATCCCCGATGAAGCCATTAACACCAACCCTTGTCCTGAACTTTGGATGTGCTCCTAGTCCAAAAATCACATAGCCAGGAGAGAACTAAGTCCCACCAAGCCATCCCGTCAGGAACACCAGCACCCCCCATTCCACCAGCCTCCAAGACATAACCTCACACCTGAGAAGAGATAAGCGGTGCGTGGCAGGGTCAATGTGCTTCTCCCAGTGAGAATCCGGCTGGAAGTTGAGAAGCTTAACTTCCACCCCAACTACTGCACTGCACAGATCTTCCAGGGAATATGCATAGAGAGAGTTCTCTGTGTAAAAACAATAAATAAAAAAGAAGCAAGAATGAGAAAGATAAGTTATCCTGCCCTTCTTCTGAACTCTATGATTTTCCAGATCTGTCAGATCAACTATATTTTTAGGGCTTGCATCATAGAGTTGTAGTGGTATTTTGAGACTCAAGCCTGCTATTGAATGCTTTTAACATTTTATCTGTTCATAATCCAAGTGTTCCACAGTAATCATTTGCTATAAATGACTGCCTAATCCTTTCATGCTTGACATTTGTTAAATAAAATCACTACAGTACATAACAAACTGCAGTTTAAGCAGAAGCCCCCCCCTTCTCTTGGCCCCGAACAGCTCTTTGACTAGGTGAAAGCTCCACACAGCTTGTAAGAATGCAAAACACACTCTCAGATGATGTTTACTAACCCTGATCTCAGCTACAATCACTCTTTCAGACTGAATTCCCAAGCAGAGCTGTACCTGTGTAGAAAAGGAAGTAGGAGGAGGAGTGCAGCTGTAGCCTGACGTAGCGAGCGATGCCATCCACCCTCAGGCTGCCCATGGAGCCGATCTGCTGGCCAGTTTTTCCTGAATGGATGAAGACCTTCACCTAGGCAGGGAAGGGATTAAAGACAACCAACAAGGTTAAAGCTGGTACTGAACAGCAACTGAATGGGAGCAGCACAGGCTTGGATGGAAAGTCTCTCCCTGGTTTTGGAGGAGTGAGCATGAGTTCAGTGACACCTCTGCTCTGAATTCTTCTGGAAGTTTGAAAACCATTTCCAGCATAGCCACCTGGTCTGAGAATTTGCTACCTCTGTCACTCACCCTCCTCCTTACAGACTGAGACTGTGGAACAGCAGCCCCAGCTCTGTAAGGACAGCAAAGATCCATTCAAGCCTAAGATGGAGATGACCTAATGTTGGTAACAATGCAGCATATGGACATGGGAAACCTGGCTTCAAATGGCAGCTCCGCTAAATGTTTTAAGTGCCCTAATCTACTCCTCCTTAGGCTCATGTGAGTCCAAGAAGATAAAAGAGCTGATAGGTTTTTTTCCTATTCTTTGTGCAGGGTAACAAAATCCACTAAAAACATTTCACCCAGGAGAATAAAGGTTACAGTCAGGATCAGATTTTAATGTCTGAGCAACAGTCAGAGTCTGGGGAGTGCAATGGACTTTAGGAACAAATGAAACACCAGACCAAGAGAAACAGCATCCATCAGACATGCTGAGTCAGGCAGGAACCCTTCCCTCTACCTTGAGAGGGAGGGACTGGGAAAGCAAAGGAAATCTGCTGCTCCCAAAGCAAATCTGGAGTCTGGCAGGTGACAAAGGGAGAATGAGAACACAACTGGAGAGGGAGAACAGCACATCCACCAGCTACACCCAGCCTCCCGCACTGGGAGGAGACACACACCAGCTCTGGTAGATCAGCTGCACATTTACTGGTCCAGTGGCTGCCCCAGGACAGTGACAGCCAGGGGTATTTACACAGGGAGTGAGAAAACACAACCTTTTCCTTGCTGCACTGCCAACCCCTCTGCGCTGCCACAGGAGACGGATCCTGAAAACCAGCACATTTTCTGGGATGTGTTTGTACTGAAGCTTGCAGCAGGTAGGGCTTAATGTGATTCTCTGGAAATGCTGCATCTAACCCCCTGCACACAGACCCTTCTACAGACTTCTCAGAGCTCCGTTCTTTCAACTGCAGTCCTTGATAGCTACAAAGCTCCTCTACTTGAGTGCTGAATCTCCCTTCTGACCAGTCTTTTCCAAGCTGCAGAACTCACTCCATCTCCTACATTTGCGTGATTTCTCAAAAGAGAACATACTTTCCTTAAGTTGGCAGAGTGCTTGCCAAATCCAGAGGGAGGAAGGGATTTCATACCAAGATAGCAAGAGAGCTTAAATGGAAAACAGATCAAAAGGCAGTCTTGCAGAACAGAGGCTACATTCAAACTTTTCTTGGCTGCCTAAGATTAAAAAAGCAAAAGTTGTGAGATAACTGGGATAGCAAAAGCAAGGAGGAAAGAAAACAGAGAGAACTGTAAGAGGTGGAGAAGATAGAATTTCTGGTGACTCTGGCAACAACAATGCCTTGGACAGCAAAACCCTATTTTCTTGTGGAGTACATTGGCCAAGAAGGCCAATGGCATCTGGCTTGTACCAGCCATAGGGTGGCCAGCAGAGCCAAGGAAGTGCTTCTGCCCTTGTACTGGGCATTGGTGAGGCCACACCTCGACTGCTGTGCCCAGTTCTGGGCCCCTCAATTCCAAAAGGACACTGAGGTGCTGGAGCAGGTCCAGGGAAGGGAACAGAGCTGAGGAAGGGTCTGGAGCACATGTCCTGTGAGGTGGAACTGAGGGAGCTGTGGGGGGCTCAGCCTGGAGAAAAGGAGACTCAGTGGGGACCTTCTCACTCTCCATAACTCCCTGACAGGGGGGGCAGCCAGGTGGGAGTCAGGCTCTGCTCCAAGGGAACAGGGACAGGACAAGGCAAAATGGCCTCAAGCTGTGCCAGGGGAGGTTCAGGCTGGACATCAGGAGGAATTTCTTCCCAGAAAGGGTTGTTAAACATTGGAAGAGGCAGCCCAGTGAGGTGGTGGAGTCACCATTGTGGGAGGTGTCCAAGGAAAGCCAGGAGGTGGCACTCAGTGCTCTGGGCTGGGTGACAAGGCGGGGATTGGTCACAGGTTGGACTCCATGATCTCAGAGGGCTCTTCCAACCTTAATGATTCCATGGCTCTGGTATGAGGACATGGGGCTCCCACTGCTCCCATCAGACCCAGAGGGAGCTGTAACTTGTGTGCTTTGGACAGGACAGACTGGGCATGCAGACAATGCTGTGCCGTTCCATGGTGGATGTAGCTTTTTAGCAGAAAAACTGTTCTAGCTACATGACTTTCCTCCTCTCAGAAATGGGAGAAGCAATATTTGGAAGGAGATAATACCACCAGCAGCTGTTTCACTAAATGAACTCAGATCACAATTAACCAGCACAGTGACACTGGGAAGAGCAGTGCAAAGCAGACCACAGGCAGAGAGAGGGAAGGGATCAGAAAAGGGCAGTGCTGGTACAAAAGCACTGACTGTCAGCTGTGCTTTGATCTAAGAGCCAAAGCTGTCAAGGTTTGTTCGCTTCCACTTCTCTAAGCAGAGAAGCAGAAAAGTGCAAGCTCATCTTGCCCCAGCTCACTCCCCAGACAGCACAGGAACATGCAGTGAGGAGAGCACACTGAAAAGGGGGAGGGATTGCTGCCCAGCTCTTTGATTTATTTCATTTTTTTAAACCATAAAACACTTGTGCTGATTTGGGAGTACATCTCTGGAGGGTGGGAAAGAACCCACCCCAAACCCAGAGAAACCAGAGGCCTCTGGACACTTCCTCTGAGACTACAAGGTGGAAATAAACAGCATTCCTGCCATCCTCTGTGGCAGCCACTGGGCTTATCAGAGCTTCAGGATGACATACCTGGCCTTCTTTAGTAATAAAGATTATCAGGTCCTGAACTCCATCATTATCCACATCTGGAATCACTGATAAAGGAGTCAGCATAGTATAATTAGCTCCAAAGTCACGGGATTGCCTCCACAGAACTTCCCCTGGAACACAGTGGGAAACAGTCATTAAAAGGCATCTTAGGTTGAAAGGTTAATAATGCTCCTGTTCCAGCCCATCAGCACCACAAACCAGCCACATTTATGCTGATCATGGGGTACTTCCTTGCTTTTCTGCATTCCCAATGAATCCCAGTATCCTTTCATCTTACATTGGAAAGCAATCCTAGCTGCCTGCAGGAATGCACCCAAACACCCTGGCACAAAGAACAGCTTGCTTCCCTTGTGCCTTTGGTTAACAAGCTTCCCAGCATGTTCATGGCATGGAGAAGCCTTTGCTGTGATCTAAATCCCTGCTGCTGTGCACTTAAATCTGCACAGACATTTTGAGACCATAAAGCAGGCGAATTCTGACCAGTGCTGCTGCAACTCCTGACAGAACCTTCTTTGCTGCAACTTGCCTCCTGCAGATGTTTCCCCACTGACATGACTAGCCACATCCCACCTCTCCCTTGTCTGAAGAACACACACACCCAAACTTGATTGTAAACTGAGGCAACAAAGCTTTGCTTTTTTTAAAAAACAGGGGGGTGGCTGGTGTGGGTTTCTCTTCAACAGCTCCAGACCAGTTGAGTGGCTCTCTCCATCCACTGTCCATGGCTGTGGGCCACTTTCCAGTCACTGACCAGTGGAATTTGCAGTGGAATCTGGCAGGGAGGACACTGCTGGGTTTTTTTTTTTTTTTGGGGGGGGGGGGGGGGTTTCTTTTTTTTTTTTTTTTTTTTCTAATGAACACTTCAGCATCTGATTAGGTGCTCCCAGGGCAAATGTTTACCCTCCCCTTTACCCAGCATCACACACAGCAATTATCATTTCAGGAATGCAAAGTAATCATCTGTTCTTTGTCAGGAAGGCAGCTGGACTGAAAGCCAAGGAATTACTACTTGATGCTGTCTGCAATAATTTAAGGCAGGCTGATTTCTAGTAGGATTGCTCCAAAGCTTTTACTGCAACACTGAAAAAAAAAAACCACAAGGATTTGTTACTATGACAACAGATGTGAAGTGAAGGGAGCAGATTTCCTAGCTTCCTTAGGAAATCATGGGAAGGCAAAGAATTTTGCCCTCGAAGAAAATAAGCAGGCAGAGGAAGAAGAGAAGTTTTAAATTCTAGCTTCAGGACTGTCCAAAGGTACAAGAGTAAGACCAGGCTAATGAAATTCACTTGTCAGTGCAGAAGGCTCTAATCTTTGGTGGTTAGACAGCAGACAGAGTTTGGGAGAAATGATCTTATTCTCTTAAAAGAACAGTCTGAGTTAAGAGAAACAGGTGACACTGAGCTGGATTCAACACCAAGCACTTGAGAAGTTTTCCATGCTCTAACCCAGCCCTCAGAGAGCACAGAAACCAGCCCTCTCCTGCTCCATCAGCAGGAGATGGGACTGCCATGTCTGACATCTGCAGTGCCACGGCGCTTCCTCAGAGCCCGGGGTCACCGCACCAGCACGGCAAGAGGAGCCAAGATGGAAATCAGGCAAGTGCCTAGACTGCAAATCTAACCTGGGTGAAAGGGTTGGGGTTTTTTTGTCTGGAAGGAATAATAAAATCAGAACTCAGAAGACTGAGCTCAGCTGTCACTTCAAGCAGAGGCAGAGGACACAGAGATTTTTTCTCCCTGTCAGACGTTCTCCAGGTTGGAGTTCTGGTTTATTTATTTAGTGATTTCTCACACAGAAGCAGTTCCATCATCTGATCATCATGGTGCCCTTTCTGCCCAATCCCTCAGGAGACCAGAACCACCCACGGGGCTCACTGTTCAGGCTGCTGGAGGATCAGGTGTAGAGAGCAGGCGTAACAAAACTCTTACTCCTGTCCTCTTTCTCAAGTCTCTGCCTAAGGCTACGGCAGAGATGGAATAATACACAGCTACAAAGACTTTTGCTTTGACCTGGAACAGCTAATCTTAAGCTCCTATGTGTCCCAGTTTGCTGGTAAGATGAAGAAGCAGGAATGTTAGATGTCCCACAGAAACAGGAGCATACACTCCTACACTTCCCTTCCTGCCCACTCTGGTCACTCCTTGTGGCAATGAAGAAAGCAGGACTTAACACCACTTCAACTGATAAAAAAACCACTAACTTTATCAACATTTAAAGATCAAAACCACATCAGACACAGTCAGATGATAATCTGCCTATCTCTCCTTCAATCTTCCTACAGGCAGGGGCTAGACAGCCTGAGAGCCCTGGAATCTCACCAAATCCTCCCGATGATGAATCATTAACAGCTAAAGATTGTGCTGGCTACTGTTTTTAGCACACTGTGATGTAAGTTAGACTTCGCCTCTTTGAATACATTTAGCCTATTTAAATACATTTTATTCTGTTCTGCCCTCCTAACCCCCAGTCAGCAAAGCTCAGAAACCATTTTTAACCTACTTAATAGCAAAAAAGCATTAAATACATAAACTCCTGGGTTATTCATTTTTCTATCTGATGCATTTTTTCTTCTCTTGCTTTGAAGTTATCTATGGAATGTTTTCTTTGCTGTATTGCTGTGACCTGTAGTTTAGCCTAGCTCCTTCTCTCCACATTTGCCTCTATGGCTGTCTTTAGTTACAAGCCTTTGGCTCCACAGCCAACTTTCTACACTTTGACCTGAAAGTAACCACTTCATTAATAGTCTAAAAATAACCTGTGCTAAAGCATGAGGGAAATGCTGATAAGATGTCTCTGTTGGTACAGAAACTTTCTAGCTCAGTGTGTATCTACACTTCCATCTGTACACTGGAAATTAAAAGCTACACCAGATTTTCCTCAGATTTCTTAGAGCTGTACCTCTTGCTATTTCTTTTTTCCAATTTTTGGAAAACAGGGTGTGAAGGGTTTAATACCAGATACAAAGGATGGGATCCTAGGGAGAAGATATATTGTTCAGACCTTTGAAACAGTGACCTCCAAAATGGAAATGTATTTTAGGCTTCACCAGCAAGGAGGGTTCATGGTGCAGCAGATGATCACTGTTCCTAAAGTAGTACAGGCACTCCTTACCCCCACCCACATTAGGCAAGATGATGATGATGAATTTCTCCACCTCTAAGTTTAGAAAGGAAGAAACCTTTCCAGAGGAGCTAGGCAGAATTGTAGACTACTGAAACAGACTGGCAAGCACTTATCCTAAGTGCTCTCCTTGACAACTCTAAAATCCTAAATGCCTAGAACTCCCACTCCTGCCACAGCAGGCACTCCTGGCATGCACACACAAATAACTGGGAAACGTTGCAGGTGCAGGTTTGTGTCTAACTCTGGAGAGTATACAGTAACACTCACAGCTAGTGACTGCTCCTCCAGTTTCAAAAGCTGTTGGAACACCGGTCTTATGAAACAGTGGCTGGCACAAACCCCCACCAAACCTCTGGAACAGCGAGGCTGAGGGCACGTGCACCTCAACGCCCAGCAAGCGGCTCTGGCAAGGCTTCCAAGACAATAAATACCCAGTGCCCATTGTTAGCACCAGCCAGCCACGTCACGCTGACATCCCCCCTGGAGGTGAGGCAAGCAAGTGGCCCATCCCCTGCTGGCACTCACCTGAGCGCAGGCTGACTGCTGTAAGGAACAGTGGCTTCTCCACCACGAGGCAGCCCGGGGCCGCTGCTGTGCCCAGCTGCTGGATGCCACACTGCAGCCACTGCACGTCCTCTGCAGCAGGGCTCTCCCAGAGCACGCTGCCGTTCGTGCCAGACACCGCAGCAACGAAGGCACAGGGAGACGGCAGCCCTGGGGACAAGAGGCATCACAGGGAGCTGCCACTGCACCCACCTTTGCTGCCCTGCACCACCCAGGAGCCGGGACTCACCCAGCTCCTCTCCCCACCCAGTCACTAACTGGAACTAGAAGAGAAAGGACAGCCCTCACTAGAAAGCATTTCTGGATCAGGTACCTTCATCCAGACAGGACGTGTTGAATCTGCTGCTGCCGTGGCTGGATTTGAAAGCAAAGAGCACATCTTGTACTTTGTTTTCACTCACATCTTCTATAGCAAGGAAAGGGTAGGGCACTGCAAGAGAACACAAGCCAGGCTCTGGTGAGGATTTTCTTAGCCCACAGCAGAGAAAGTTGGAGCAAAACACAAATTCCTAGAGACCTACTCACTGCCTCCATCCTGGACAGTGTAACATCAGGACAAATTGGCTTTTATATAAAAAAAAAAAGTACACAAGTACCAAGGACAGGAAGTTAGTGCCAAACAATTTTTTCAATTTGCTATCCCCCAGAGGATGTCTTTTTTAAGAGGCAAGCAGCCAGAATTTGAACTATGCTGAACAAAGAACAACTGTGATCTTGGAGTGGGGCTGCTATTCTCAAAGTATAAAGAAGCCCCACCCAAGCCCCACAAAACCCAGATACTCCATCTTTCTATCAGCTAAAAGCAGCTCTCCTGAGCTCAGAGTAGCAGCACCTGGGATGTCTGCAGCACCACACGCAGCTCAGTCCCTGCTGTGAGCACTATCTCTGCAGTTACAGCACATCCAGCACAACCTACTGCACACAAGATTAAAGAAAAGCTCTCCCAGAAGCTATTGCTGAGCCACTGGGGAGCAGGACCCAGGCTGAAGAGCCAACTAAAGCAACCAGAATAAAAATAGCTATAATAAATACAGAGCAATTTATTAAAAAAAACAAGATGGAATTATTCTTCTCCCCTTCCTGTTAGCCATGGGGAAAAGGGAGAAAGTCAAAGTGACAGAGGAAAAAAGGCCTAATTGCCTCCAACCTCAGGTCAAACTCCAAGGGAACATTTTAAAGAGCAAGCTTCAACAGAGGATTATTCCCAGATACCCTTTCTCATGTATTTTTTTGTGATTGAGGCCAGCCTGCTACCTTGTTAGCACTTCAGAGCAGCATCTAATTTCTCCACTAGATCCTGTAAACACCTCCTGGAAGGCCACTCCAATTATGATGGGCCATTGCTTATCCAGGTCAGGTATTCACAGCTCTGGCTCCCAAGGGCTGCACAGCTCTGGCTCCCTGCAGGTCTGGCTCCACGTTGTGCTTAGGTAGAGGCCCACAACCCAAATCCATGGCACAGAAAGGAAAAGGACTCTTGGGAAGTATTTATACTGCTGCAGCAAGCTCACCTGCATTGTTGTAGTATTGGAACCATGTTCTTTCTGAAACTGGCCTCTCTGGGCAGGGAATGATAAAGGAGAAAGCAAACACAATGATCAGGCAGAGGAACAGGGAGATGAAGAAGGCAGCAGTGCGCCACCGGGACAGCCGGGACAGCCCCGAGGACTTGACAATCCTCCTCTCCACATAGTTTTCATGGTTCTCCTGAGCTTTTACATCCTCAGTCTTCAGAGGGTGGATCTCAGCTTCTGAGTCCTTGTTATCCATCACAGCTCATTCATCGGTATACAGACACCCTTCTCCCCCTTCACCTGCAACAATGGAAAAAGAAGTTAAAATACATTTTGAAACATATTTTTAAAACATCAATTAAAATATTCTGTTACTACCTGATATTCACACTGGAAACATTTAATGGGAGGTGAGCAAACCAGTGTAGTGTCACAGAGCTGGATACAACACACTGCTGGTGCCGGAGGTCTCCCACACAGAGCAATGGAGAGCGTTTGTGGAATGCAGGAACAGCACCAATTCTTCTCCAGAGGAGGAAATCAACTCTGCTAGAGCTGGACAAAGAAAGCTACAGACCCCACGCAGAAAGGACTGACTGGTCTGAAGATCTCCCTCAAGAAAAACACCCCAAAAGCTCCTTTTGTTGCAAAGACTTGTTGCCACCTCCCGTGTATGTCAGCCTGACTCTGAGCTGGAGAGGTGAAAGGAAACACTTGTGGCCTTTATATCCCAACATAAGGCTGTTCTCTACTGTAATGTGCACTTGAGCTTCCCCAGGAGAGAGAGAAACAAACACCAGAGCATTCTGTATAGGAGCAAACCAAAGCTCTTCAACACCTTCTTACATGAGAAACCCTGGGTAAGTTCAGCAGCCCAGCCCTGCAGAAGTCAAGAGAGTGATGACTTCCCTCCCCAGAGGAAAAACAAGGCAGGAGTTGAGACTAAAATCAGGCAAATCTGATTTCATCACACTGGAAGAGTTAACAACTGCTATTATAGCTTTTCATGCTACAAATCATATCCTTGGGCTACAACGACAATAAACAGAGGTGTTCTGTGCTAATTTGCTAAAAAAAGGGGGGGGGGGGGGGAAAGAGCCCTAGTCAGTTAAAGGAGCCTGTAAGTCATTACCCACAACAACAGTAAAAATCCATGTTTTATACAGATTCTCTGACAGTGCTTCTTTAAAAAAATACCACAAGGGAAGAAATAAAGAATAACACATTCCAGTAGGCTTGGAAAAAGCTGCTTGACAGTGTTATGAAAAGTTATATCAGAGTAAATAACCACGACAACCAAGCCAATTTTCCATGACTGTGCCCCAGCAGTCATGTGTCTGGGTTGTCCACTGCAGCCATTTACTTCCCCAGCAGAAAAGAGCTTAAAGTCAGCACCAACACAGTGCAAAGCATGGGACTTCAACTCCAGCAGCAACAGGGCTCGCTGTGTCTCACGTTTCTACCCAAGCTCATTTACAGGTTCTGTGAAACACAAGATGAGTCACCCTGGGGAGGCTCAGCTCTTTCAAGCAGCTGTGGCTCCCCAGGCTGTCCCTGCTGTCCCTGTCCCACTGTAGAGGCCTCTTCTCTTCTGGGCACAAATCACAGGGGGACAGATCCACGGCAAGGCAAGCCTGAGGCACAGAATCAGCAGATCAGCCTGGCACTGTCAACCCTTTAACCTCAGAGCCTGCTGGACTTACAAGCACTTCCTCCAACCCGAGCACTCTGGCATTTGTTCTACATCAGGTACAGGATCTCACTCCACATAATTTAATTCAACCTGCACAATACCATGCAAACGAATCAATAATGCAGAAGGTGCATGTTATTCCAAAGATCTTACTCCAAGGATTTCATCTGCCCTTCTCATCAGCCCACCAGCCACACCAGGGACACCTACACAAGCCTGGCTATTCCTAGACTGCCAGCAGGCACCTGATGGGTAGGCAGGCTCCAGATGGAAAGGGGAACAACAGATCAAGTGGTGCTTTCAGCCTCTGCCCCGAGCTGAGCGTTGCTCTTTTACTGCACCAGGCCTTGAGCAGGTTCAAGGTACAAGGCTCCAGGCCCAGGCTGAGCAAATGATTTACTGCTGTGCAGCAGCCACGGCCACAGCGATGGGGACAGTGGCAGGAGTGAGTTATGTGACCTCCCCTGTACTGGGGCAGGTGGCTCGTGTGTCCCTGGAGGGCCCATCTCCAGCAGCATGGAGAGGGGGATCTTCTCAAAACCAGCACCCACAGCATGGGCTGCAACAGGGCTCCAGCACAATCCCACCAGCCTCTCCAGCAGAACCTCCACGGCTTCCCAGTATAGAGCTGGGAAAGATCCAGGGCATACCAGCACCTATGAGACTTCCCAAAAGGAACCAAACCCAGGCTTCTCCCCTCTCTGTCCAAAAGGGACACCACCTAACACAGCATTGATGGCATATTTTTATGACTCACTATAAATCTCAGCGCTGTCATCTAGACTGGGATGAGAACAATAAAACAGCAGTAATTATCCTGACAACCCCAGTAATTCCCCTCTTTTTTTGCAGTGACGATCCTACGGAGCCACCAAGCACAAAGAGCCCTCAATGCCTTTAAAGCAATTTTCTCTCTTTTCTTTCAAGGTTTGAATAATGCCCTTTGCACCCCTGCCAGAGCAGAGGCGGTGCCAGAACGAGGACCACAAAGGTCAATGGCCAAGGCTCAAACAATGCAGGAAATCCCAGTGCCTGCTGCTGCCAAAGTACATGCTGGCAGCATGTGGAATGGCCCGAGCTCAACAACAAAGAGGGCTGGTAATCAGTTTAATTGAAGACAAGCAGAAAATGATAGTGTGCATCTGAGATGGTTTTACTGTCCTCTAGCAGCCGACATCTTGTCTCCTGCTGGAACAGGACACAGAATAACTCAGCTGGGAAGTTCAACACATCCAGGCACCTTTCAGGGGAGCAGAAAGCGACAGCATTCTGTGTTGCTGCAGTGTAACACACACTACATGCAGTAGATCCGGGGACAGGAGAAAACATGGGAAAAAGACCTTGTAGAATGAGAAATAATTAGAAAACGCATGTGACAAACCCAAACTGAACCCACACAGGCCAGGGAGTGAGGCAGCACAGCCAGGATCTGCATCTCAGACTCCAGGGCTCCCAAGCTTTAAAGGTTGCTTCCCCCAGCCATGGGATGAGCTGGGAGCAGTCCTCAGCACAAGCTGAGGGGGAACAAACACCCCTTCCTGTACCACAGTAACAACAGGGACAGGACAAACACAGCTTTACTCACCTCCACTGTCCTGTTTCCTGAAGCCACAGAGCAGGTTTACAGATCTGATCTGCCTTAAACCAGAGACACTTGCACAGCTAAACCCAAGGGACAAACCACCAGCGGCAGACAGAACTGCCTGACAAGCACAGAGAACCTCAGACAGTTAGGTGGATGAAGACTGGTGACAGAAACCATTTAAGGATCCGTGCATTGGAAAGGTTTAACTCATTTTCCACTCATAAAACACCAAACCACAGCATCTGGAATGTCACTGGGCACCAGCTCTTCCCAGAAAATTTCTAGCAATATACTGTAACTTAGATTTGATGTTCAACACATTTCTGTCTTCCACAGAATGATGAAATCAGGTTCTGACTGGACACTTCAGGAACACAAACACAGCATTTGGCTGGTTTGGTTTTGTTTGGTTGCTTAGTTCAAGCACCTCAGAGGTTTCCTTCCTGTCAACCAGAAATTGTTGAAGCCCCAAGCTGCAATCAATAAAGATAAAACAGCCAGGTTTTGCTCTGAATAAGATGCAACATTCCTATCACAGCTATTTTCCTTTAGCAGACTGCTGGGTTTTGATCCCATGCACTCTGTGACACTGCAGCAAACTCACTGGGCAGTCACCTGCTGTGACATTCAGTCTCGGGTCATTTGTTCCTTCTTCTGCAGTCCCACTTACATCAGGACAAGAAGAAATAACATGTAAGATTTCCCAAAATGAGCTTTGCTCCCCCAAAGACACTCAGGTTGCATGCTGCACTCAAGCTTATCATTTTGCTGGGTCATCTGCAGCTCACAGCTCCTTCCCGACATCAGGTCACAGCCAAGGGCTGGCCGGGGACACTGACCTGAGGAGACCATCCCTGTCTGGCACTGGGGCACCCCTGCTCCTGGCATGTCCCTAAGGCCTTTCTAAGGACACAGCTTGTAATCCAAACCCCACCAACGAGACTGGCCATGCACAGGTTTCCCAGAGAATCTGTGGCCGCCCCACCCCTGGAAGTTTACAGGGCTGGGCAGGACTTGGAGAAACCTGGGATAGTGGAGGGTGTCCCCTGCCCATGGCATGGGGTGGAATGAGATGAGCCTTAAGGTCCCTTCCAAATCAAACCATTCTGGGATTCTCCTGCTGGGGCTGGTTCTTCTGAAATGCCATTTAACCCTCCAGTGCAGACACAGCACGTGCCACAGAGCACTCACAGCAAGGGAATTACAAACTCCCCCAGAGCACAACCACCTTGCACTGTGATACATCTGTCATTTGTAGGAGAAAACTCTTATCCAGGGCAGTTTTCACTACAGACAGGAGTTTAAATACAGAAACTCAAACTGTTTAGGGAAGAGCAAAACAAAACCCAGTATTATTTCCATGAGAGCAATGGGAAGATCAAAACTCTGAAGACGAAGAACAGCATTAAAGCTGCGTGGAACTGATTACAGGTCAGGCCAGCAATAACAACTGAGCTGCAGAAACACCAATCATTTATCATCCCCCGGCTTACAAGCTCCACAGCGTCCAAGCCACTCCTCTCACCAACTGCTGCAGATCCCTTGTGCCAACTCCAAGGGCAGCTGTCAGCAGGGTGCTTCAACCTCCCACATCACAGGCACCCACAGGGTTCCCCTCTTGCCTCAGAAGCACGGTGACATCCCTCACTGCCAGAGACTGAGCGCACAAGAGACTCAGGAGAGATCTCTGGGGATAAAAACCCCCTGGAAAAGGCTGTGCTCATTTCATGTGGGTTTATTCAAAAGACAAAAAAAGTACATTTTTTAGGTGGGGCACTCACTCCACAGGTCAGAATTCCATGCTGCCTCCTGCACAGCCTAGAGAGATTTATGGCAGCATGAAAGGAATGGTCAAAGGCCAGGTTGGATGGGGCTTAGAGCAACCTGGTCCAGTAGAAGTGTCCCTACCCATGGAGCAAGATAATCTTTATTATCTAACCAAAACCATTCCATGATTCTGTGAAACAACGGCCTTCCTCCAGATGCTGTTGTCTTTCACAGCCACCTTCAAGAGAAACTACTTTGATGCTCTCAGAAATTGAATTTTTCTTTCTGTCACACAGACAGAGCAAAGCTCCCTCGTCACACATCCATCCCTTGGCAGCCTCTCAGCTCCTCAAGCAGCCCAATCCTGCCCAGGTACCAGGAAGGGCTGGCTCCAGTCCCTCCCTGCAGGACAGGCTGTCCCTCTCCTCCCAGCTGTTACACAAGACGTTTCTGCTTTACAAAATAAGGAGAACAGGCTGGAAATGAGGTTGAACACATTGCAGTATTTTTCATTCGGCAAAAAGCCCTGTAATTCACGCCTGCAGACCAGGCTCGAGGGAAAGAGCAGCAGGACTTTAAGCCTCTCCAGGAAGAGCGCTGAGGCTGTGGGTGTGCTGAGCTTTGCAGAGGTGAGGGGCTTGCTCTGCCTGAAGCACAGACCCGCAGTCCCAGGGGCTGCGGGAGCACCTCCCCAGGCCCCCTCGCAGCTGCCAGCCTCGGGAAAAAGGAGCTCGGATCAAAGGGAGCAACCGGCGCTTTGGAAAAAAAGGATTCAGTTCTTTCCCAGGCTTCTCGCTATGGTGTGGGGACGCTTCTTGAGCTGCTCAAGGCGGACAGCAAACCCCTCGAGTCGGCAGGGAAGGCCGCAGGGCTGGGCCGCAAGCGCTGACAGCCGCGGGCTCCCACCGGCCCAACAGCCCCGGCCCCGCGGCTGCACCGACCCCAGCGCTGCCACTGCCACCCCAAGCTCCCGGAGCCGGCGGCAGCGCGCGGCCAGCGGGGACGCTTCGGGAGCCGGCTCCGCTCCCCGAGCGCCCGGTGACGCGGCCGGGACAAGGCCGTGTTCTCGGTACGCGCCCACGGAGGCGTCAGGAGCCCATCTTGCGCCGGGAGCGGCCCCGGGCACCCCCCGGCCCCCGCCCGCCCCGCTCCGCACTCACCCCGCGCCGCCGCCGCCGCCGCCGTCACTTCCGCCTCCATGCCCGCCTCCGCCCGGCGGAAGTGACGTCCGGCGGAGGGAGCGCTTCCGCTCGGTGCGGCGGGGCCGGGCCCGTCCGGTTTCGGCGGCGGCGCGGGCGGAGAACCCGCAAGAACGAGTCCGGGCAGCAGCGGGAGCCACAAACACAGATCTTTAATGCGCTCAGACCGCGGGAGAACAGCACAGGCACGTACAGGCACCCCGAGCGCGCGCCCGCCGCCCCCCGCGCCCCACACGGAGGTTACAAAAACAACACGTGAAACCGCGGAATTAATTGTAAAAACGGACAGGGAGGGGGGCATGCACTAGGGACCGACACCGGGGGAGCACCGCGGCGGAGCCGGAGCCGCGTTCGGGGGTAAGGAGAGAATGGAGGGACGGGGGAGCGCCGGCCGGAGCCCGGGCCTGGGCACGGCGATGAACGGCGGCGATTCACCGCCTCACCGAGCCAACGAGCAGCCCGCGCCTCGGCGGCTGCCAGCGCCTTCGCACGCACCATCCCCACAAAATGCCGAGCCCGGGGGGCGCGGCTGGGGTGGCACAGCCCGGCGCCCCCCTGCCCTCGTGGGAAGCAAACCGAGGTCCAAATCAGCGGGGCGGCGGGCTCCCAGCGCGTGGGGACACGGCTGGAGCCCCTCTCGCAGGAGGGGCACGGGCTCCATCCCGAGGCACCTCTGCCCCTCGGCACATTCTGCCTCACCGGCCTTGGAAAACGCACCAACGCTTTCGGCTGCAGGTCAGAAAGCGCCGCGGGGAAGCTCTGACGGCAGAGTGCACAGTAAATAGGCAGATGAGCTGTGGCTGTGCAGCCAGGCTTGCCCCTGCTTTGCTCACACCAACTCAACTGTCTGAACTGTAAAGGTACTAAAAGCAGACTTGAGCCCAGCTTAGAAACATGTTTCAGCTCATCTGGTCATACTCAATGACAAACAGCTTTCAGAATAGATCAGGGCCAAATTTTACCTTTTTTGCCTTAGCTGGGCAAGTGAGGCAACTCTCAAGTGCTGGAGACATAAAAATGAGGTGGCTAAGTACTAAAAGGAATTTAAAAAAAAATCTGATTTTTTTTTAACATATATAAACAGAAGGAAAAAATATAATTGAGAACCAGTGCTACTGGTGTGCTCACAGAGGGTCAGGTGGGTTTTTTGGAAAGGGCTGAAGCGTTACAAAGGTCAGGGCAGCTCAGGGCTCCAGGCACAGCGTGGCCCCGACCACTGCACTCGCTGCGTCAGGACAAACACGGGGTGTCCACGCTGGCCTGGACTGAAAACCATCCATCCAGATTTATTTATTCCTACTAAAACAAAATCCTGTTAAACAGTACGTAACTCTTGTGTCTCTACAAACTCACAGCTATCTGCCAAACAATAAAAATCCCAAACTACAAAAGATGAGTTGTATTCAGTAAATATAAATGGGAAATTTAGGCTTTGTGTAGAATGTTTATCAGACTATTTACAGTGCAACACAGATCATTTGAGTTCAGATCTCGCCAGCTTCTCTCTCTTCTGACCTCTTGGAACGAGATTTGCCATTTGTGCTCTCGTGCCGCCTCTCAGAAGAGCTCTTCTCTTTCCTCTCTCTGTCTCGGGACTTTTCTCTTGAAGATCGATCTCTAGAAGATCTGGAGTACAAAGTAAACCATTGCTATCAGCTTCACAACTAAAAATTGTCAAATACCCACCAAGCAACATCTTTCCCTAGCAGGGCTGTGGATGCAAGTTCCCTACAGGAATGTGCCTGGGTACTGCCCCACAGGAGTGGGTCCCCCACGACAGCAGCTCTAGGCCCTCGGCGAGGTTTCCGTGCACAGCACAGCCTTTGTTCCTCCTTCCTCTGAGCGATCCTTTCAAGCTGTTGCCACAGGGGCTCTCTCAGGTCTTTCCTGTGCCCCTTATTATTTTTCCGGGCCATCCTGAAGTGCCTAGCATTTCTTCCTCGTCTCTGACTCAGCTCAGCTCATGGCTTCCAGAGCAGTTTATCATTACACCCTAAGCTACTGGCTTTCTGCTCAACTGCTTTAAATACCAACTGGATTCTTTGCTGGCTCAGCCCTGGGCTTCTCACTTTGCATCCTGACAAATGCTGGCTTTGGCTGCATCCTGGGTTCAAAGTCAGGATGATACAGATTTATATTCACAGCCCACAGCACATCTTTTCACAGCCACAGATTTTCAGCAGCGCTTCCCTGTGTCAGCTCACGCAGAATTAAACAGGAGGCTTCACGTTAGGTCTAATCTGAAAGGCTGCTTCTTGTGTGACTCCTGCCAGCTTAGGGAATAGCAGGATTCAAAAGGAGCTGACCCTGAGGGAGCTCAGAGGCTCCTACATTTTACTTCAAGGCTCAGTACACAGGGTTTTTTTACAGTCACAACAGAAGGTACCTTGGAGGTTCCACTTTCATTCTCGTCGATTTTAAGGCTTGAAAATACTGCAGAACTGATACAAAACCCAACAGCTATTTCCTTTTCATTAAACTGTGTCGTTTGACATCAGTCTGATGACATTAACTCTCTACCTTTTCCACAACAATGCCTGCTGCCTGCAGACCTCCTACCCTCAGCTCTCCAGATCCTGTGACACTCTCCATTTCTTTCAGCAAGTGAGACCTCAGCCCAGCAGAACCTGAGGGCAGATTTCATTACCTTTCAAGGTGAAAACAGAAGCTACTCTCTTTCAAGAAACAGGGTTTTGCTGTTTGTTCTCTTGTTTTTGTTATGTTTTTTTAAACTGATCCTGACCTGTCCCCAGCTCTCAGTAATTTTGTGCAGGTGTGTCAGCTGGCCAATCCCCCTGCAATCTCAATGGGCTCGTTTGGATGTGTTCAAGGGTTCCGAAGTAATCCCTTACCTGCTCTTTAGTAATAGTTATTACAGGATCTTCCTCACTTCCTAATTGTCCAAACTTCTTTTCTTTATTTTTCATGTTCAAGACAGATTTAAAAAAGCACTTTAGTATCTCAGCCATTGGAGAATCAACAGTATTTACACCCCCCCTCAATTATTAACAGATTTTTTTTTCAGACCATTATTTTCCCTCCCCTTCACCAGGTATCTTACCCCTTAGCTAAACTGACACAAGACACACAACAATAGGTTTGTTTCTAGAATTGTACTTGAGTGCTGGTGCCTTATCAGGTGACAGTGCTAAAGCACTCCCCTATTAACCAGGAGGCTTTAAAAAAAATCCAGATCTAACCTCAGCAAGCACCTGGAGGCAGACTTGCTCCTGGGCTTAGAAGGGCTGTAAGGGAACACAATGATTCCAGGCAATTTTTCTAATATCCTACACACACTTGCCAACACAGAGGCTGTTTTGCTGAATTTCAGAAAAAACTTTAAGCCATTCTTTGCACTATAGTGCTTCTCCTCAGAGACAGAAGAATGGTATACTCCTCCTGTATTTCTTTTTCAGGAGGCAAAAGTGCTGATTCCTAAAGAATTCTCTCTCAAGCAGCCTTCTAACAGAAGACTCCCCCCAGATCTCAAATCACAGACTCCTTCCCAATGCCAGCACTAAGAGAAGGAATCTGGGAAGCAGAAAATAACTACAGAAGTGCAACATCCTAACTGCCTCTCAGGTACTTGGCTTTTACAGGCCCAGGGAAGCTCAGTTAGCTCAGGCAGGCTTTGTGCTGCTTCCCATCCAAGGAGCACCTCAAGGCTTAGCACTGCAGATCAGGGAATCTGTTCTATCTCCTAGACTCTCAGCTGGGATCTTGCTGTAGAGCTGCTGCCCTCACATGAGGCCACTGGGGAATCCTGCTTTGGCCCAGGAGCTGGCCCAGGCCAGCACAGCTGCTCTGGAGAACCCTGCCACGCTCCTGCTCGCTCTACAGGCCAGGGAGGTCACTGTGAGCCAAGGACTCCCCTTTCCAGAAGCACTCCTGTCGGGAATACTTACTTGTGTTTTGAACTCCTGTCTCTGGAGCCCCGGCGGTGACCTCTGCTGTGGCTGCGGGAACGGCTCCGGTGGCGCCTGTGCCGGTCCCGGGAGCGGGAGCGAGACTTCCGCCGGTCCCGGGAGGCTGATCTGGAGCGTCTCCGCCTTCGCTCCCGAGACCGTGATCTGGAGGGAACACAGACTGCCTCAGTGCCTCACATCTGCACCCTGAGCTACCTCTCAGCCTCTCCTGAGTAACAAATACCCAGAGCATCAACACAGTCCAGCCCCTGCCCCCCACATCCCTGCCCACACCCTCAGAGTGGGTGGCTGGCTGCCTCCTCCCGGGCCTTGTGCTACCAACAAAATGCCAGTGGGTTATTCAGTTTGCTGGAAAGCTTATAGAGAAAGCTCCCACCATTATTGTAAGCATGTGGCAAGGGCCAGAGCAGAGCTTACAACCCTGCATTGCTCACAAGTGAGGCCCATGTAAGTAGAAGAGAGGCCAAAGGAAGTGCCCTGTGAAACTACCATAACCCTAAGAGAATCTTCCTTGTGAAAGTCCAGCACTTTGGAAGCAGATTTATTTCACCCTGCTCTAAAAATAAGAAAGATGCCAAAGGAAAGCAGTAGGCAGGGAGATCTCCAGGTCCATTACCACAGAGAATGTTGCCATAGCATTAAGGCAAGCTCTTCCCAGAGATGTGGGGGTTTTAATCTCAAATCTCTGTATTTTCACATCTGAGGTTTTATATATACTTCAGATATTACAATCATGGAAGTATATCAGATGTTTATTGAAAGAGGCCTTGAGGACATCATGGGCTCACGCTGGACTACACAGAGCCCATCCTGGCCAAGCTACTCAGCACCTGCTCTACAGCCCCACGAGCCACACCAAGCTGAGCAGCACCACTGAGGTACCCATACTGCACTTCCCATCTCTTTCAGGAAGCAAACCAGACACTGAGGCACTGAGTGAATTCCATTGGTGAGACCCAGGAAAAACCTCAGTAGCTAGAGAGAAACGCAAATGGGCATTTGGGAGAAGTGCAGAACTGGACACTCACCTTCGACGATCTCTATTTCTTGATCCAGACCTAGAAAGGAGAGGAGAGTTAAGTGAGAGAAGTTATGATACAGCCTGTGGATTTTCAATAGGAAAATTCATCTACCCTGGCAGCTCTTCACAGGAATAATCAATACCTCAAGTGATATATTATTAAAAAAAAAAAAAAAAAGCTTCCAAATAAAACATTTAGTTAGCATCAATTTTAGGAGCAAGAATTTATCAAAATCTGGAAAACCTGAATTTCTGCACACTGAGCTTCCTGTCACTACAGAAAAGGTCTAGAAACCAGATACAATTAATAAAGCACCCCAATGAACCTTTCCAACTACTCTTCTGTGCATATTTGTTACATACTTTTTACTCCCTGCAGTCTAACACCAACTGGATCAACTCTAACATTTTCAAGAAGTGCCACTCTCCAATCAGAAAGACAATGGCAGTTTTCTGATTTTGGTTCCTTTGAGGCAGTTGCATGCTAAAGGGGTTTTAATAAAGAAAAAACAGTCTTTTCTCACTCCTTGTATTTGTTTACCAAACATTAGAAGGAAATTTGCATCAATAATTTTTCCCTTTTGGGAAAGATAACTAGGAAAAAAGAGGGGACAAAGCCACAAGAGAAGAACTACTACTGACAAGTGACAGAGATAAACTGAAAATCCTTAGAAAGCACTTGAGAAGAATAATCCAGGCCTTGCTATCCTTTCTCACATTCCACAAGCTTCAGAGCTCATGTGTGACACTCTGAGCTTACTGCTGTCAGCATTAGCTCCTGACAGTTTGTAAATAACAACGGCAGAATTCTTTCAACTTCAGCAGCACCATTACTCAGCACCACTTAAAATACCTCTGCACATGGAAGCTGCACCCTCCCTCATCCTCTGTGGCCACATTTCAGAGCCAGCAGAACATCACACGCTGTCTGAACAGTCTTGTTTTGCTTTAATTAAGAAGTGGCTCCTCTCCCTGTTTAGTGACTTAGAGACTCACTCCTGTAACTGCTCCCCACTGCACACAGACTCACACACAGGTTCCATTTACATCCCACAGAGCTGTTCTGGCACCCTGACAAGAATTTAAGAAGCAATAGAGAAGCATCTGTTTTAATAACATTATTTAAAACCATGCCTGGATAAGACAAGATTAAGAAAATCTACATGCACTGACATTTCTTCAGCGAAACGGGATTGTTCAGTCATGGTAGAATGTTAAAAAAGCCCCCAGATTTAGAAAGGAATTCAGGTAAGGACTGTAAACAAAGTGGAGCTCAACTTGGAGTCTGCAAATGGAACATGCACTGTGGCAACACACATGACCAGCTGAAGGAAAAGCTGATAAACCAGGAGAGCAAGGCAGTAACCACACACCTCCATTGCCACGTAACAGAACCTGACAGAGCTGCAGGACCTCCTGTAGATACCTGGCAGGCAGCTGGATTTTTTGGTGGTTGTAATTACTCCAAGTTCTTACTGTTCTTTTTCCTCCTGATCACTTTAATCTGAACCACCAGTGCACACATCCACAAAAGCCTTTCCACATCCCCTGAAAAGCCTGGCTGCCCTTCCATGCCTATCATCCAAGCAGGGGTATGCACAAAAAACATCTGATAATCACTCCCTAGAACCAAACTTGAGAATTCAGGAAGTATCCAACAAAACAGCATTGTCCTTACTAGCCCGAATCATTGTACAGCAGGAGACAAAGAAGACTGCTTTCCATAGGAGCAAGAGGACTGAGCAAGTCTATTTTATTTATTTTTTCCTCCTTTTTTGTCCCTGTATCACAGAGACTTTCTGCTCAGTTTCATAACCTGTCTTTTGTCCAGCTTAACACCAAGGAAATCCATTTGGCCCCTCCACCAGACTTGTTTGCTGGTGTATTCTGGAAGCAAACACTGAGGTCTGCACTTCCCAGCATGCCACTTCTCCACACCATTCCATTCTCAGGAGGTTACTGGGTACCCAACAGCCACCAGCAATGTCACACAGGACTTGTGTTTATTACCACTAGGGTGGTAATCCAGTTCACTCATTCCTATGTGGAATCACAGTTTATTGCCAAATTAATTACAGCTGTGAGAGGCAGCGTTTCACAAGGGAATCCACAGGTTTGGAGGCGTGTCACAGTGCCTGTCAGTCACTAAAGACTCCCAAAGTCAAGCCATACTCTTTCTCTTACTGAAGTAACACCATGAAGGTGCTGTATACAAGGACATGACAAGAAGAGTTCTGAAGGAAACATGTTTCTTGTGGTTCCTCTTACTCTTTCTCTTACTGAAGTAATACCATGAAGGTGCTGTATACAAGGACATGACAAGAAAGAGTTCTGAAGGAAACATGTTTCTTGTGGTTCCTCAAAGCACCAAGCTCTAGATAAGAGAGGCTGGCTGGAAGGTGGTAGACATCACCAATTAGTTTTTGATGGAAAAATGCCTCTGTGAACATGGTGTGCACAGCTCCCAGCAGATAAGTGACTGAGAAATCTGGACTCTAACCTCAGTTCTGACACTGAGTGTCCACTGGGAGAACTACTGTCCTCTCTCAGGTCAAGTTCTCATTTTGGAGAGACAGCTGATGTATGTGCCTCTTCTGTATGGCTCTCCTGACTCCCTCATAACAACTTCTCCTGTGGAGCACACAGGTGCCTCTGCACAGAGCCAGAGCAAAGGCCAGCCACAGTCTCTAAGTACTGTCACATAAGGAAACAAACAGGAACCCAGACTTTAAGCCAGCTTCATGCAATTCTTAAAGCTTTCCTATTTTAAGCCTTAAATAAACATTCAAAAGCAGCTTTCAAACCCCCTCATCAGATGCATCCACATATGGACTACCTATGAACACAAGAGGCTCTTTAGCTCTCAAGAACTGAGGGCTTGAGGTTTTGTTTTTTTTTTTTTTAAACATTAAAACAAAACGACAGGCACACCACAGGAGGAGGAAAACCAGCATTTTGAGAAGATGTGGATCAACAAAAAGATCCAGAGGGTTCTTCCTGAACAACTCTGTTGAGCAATTTTGACAGAGAAATGACCTCCAGGAAGAAGATGCACCATGGAGACAAACTGAGTCCATGTTAGGCAGGGTCCTGCTGTGGGTCTGCCATGAAGCAGCTGCATGAGAAGGCACTTCCCATTTCACTTCCACATCTCCGACCACAGCAGCAGCAACAGCAGTCCCTTTTGCTAACTCCTGCACTGGAAAGCTACTTCCAGATCCTGCAGCTCCCAAACTCAACTGCATTACAGTTGCATGGATAACAAAGTTGTGAGGCTCTCCATGATGTGCTACAGTTCCACAGAAAGCTGTAGCATGAACTGCTCCTCCATATCACACCAGGCAATCCCCAGAGAAAACTCACATTAAACACCCTCACTGGAGTTATGCATAACATGCATAAAATCATATGGATAATGAACAACAGTTTGGGGCTCTCATCTTCATAATACACTAAAATCACCATGCTGCTTCATGCTGGTATTTGTCAGCAATTCCAGCAATGTATAGCCAGAGCCAGCACCATCTTAGAGTACACTGCAGTTATAAATCTCATATTCCTCAGACAAAGTCACTCTTCAGCTGACTCTGAGTTTCAAAAATAGCTCTGCACAGGCAGCAAGGTTGGGGTCTTTTTGATGCAAGAAGTACACGAGGAGAAACAGGGAGATGCTGTGACAATCAGAACAGCATTCCTACCCAGCCACTTCCTCTGCCTGACCCCTGCAAATAACCACCCTCCCCACACCAGGCTGCCTAACTGAGCTGTTTACATACAAGATACCTCTTCAGTTTAAGTACAGAAGAAATCTTTTTTTTTTCCAGTTCAAAATCTTCTGCAAGATGCAGAAGAGCTTGTCCTGAGAACACCAATGTTCCAGCCCCTCCCACTGCTCAGGAATTACAGACATCTGAGCAGAAGGTGACACACATAGCTACAACCACCAGAAACAGCCACTCCTTGGGATCCTTCAGATTCCTTAGGAAATGCTTGCCAAAACACCTCACTTATTGTAGAAAAGTTACATGCAGTCCACTATTTGGCATATGGACACCAGTCTGTTGACACCCCCAAGTCTCCAAGCAGTGAGGAGAACTGTCCAGGGAATTTCTGCATCACTACTGCCTTTTGAGCAAGCCTAGTCCTCACTCATCTTAAACTTTCCCACTCAGGTGCTCTGGATGAGGGTATTTTATCCAGATTCAGATTCCCTAAAACAGGGATTAGACCAATATAGGCCTGAAGACTACAGGGAACTCCCACCTTTCAGACACACGGCGAAGGTCAAAATACATGTACAATCACTCTGAGATGGAGGAGTGGAGGATTTGTGCATTGTTTTCATCTTTAACTGAATCCCAAGATGCTCACACAGCATCTGGAGCACATCCAACAGCCACTCCAGAAGCAGATGCTGAACTCCTGCAGTGCTCATATACAAGGAATCAGATACTTCTAAACTTCACAGGCCAGTTCCCAGGTCCCACTCACCGTCTGCCCATCCTCTCCTCTCGTTCTCTCTCCTCTCTCCGTCTCAAACGATCCTGGTTTCTCTTCTCTTGCTTTTCTGCCACTGTTTTCTAGGGGAAAAAAATAAATCCACATCAAATTTCAGCCATACAGTAACAGCCATTATTTACAGTCAGGTCAGTAACAGGTCAGATCTGCAGGAAGACCATTCCAATAGCAAGACAAAGAACCACTGCACTGCATTTTATGTGCTGAGTTAAGATCTCTATCAAGGTTCTCATTTTTCTCAGTTGAGGCACTGGCCTCAATGCACTGTGAGTGAGGCACAGGAATCACAACTCTTACTCAGCTAAAGGTCTCTGCAAGCAAGGCCAATACCACAACCCATTCTGAACCATTTCAGAAAACTCCTAATGGCTTCAGCTAGACAAGATCTTTTCACTGACAGAACCATGTGAAACTTCAGTGCTAACATTTCATTAAAGGTTTCAAAGTAAAAAAAAAAAAAAAAAAAACAAGAGTAACAAGAGTAACAAATTTTCATGTTAATGAGAATGACTGTACCAAAGCTCCAAGGAATAAATTATAGCAGTGCTCTGGTTTGACTGATTCTGAGGGTACATATTTAGTTACCCAGAAAAGACAGAAGAGAACCCAAGACAAGGCTAAACAAAGCTCTGTTTGATGCTTTAGGGATTCTGCAGTTGGAAATTTCTGAGCTTTTACAAGCCCTCTGCAAAGAATTCTGTATTAATTTAATAGAAGTGTTCAAGGTCTTCAGAAGTACAAAGAGAAGGTTTAAAACAGAGAGGATTACCCTCAGCTGATCCAGTTTCTCACGAATCTGAATGAAACCCAAGTGTAATTTGCCTCCAAAGTGGTCAGCAAGACGCCGGTCGTTGTCATGGAGACCCAGATATGCTGAACAGACTTCACACACACGCAGCTTCTGCTGCTGGAAACTGGATGCAGGCATTGAATTTCGGTATTCTTCCTACAGGAAGGCAAGAAAGCCCACACAAATGTCAGGGAACTCGTACATAGGCACAACCCTCCGGGGAAACCCCTGCAAAGAATTGCTTTGAAGAATCAAAACCCACCCTCACACAAAGGAGGTGCCACATAAATGCTTTGTGGGCACTGCTAACCCAACAGTCTATCCCTGCAAGGGACTGGTGACCAAATATTTCAGAGGATGAAGCCCTCCCCACCCCAGTCAGCTCCCTGCACTAGATAAAAGTTTCTAAAAATCTTTTCATCCACCACACCACACTGCCACCTGTTTGCTGGCACATGGCTGGAACTGCAAAAGGAGGTGCTGGCACACAGGAAGAGGCAGAAACCACCCAGCCTAGCCCAGGCTCCTGTGATAACCCAGAGGAGAGCCAACACTGTACCTCTGCCTCTTTCTTTTTCGCTCGGACTTTCTCCACTTCCATCAGGATCTTTTGAGACTCATCAACATTTCCTTCAGCTCCCAGCTGTTCAGCTTTAGCTAGGAGTTTTCCAATATCTTCATTCAGCTCATGGACTTTCTCTGCCTGAAGAGAATAGTTAGTTTTTAGTAAGACAAAAATGTGATAAAGCTTGCAGGACAACTTTTCTTTTTTTTAAAGAAATACTGTGTAATGAAATCTGTTGTTGGAAGATGGCCATGAATCTCTGAAAGTCTCCAACAAAAGGGACTGGTGGACCAACTTCAACACAGTCACAGACACGTGGCAAAGAGAGAAACTGGATGTGGAGAGATCATGATCTGCCAGTCATTTCTGGCTTACAGGTCAGCATAGAGGCCACAAAATCAGCTTCAGAAAGGTCTTGTATTGGCCCAATTAGGCGAGTTCCCAAAAAGGAAACTCCATGAGCATTTGTTAAATGAAACAAAAACCATGGGATGATGGACTTACTATTCTAAATCATTATGGTAAGATTTCATAGCATGGGGAAGAAACCAATATGCTTTACTTCCATGCTAAAGCAATGTCTTTTAGAGTCCATGGTGTTCTTTAAGTTTGTCTCCAGAATGGCCAGAGCAGCCATTTGAGGAGGATGACTGGAATCCCCAAATCCTCTGTGGAGCCTAACTCCCCAGTATCACTGGTGTCAGAGAAACAGAGCACCAGGGCTCCCACCGAGACTTTCAGAACCAATATTTAGTGAGAGGCCAATACCTTTGCAGACACTTCAGCACTGATCTCTTCCTGTGTCTCAGCCAGGCGTTTCTTGGCCAGTTCTGTTCTCCTGTCACACTCTGCAATGAAGGATTCCAGGTGATCCATCGCCTGCATGATCAGACAAAGAATTATGAATGAAGCTGCTCTCCGTGCCAGATGCAGCTTTGACAGTCAAAGCTGCAATTCTGTATAATGCACAAACAACCTCAAGAACAGATGCTTTGAGAAAAAACCCAAATGACACTTAGCAGAACAAGTTACATTTGACCCCTGCCCTGTAAACCTGACCCAGTTCCTCTACTCTGACACATCAACACAGCTTTGCACTAGAACTTCCTTCCTGTGCAGGAGCAACAGGCACAAAGACAAAAGCACTGGAATAACATGAAAAGGAAAGACAGAATTGTGCTTCCCCTTGATCTGTTCCATCACAGAAATATTAAATGAAAGCTAAATCTGACAAAAGTTAAACTACTGAGCAGAAGGCTTTTAATATTAAATCTCTTTCTGGGACAGGGAACCAGGTTACAAGAATCTGTTACAGAGCAGCAGGTGTAGGATCCAAGGAATGCCAAGGAGCCTCCCAACTAGCTGGGCTAATGGGGTGGCAAAGGCCATAATTACTTCTGCATTCTCCAGTCAGCAGTCAGGCTGACATTCAGGAAGGGGCTGCATTCTGGATAGGTAACACATCAAGCAACATGATGAGCTGAAATGGCCACTGAGTTTTAGTGTTTAGCCCAGTAACTTCAAGAAGCAGTTTCCCCAAAAGTAACTAAAATTCCTCCATACTTACATCCAGCTCAAAAAACAGGTCTCTCTCTTTACTTGCAATCTCATAATCTGCTCGCAGAGCCAAGTCATGGATCTTTGTACATTCTCCCAGGTCCATTCGCTGTTAGAAGAAAAAGGAGACCCACATAAGAACCCTCCATTACAGCAACAGGCAGCAGATGTCTCTTGCCAACTGCATCATATCAAAATAAAGTATTTTCATGAAAAGCAGCTTTCTCTTAACCTCTCAGTACCAGAACCAGCCAGAAGAACCGCATGCTTGCCAGAACTTGTTTTGTAGATGTTCTGGGAACATTAAAACAGCCCAAATGCTTTAAGTCCAGTCCAACTCCTGCTTTAAGTCCCAGGACAGCCTCAGAAATGGCTGGGAGGGAGGTGGGTACCCTTCAACAGGCACCAACTGCAAATGCCTCCTGTCCTGGAGCCACAGCCCAGGAAAACATACCTGCACCCTGATAAAGCTCCTCTGGAAATGCACTTCTGTGTCAGGATGAGCCCAAGTAACATATGATATACCAAATTGTAGGATACACACAGAATGCTTCCTATCAACAACAAAAGGACTTAAAAGGATTAAGGGCTACAGCCAGCAGAAATGCACAACCCCACACTCAGCAACAACAGACAGACTGTGTTAATTCCACAGCCAGACCCTTCCCACATCCAGCTGCAGCCTGGAATTTGAAAACCTGCCCAGCAAAGCAAAGTCCTACACATAAGCCCATTTAATGAGAGACCTAAGAGCATCTCCCTTCCCAGAAAGCTGCCCTTCCCTCCCACTGCACTCCATGCTATTTGAATTTGTTATTTTTTCTCACACCTAGTAGTTAACAGCCACATGAATCCAAGTCAATTACGCTCTCAAGACATGGAAGATGCATTTCAACATTATCAACTTGTAACAAAGAATCTTATTCTAAGAATAGAAAAAGAAAATGACATTTTGAAATCCAAAATAATAAAAGCCCTAATTGTGAGCCACTGTAGGAATGGCAGGGTACATGTCATTGCATGAGGGAACACCCCAACCCACCACCCTCTTCTCACTCTCACCACCAGTCCCCAGGAGCCCAAACCTCAACATGCACAACAAGTGTCAACTCAGTGAACTGCAGAGAAAGCTGAACTGGGATAACACTGAATTCCTGTGGAATATCACAAACTAAAGCTGGGGATGCTTTCATGAAATAATGCACTCAGACAGCAGTGTTTAGAATGTAGCAAAGCAACTAAAGCAAACTCTACCAGTTTATGCTCAGGTTTTCAGCAGGTGCCTATTACTGGATTTTCTCTTCTAAAAAAAGGAAAAAAAATACAGATGAATTGCCACTATTTAGCCTTCCTCATTTTGCTCAGATTTACCAGAACCAGGAGGCCACAGGCAGCAGACTATAGAAACAGACACTGCATCCAGAATGCTCCTGCTGAGCTCTCTAATGATACAAATGTAATGCCTACAAAAAAAGCATGTTGGTACTTTTAGAGCTTGATCATGTTCAACTTCAGGCAAGCCACTTCAAAGAATGCTAGAGAGTTACTGTTATTTTACCACAAAAATAACTTTCTATGATGTGACACATCTTTCATTCTTCTGGTCATTCTACTGAGAACACTTTCCAGGATAGGGAGAAAATAATGGTATTGGATGTGATTGTCACACATTATAAATATTCTTATCTGAGCTCTTCCTTCAAGCTGAGCCACTAACCCCACTTCAGAGAAGAAGCTCTCACCACTTTAGAACAGCCAACAATGCTTGTTCTGAAGCTCCCTATTCCTCTCCCTGCTTGTTAACAGGCAACAAATCCCTCGGCTTTCCTCAGGGAAGAACATTCAGTTCTCACTAGTTTATAAACCTCAGATCATCCTCCATGTCCTTTGAGATGCTCAAGTGCAAGGAAACTTCCCCAGGTATTGCTCACTCAGGGTAAGACCACCAGCCCTTCTGCCTGAAAGCCTCCTCTCATCCCAAGGAGGGCTGTCATAGAACACTCACCCCTTCCACAGAGATCAGGACCTGCTCCAGTCAACACTGGCTGGTTTATAACACAGGTATGTGAGACAGGCAACCAGCAGAGCCCGAGCAAAGACTTAACTCCACATACACACAAAGACTGAAGACATTTAGATGTCACTGATAATTAGTCCTGCTCACCTTTGCTGAGAAATCCACATTCTGAAGTATCTCTTATGATCTCCACTGAACTGGCAACTCACCCCAAAATGAAATTTCCACAAAGATGCTTTAACAGTGATCAGAGATGTAGAGTTTCACCCAAGTGAAAAAGGAAAGCACAAACCCCCCTCTCAACCCACAAAGAACAATTCTAGAACCTACAGATTTCAACTCATCTTCCCCAGCAGGGGACACAATTAATTCTCTGGATGTAATTTCCAAAGTATGTTCAATCTGGGCAGCTTTGAGGCTCATCTGTCCATCTCTTACTGGAGCTGAAATTCAGGAGAATTGCCAGCTGATGCCATCTCTCAATGTGCTACAATACTTTCACTGACAGAAATATGCTTACCATGAGCTGCAGAGAGAACTCAGCACTCACCACAAACGAGGTGGTGACAAGGGCCCTGGTAACAGCCCACAGGCTCACTGAACCAACTCCTGTTCTCCCAGAATGTTCCTCCTTACCCACAGAGACCAAAGAGAACCACTGTAGGTTATTTAGTGGCAAGTTTAGACAAGTTTCTGGGGCCAAAAAGAGAATCACAGGAACAAACCAACTTAAAATGACAACTCTTACCATCAGGAACACTCGTGCACCTCAACAAAGCAAACATCAACAGGACTCCTGCAGCTCTCAGGAATATTCCAGAGCTTTGCTTACAGTCTGGACTCCTTTTCTTACTCTGCTCCTGAAGGTCAGTGAGTGGGATTTCATCACATTTCACTGAGCACAGCTCCCTGCTTGCTTTCAATCAGCTTCCCACTAAGGAATATCTGTACACATGAAGGATGCAGCAGTAACAATGCCTTAGGGGAGGACACAACACAGCAAGCACCAAAAGGCTTGGAGCATCTGTTGGAAGTTTCCAAGAGGTCCAAGGTCCCGATTTCTGCAGTACTACACCCAGAAATGGATTATGCCCCACCCAGCTGAGACAGATTCACCCATACAGCTCTTCCTTAGCAGAGCTCTGTAAAGTACCAGTGAAGCTGCCTAAGATCACGAGGGAAAACGGCACATTCCAGCTAAGTTTCACTCTGTACTGCCAGCAGTGACAGCTGAAATGCTCTTCCTGCTCTGGACATCACATGTTCTTTCAACACAGATCTGCAGCACCAACACTTGCTCTGGCCCCCAGTAACCTGCTGACAGAGGTGTAGAACTGCACACCCACTTCGAGGCTACCACACAAGCATGTGAGTGAGCCACAAGATCACTTGTGCAGGAGCAGTCTTTCTTCCCGCTCCTGCAGCTTCTGAGCACAACTTCCACAGCGAGAGGGAAAGGACAACTCAATCAAGACAAGTTAAAACAGAAACAGAAGAAACAAATTCCTCAAGGTGCTTCTCTGGCCCAGGAGACTCACAACCCACCTGAAACACTTCAGACTTCCTCCACGCTTTGGCACCAGCTCACACACATCACTTCTGCTGAACTACCCCTTCAACTCACCATTTACTCTCTTTCTGAAAACCTACCAGAAGAGGTAGAAGGCAGCCTTCATCTTCAAAAGATCCTTTGGGCCCCAAAAAAACTGTTCTAGAATCTCGTGCCAAAAAACATACCCTGACCACAGTGACCTATACAAAGGATGGAAGTTTAAAATTCTGAAATGGAAGTGAAGTCATATGGAGGCTGATGGAACAATCGCTGCAAAACACATCTGAGCTTCAAATTAATTTCAAAAAACAGAGGTACAGAGATTGGTATTCAGCTTTTCCAATCTTATTCTGCAAAGGCAGCCACCGAGAAGCTAAAGTCTGAGTGCTCAGAGCAGAGGCAGCTTTTGCTACAACTCCTTCTACCAGTGCTGCCACACTGCTGCTATGGCAGTGACACAAGCAGGGGCAGCAGTGCCAGCCCTCCCTTTGCTGGAGACCCACTGTGCCAGCCAGCTCCCTAATGAGCAGCAGGAAGGGCTATAAATAACCACAGCTTCTTTCAACGATCTGGCTAAGTGGACAGACACTGTGAATTGCCACAGTATTTCATGCAAACAACAAGAGCC
Source organism: Anomalospiza imberbis (assembly GCF_031753505.1). Lineage (NCBI taxonomy): Eukaryota > Metazoa > Chordata > Aves > Passeriformes > Viduidae > Anomalospiza > Anomalospiza imberbis. The sequence goes on along the minus strand of NC_089696.1, from coordinate 3,055,788 downwards.
AAGATGGATTTCAAACATCCATATTCACCTCCATCCTGTGACTGCTGCACAACGCTGGTGACAAAAGACACAGTTTTCTTTCCACAGTCAGGCTGCAGCTTTCATCTGGGAGCCTCAAATGAACACTTCCTTCACAAGAGCTCACAGTTAAAGCCCACATCACCTTCTGCTCCCAGAGGTAGCACGTGAGCCAAACCTTTGAACACTGGCCAGCTCTGTTCCCACAGGCAGCAGCAAAGGAGCTGAGACAACTGTCTGAAACCAGTCGGGCAGAGTGACACAAACAACCAAGCAGCTCAAACAACCAACACTCAGCCAGAGATGTGACCTGCCATCATCACCACAATAACAATAGAAAAGCTGCTCTTCCATCAGGGCTGGGGAAAGGAGACTGAAAATCTCCAAGGATTAGTGCAGCTGCTAAGAAAACACTTGCTAACCTGAACATGCAGCAGTGAACCAGGGCAGCAGCCGAGCTACAGGTTTGGAACCACCAGAGGACAAGTTGCAAGTTCTGACTACCTTAAACTGTTAAAACAGAAATAATTTTGCAACTTCCCACAGGATTGTGAAAGAAAAAGCATTTCAGGTGAATTCTGAGAGCTCTTAGTTTGGTTTTTTGTTTGTTTCTGGTTTTTGTTTTTTTTTGAGAAGTGAGAGCAGTTCCATACATGGGTCACAGGAGGTGGAATTAGGATTGTGACTGCTCTCTGAGAACAGAAAACCTGATCTCTCCTAGAAGACACCCACCCTGCATAGACAAGAGTTGTACCAACATCCTCCTCACCAGAATCCCTTATTCCAGAGGCCATACTTACAGTTCCAGCCAGGATATCATGGGGACAGCAATCCAGAAGGTGACTCTTGCACACACGATCGTCTGTAAACTTCACCCTTTGTCTGGTTTCATCTCCTGAAATTTATGTGTGATTTAAATAAGGAGACATTAGAACACCAAGAGAACACAGGCATCAGCATGAACATTTCATCTCAATATGCAGATTAAAATATTTGGTGCTCCTGCTCCCCAAAATTACTTAAAAAAAAAAAAAAAAAAAAAAAAAAAGCTTAGAGGACAACAGGATATTCTGGAACACTTATAATTGGCAACAAACACTATTTTAGCATTTATTCATCCAGGACACCATGTTAAACACAGTGCTGGCGAGCCAAGCAATGTCCAAGGCCTGTCATCCACATAAAGAAGCAGCACAGCCAGAGGAGAAAAGGAGACAGGCAGGCTGGCTCCCAGCCAAAACCTGTTATTTTTTTTCCACCCTCTCTTTTTCTTACTGTGAAGAAGGGGCAGGAGATACCAAACCCCACACTATCAGATCACAAAAGAGGGCTGTGCTGGGCAAAATTTATAGACAACTGCTCTTTGCTCAGGCACTAATTGAACCATCAGTCCGGCTGGTTTGGAAGCCAGCTATGCAGGGTGTGCTCTCCCAGGCCCTGCAAGGAAGGAGCTGGCAGGTCCTGGCCTGGAACTCACCACGTGCTCCCCACCCACAGCCCACCCTCAGAGGACATTTTACACTCAGGAGCCACTTAAACGAGACAATATCAGAAAAGCAAAAAAGTAAATAATAAAAAAAGAAACAAAGTTAGTCAATACACACTGCGAGCTCCAACACATACTATACCCATCTGCATTCTTCAAGACCTCAGCTGCAGAATTTTATGCCCATTGTTGAAAAGTTTTAAAGGAAAAGCTTTCTTGCCCACACCTGCAGTAAGGAAGTCAGGGGAATGATACATAAAAGTAAAGGCAAAGTGGTAATGGTATGTGACAATTTTAAAGCTCATCTGTGCATATGACACAGGTATGTGTAATACTAAAGTATGAATATAGTTTAGGATTCACAAGCATCCAGGAATAATGTTGTGTCTACTGATTTTTTTTCTTTTTTTTTTCTTTCTAAGCTACACTTTTAAAGTTACTTGTGAAAAAAAAGCAAACACTTTTTTTTTTGTTATAACAGCTTTAAAAATTGGTTGTGACTCACGGCTCGATGAACATGAGGCTTTTCTGCAACTCCCTTGCAGATTGATGTAGGCAGGCAAAGATACACTGAACCTTTATAAATAAAATAGAGGGGCCACAATTGTTCAGTTTGTATGAAATAAAAATATGGGAAGCAATTCAATAGCAACTCAATACACAGAGAAAGAAAAGCACTTATTCACTTACGAAACAAAGTGCAAAGTGCCTGGACAGCCCTGTTAACGTGCCAAAGGGAATTTAAGTACCCAACGAGTCGCAGAAGGGAGACACAAACCGCAGCGGGACCGTATTTTGCACGGGCTGTCACATTTCTCGTCTCGGACAGCACCCGGCGCGGCCGGCGCTGCAGGCACACCTACCTACGCGCCTCTGGACGTGCGGGCACGGAGCCGGCCCCACGCCTGCCGCCGGCAGCCGGGGCCCGGAGCGGCGGGGCGGCGCCGGGCGCTCTGCGGGGCCGGGGGCGCGGCGGGATCACCGCCGGCCGGGCGCGGGCCCTCCGGGCTCCCTCCGCCCCGAGCGCGGACGGGCCCGGGCCGCTCCGCCGCCCCGAGGCTGGAGCCGGGCGGGCGGGGGCGGATCGCGCCGCAGGTCCGGAGCGGCGGCAGCTGCCGGGCCGGGCCGGGCCGGGCCGGGCCTCGCGCGGTGAGGCGGCCACCAGGCCGCGGCGTTTCCTGCAGGCCCCGCCCGCCCCTACTCACCGTCCCGGGCCGTGCCCATGAGCTGGTCCAGCAGGGCCCGCATCTGTGCCTGAGCCGACATGGCGGGGCCGGTCCGGAGGCGGCGGCTCCGACCGAGACCGGGACCGGGGCCTGGGGCGGTGGCGGCTCAGCGGCCTCAGCAGCGGCGACGCGCGGCGAGCGCTGAGCGGAAGCGGCCCCGCCCTGCGCCGCGCTGCATGACGGGAAGGGTAGTCCGCCAGGGGGCGGGGTCCGAGGGGCGGGGCTGAGGGGGGCGAGACTGGTGGGCGTGGTCCGAGAGGAGCAGCGATGATGTCAGAGGGGCGTGGCCGTGCCGAAGGGGCGGTGATGTCAGAGGGGCGTGGCCGTGCCGAAGGGGCGGTGATGTCAGAGGGGCGTGGCTGTTCGAGGGGCGTGGTCGGGCCGAAGGGGCGGTGATGTCAGAGGGGCGTGGCTGTCAGAGGGGCGTGGCCGTGCCGAAGGGGCGGTGATGTCAGAGGGGCGTGGCTGTCTGAGGGGCGTGGCCGTGCCGAAGGGGCGGTGATGTCCGAGGGGCGCGGTCGGGCCGAGGGGCGGCCGGGGATGGTTCCGGACCCCAGCGCCGCCGTGGCCGCCGCCCCGGGGCTCGCCGGGCGTGGCCGTAGCAGCCAGGCCGCAGCGGCGCCCCGGGGACAGGCCCGGAGCAGGCCCGGGCTGCGCTGGCTGCCGTCCTCACCGCGCTGTGGCAGCTCGGGGCCAACGTGGGGAATGTGGGGCAAGGAAAGCCCCTGCCGGGGTGGGGGGCGATAGCACGCATGGCCGGGGCAGGCGGAAGCACCAGCAGGCAGGGTGGGCGCACGGGCAAGAGGACGAACCCCCCTGCACACGGGTAGAGCGCGGAGAGGACCGAGGACAGGACAGGACTGGACGGTCCGTGGCTGCTCTCCCAGCTGCTGGGAGGAGGATGAGACCGTGGTTTTGCAGGAGCTTGGGCTGTTGCGGAGCTTTGCCGTGTGCTGCGTTCCCTGCCTGGCTTTCTGAGCTCAGGCTCCAGCTCGCACCGCCCCCATGAGTTTTATCTCTTGTCTCCACCTCGAGCTCCCGGCCCGGGCTGCTCTCTGGATGCTCCCCGTGCCGGAGAAATCCCCCCCGCTCTCTTTAGTGCCACAGGGCTCCAAAGGCAGCGAGGGTTAGAGCCGGAGCGCTGCTGCAGGATGCTGCGTTTGCCATAGCCATGCCTGGCTTTCCGCAGCTTTGAAGCTCCCTTGGCTTTCAGGGAAAGGCAGCGTGAGCCAGCCCTGGGCAGGGCTGCGCCGCCACCCCGCTCCGGTGCAGCATCCCGGCCGAGCAGAATCAGCCTCACCTCGGAGTGGGGTCTGCGACCTCCCTGCTCGTCTGCGGGGGTCTCTGCAGACAGGAGACCCCTTCCCTGTGGGACAGGAGATCCTCATGCCCGGCCCTGGCAAAGTTTGGAGCAGGGATGGCCACCCTGGCCACTCGAGTGGGTGCAAAGCCACATGCCCAAGGCTGCTGCAGGAGCAGCGGCGTTGCCTGTCCCTGCTGCTTGTCCTTGGTCCTGCTGAGCCCTGGGTGTGCCTTAAGTTCGTGATTCCTTCCCACAGAGGACAGGCACCTCATGACTCCCAACTCCGTGAGCCAGCAGCCAAGTCATGTGCTCTCCACACCTTGTCCCACACCTGGACCTGCTCGCCAGCATGGCCAGACCCTTCCCACCTGGCCAAAGGGTCAGTGCAGCCCTTTCCTCTGGCCGGACTGACCCCGAGGCTGTGGGAGCTCTCCCCATCTCCTGCACTGCGGGAAGAGGGCCTGGGGCAGAGGTGGCTGGGGGCGGCAGAGGAAGCCGCCTCTCCCCGGGGATCCTGCGAGGGGTGGGGATCAGGGTGGCTGTCCACTAGCAATGCCAAGCTGTGCCAATGCCGAGCCGTGCCGGGCGGGTGGGTGACAATGGGTGACGTCAGGGAGCAGACCGAAGGGTGCCCGTGGCTAATCAGCTCCCATCCGCCGTGTTTGCCCAGCACTGCCCGGGTGGCTGCTGCTCCCGCCCCGCTTCGCCGCTGTGAGTGTTTGGAGAGAGGAGAGGGAGCTCTGCGGAGCCGGTGCCCAGCCCTGCCCCTGCAGGGAGCCCCAGGGCTGCCGGCCCGGGGAGCGGGTGGGTGACACCAGGCTGGGACACTCCCCTCGCCAGTGCCGCACCCTGCCCGGAGCTGGGGACCCCATCTCAGCACTGCAGACACCTCAGAACACGGTGCTCAGGGCAGGGAGCAGGGAGGGCTCCGAGGGAGAAACTAGGAGCTGTGGTCACCCCAAAAACAGGAGAGCAGGGCAGCTCTGGAGCACGGCTGTGGCTGTCCCCAAGCCCAGTGGCCAGTGTCCCACTCCCTGAGTGTCCCCAACACTTATGATGGGGTCTGGTGCTGTGTCAGGCCCCTGCCATCCCCTCAGCTGTCAGGGACAGGCTCTCCTGTGTCCTCTGGCCATCCTGTGGCCCCGGCCACGCTGCATCCCCAGCCATCTGTGTCCCCTGGCCCTGTTCTGTGCTGCCCCAGATGACCCCGCTGGCACATCCTGCTGCCAGGGCAGAAATGGCACCTCTGGCACAGCCTGTCTGGGACCTGAGCTGATTGCCATTGTCCCTGTCCTCACAGGGGAGCCACGGGCCATAGCGTGGGGTGAAAATGGTCCAGGTCTGTCCCCACTGGCCCAGACACTCTCCACATGGTATGTCCACCTTTGCATCCACAGGTTCCAAAACCCCTCCCAGGCCTGGCTGGGGAGCCCAACATCCATCTCAAAGGGGCACAAGGCTGGAGATGAGTGGTCTGAACCTGCATGAGGGTGGTGCAGCACCTGGGGGTACCCACGGAAAGGCTTTGCCCACTGCAGCGGCAGCCCCTGTTTGCAGAGGCATGGCTCGATACGCAGTATGTTCTTCAGAAGATCCCTACTCCAGGAGTCAAAATAGCATGAAATTTAATTTTACGCCTATTTGACAAAGCTTGATTTCACCTCCAATCAGCAGGGAGATAAGAGCCCTCGGCACAAGTGTGCGGGCAGTTTGGCAGCTGGGGCTGCCGATTTAATAGGTGAATTTACAGGGACAACACTTGAAAATCCCCTGGCGAGTGAACCATTAAGGTGAGCCCTGCCTTCCGTCCCTGCGTCCCTCCCCGCGCCGCTCTCCCGTTGCTGGGTGCTAAAGCAAACCCCAGCTCTGTTTACCGAGTCTACTATTACAATACGGCTACCAAATATTTGCCAGCCGTCAGCTCGCTGCTCCGCTATAAATACTTCAGGCCCAGGTGGAGGGACGGGCAGGGGGAGCGGCGCGGGAGCCTATGCATGGCCGGGCGGCAGCGCCAAGGTGAGTGCAGAACCGCGGCCCGGGCGATGTCCTCCTGTCCCGGGGTTTCTCCGGCTGAGGAAGGCGCCAGGGCAGGCTGTAGTGGCCCCGCTCCCCCCTCCCCGCAGCCCACAGGTGAGGCTGAGACCCCACAGCCCACCCCGGGGCAGCACCGGGGGTACCGCGGTGGGGATGGCACAAAGAGGGACACGCAGGGATGGCAAGGACGATCTTAGGCTGGGTGCAGGTCCCGGCACCATGCTTGGTGTGCCAGGGGCAGGACTGGTTCCTCAGGATTTGATCCTGCCCTGAGACCCTCTCAGCATGGCCAGGGGTGTCCTGCAGCAAGGCAGGGCTGGGGACCCTTCAGCAAGGTAGCAGGAGCTAGAAAGGGGCCACATCCAGCTCAGCAAAACCCAGCTGTGGTCAGAGCCCACCCAGGCAGAGCAGGGCAGAGCAGGGAGGCGGTGGGTTTGCTCTGTCACCGGGAAACCCAAGGGGCCATTGTGTGGGCAGGGCATGGGGCTCTGTGGCACTGAGCTGCAGGGCGGGTGCTGAGCCCCCATTCACCTCCATGCACAGCCCCGGGGCGAAGGGGAACATCCCTCTGCCCCACAGCTCTGGAAAACATCCCCACCGCCCTGCATCCCATGACTTGGTGTAGACATCCATGTCCCACAGATCAGTGTAAACAGGCTTGCTGCCCCACGTCCCATGACTTAGGGACATTCCCATTGTCCCACACCCCATGGCTTGATGGGGACATCCCTGTTGCTTGATGTCCCAGGGCTCAGTTAGAATATCCCCACTGTCCCGTGTCCTGTTGCTTGTAGGGGAATGGCATCTCTGCTATTCCATGTCCCACGACTCAGGGTTATGCTTCCACTGCCCCATATCCCATGTTTTGGTGGGGACACCCCCGCTGCCTGCTGTCCCAGGGCTGAGTGGGGATGTCCCAGGGGGAATACCCCCACTGCCCTCTTTCCCACAGCTTGGTGGGTACAATCCCACACCCCATTATTTATGGGGGACATCCCTGCTGCCCTGTGGCCCCACCTTGGCCATGGCATGGCACAACATGGTCCCCTGCCCTCTCAGGGCTGCTGGGCAGTGGGTCAGGGTTGGTGCCAGGGTGTGTCACCCTGACCCCGCTGTCCCTGCCCGCAGGGTGACTCCTGGGGGTGCCTCTGAGCGCTGACATGGCTGCGGGTGTCATCCAGCCCCTGGCCGAGCTGCGGCTGCCCTCGCCCTTCCCGCACGGCCTCCTGCTGCCCACGCACCCTGAGCCCGACTTCCCCGGCCTCTCCGAGGAGGAGGAAGAGGAGGAAGAAGAGGAGGAAGAGGAGGAGGACGTGGAAGCAGTGGAGGAGAGTGTGAGGCCGGAGCTGGCCAGTGTCTCCAGCACTGCCGAGACCACCCTGCGTCTCCTCAAGTTTTCGGAGCTCATCAGCTGCGACATCCAGCGCTACTTTGGGCGGCGGGGCCGGGAGGAGGCCGCCAGCAGCTGCCCCGTGCCCCAGGACTGCGGCTCGCCCCAGAGCGCTGAGGCTGTGCCCGAGGTCGCGGCCCCGGGGGCCACGCACAGGCTGGGGCCGCTGGCCGAGCTCTTTGAGTACGGCGTGCACCGGTGCCTGCCCGCACGGGCGGCCGGCGGCAAGACACAGCGGCTGGAGAGGAAGTACGGCCACATCACCCCCATGCACCGCAGAAAGCTGCCGCCCTCCTTCTGGAAAGAGCCAGGCCCAGGCCCCGCCAGCCTCCTCCACACTGGCACCCCTGACTTCAGCGACCTCCTGGCCAACTGGACAGTGGAGCCAGGGCCAGAGCTGCCAGGCACTGGGCGGGAGCTGCTGGCTCGCCCGGGGCTGGAGGCAGAGCCCTTTGCTGGGCTGTGACCCCACTGTGGCCCCGGGGGCCCTGGTCCTGCCACGTGCCACCCAGTTAATGATAAACCTGGTGGCCCCAGTGCCAGCACCGGGGCACTCGGAGATGCCGGGTCAAAGCTGGTGATGGGACGAGTGAATAAATGACTCCCGCCAGGCACCAGCGTGTGCGGCGTCCTTTGCCACCCGCCACTGTGGTATCCCTGCTGCCAGAGACAAAGGGCCACGGCTTGGCATGACCCTCGGGGGCTGCTGGCAGCAGCGGGAAGAGCAGGGAAGCGCGGTGCCGGCAGGAGCCAGCAGCCCGTGTTTACTCTGCGGCCCAAGTCGGAGGATCCCATCCCCTTATCTCGGCCGCGCCGGGGCAAAGGGCGACACGGGGCCTCATAAAGCACCCGGCTGTCAGCACGCAGGGGGGACCCAGCACTGCCCTGGGGACCCTCTGTGCCCCAGGGTAGGGCCAGGGATCTGGACCCACACAGGAGAGCAGGGCGGGCTCTTCCCCACAGCTGGACCTGGCTGTTACCAGGGCCCAGCTGAGGCATCCTCTGCTTTGTGGTGGCTTTGTGTTGGTGTTGAAAGGGAAAAGAACCCGGGAAGGGGCAGCCACCCCCTGCCTTGAGCCCAGGATGCAGCCGCCCCCACCCCCCAGCCTGTGACCTCCCAGCAGCAGGAGCGGGGACAGGGCTCAGTTCAGCCCCAAGGGAAGAAGGGAAGCAAGAGACAGGCAGCACCACAATAAAAGTACAAACAGACTTTATTTCAGCATGGATCCTGCAGTCAAAAGCCTCTCCAGGCACCAGGTGAGGAAGGAGCAGTCCCAGGGCAGGGCACAGGGCAATGCCAAAGAGAGGAGCAAGGATGTGGGAAGATGGAAGAAGTGAGGTGCCAGGGCTGGCTTTGCTCCCACCCCCAGCCAAATCCAGTGCTGGTGATGGGGTCTGGAGTGCCTGGATGGGCCCAGGCTGCTGGAAAGGGAGAGAACATGCCCCAGGAGTGACTCTGTATCCCAGTGTGGGAGCAGCAGTAGTGGGAGGACTGCAAGAGTGGCAGAGGGGCACAGGCTGCAGGACCAACATCTCCCCAGTACAGGCAGCTCTCCCTTCCCCATCCCTGCCCCAAATCCCAAGGGTGTTTCCCCACACATGGTTTGGGGTCAGAGTGGCTGAGGGAGCCAAAAAAGAGCCAGAGGCGGCAGCTGCAGAACCAGGGGAGCCCTTTTATTGCACAGCCAAGCAGGGCACATCCCCCTCCTCAGTCCCAAGGAGCAGGGAGGCAACCCCAGAGCTCAGCACAACCCAGCAAGCAGGACCACAGGGCAGCAGGGAATGGGGGAATGGGGGCCTGGGGGCAGGAAGGAGCCCCATCATGTCCCCTCTGCTCCTCTCACAGGCCCTGCAGCCGAAGCCAGGGCAGGGCTAAGTCCCCGACAGCCCAGACTGGGAGGATGAGGCAACAGAGGCCACGAATGGTGTCAGAGAACTGTGCCCAGCTCAGTAGGGCAATCCTGCTCCCCATGGAACACTCCAGTCTTCACCCAACCTTCAAGGAGAGCCTATTCCAGGAGCTAACAGAGCCAAGGGTGAATTTTGATCCCTCAGGGAAGCAGAGGAAGGGGTGACAAGAGGAGGCAGTAGACATGGGAAGGCAGCAGCAGGCAGGAGGGCCGGGGCAGCACGGCCATGCCAGTGCTCCAGGCACTGTGACGCCTGCAGGGGCTGGCCCAGTCCTCTCCCCACCTCCTGCAAAAGGGGGTGCCCAGCTCCGAGGGGCCGGGGCACATCTCTGCTGGGCCACACTGCCTCACGTCTGTGCCAGCGAGAGCTCCTCCAGGCCCTCCTTGCCCAGCCGGTACCTGGCGAGGTCCTTGCGGGTCACCATTCCCACCACCTGCCAGAACAGGGACAGGGTACAGCCCGATGTGGGCACACAGCCTGGGGACAGCGTGTCCCTGTCCCCTGGAGGAGCCCAGGCTGCTCGGACACAGCGAGCAGGGACTCACCTCGTTGCGATTGTCCACAACCACCAAGTGCCTCAGGCCCAGGGCTCGGAAGAGCTTGAACACCCGTGGCAGAGACGCCTCCTGCAAGGCAGAACAGGGCTGGGGGGGCTGCAGCACCCCCAGCCAGTCCCCACTGCCCACCCTGGTCCCTGGGGAGCTGTGCAGAGGGGTCCCTGGCCATTACCTGGGGCACGGTGTAGGGCGAGGGGTTCATGAACTCGCTGAGGTCAATCATGCACTCGCGCTCGTCCTGGGAGACGTGAATGGACTGGATGGGGGGGAAGCGGGGGTAGGCGTCCCGAAAATCCTTCAGCTTCAGCCGCCGCTGCACCAGGTTGAGGTTGGCCCTTTCCACAAAAACCTGGGGAGGAAAGAGATGGCTGGGGACTATCCCACAGAGCTCACAGGCACCAAGACAATGCACAGGGCCAGGCAGGGACAGATGGACAGCAGCACAGCCTGCTTCCCACTCACTCAGGGCTTGTGAGCCCAGTGGGGTGCAGGATGGTGCTGGGGTAACCCCACCACCAAATGGCAGCACCCACCACCCCCCTGAGTGAGCTGAGGGAGATGACAGGGACCCTCTGCCAGCTGAGCAAGGCAGGCAGCAAGGGGCCTGAGACAGGACTGGGGCAGCAGACACCACCCAGTCTCCAGGCAGCATCACCCACCTTGTGCTTCAGCAGGACGATGAGCTGGGAACGCAGGATCAGACCCCGCAGCCCGGCAACCTGCAACAGGCACCGTGTGTGAGGGTCCCACACTGCAGCCAGCCCTGGTGTGGCCACCCCAGCTGCCTCCCCGCCCCAGGGCCACCCAGCCTACCTGCGTGGTGTCAGGGTTGCTCTCCACCACGGGGAAGCCGTTGTGGTTGGAGGAGGTGTCACTGAGGATGTCCACGACCGTGCCCACGCGCTCAATCCTCCGCAGGCAGGTGACAGGAGTGCTCATCACCTCCCTGCAGGGAAAGCTCTGGGTGAAACACAGCCCCACGGCAGCACACACTGAATCCTGCAATCACACACTGGTTTGGTGGGAAGGGACCTATAAGCTCATCTCATTCCAATCCCTTTCCATGGGCAGGGACACCTTCCACTATCCCAGGTGGCTCCAAGCCCCATCAAACCTGGCTTTGGACACTTCCAAGGATCCAGGGGCAGCCACAGCTTCTCTGGGCACCCTGTACCAGGGCCTCAGCACCCTCACACCCTAAATATCCCCCCAACACACACAACTCTTCAGTGCTGATGCCTCCTCTATCCCCAAAAGCTGCCAGGGAGAGAGGAAGGAACAAACTGCAGATCACATCCCTGCTGGGGAAGAAGCTGAGCTGTGGTACCAGGGGACAGCAGGCTCCTGCAACCAAAATGTCACCACCTCCACTCCCAGCTCAGGCCAACAGTGTGGTCCAAAGGCTGCTGCCACAGCAAAGCCCAGCCCACCTACCTGGCTGTGAGGGAGTGGGATGTCACTGGGGCCTCCCAGTGCAGGAAGGGGACACTTTGCAGCTGGATGTGCATGTCGTACAGTCCCTGCAACAAGAGCCAGGCCATCAGGAGAAGCCTGGTGAGGTGGCAAAGGCCACAGCCAGGCAGCAGCTCATCCCTTACAGCGAGCACATGCCTGTCCTGGCCCCCCAGCCCTGACCCACAGTCCTGGGGAGCACACCAGCCCTCACCTCCACAAAGTAGTCTCCCACAATCTTTGCTGTCATCAGCACCAGCATGATGGGGAAGCCATAGGTGACGTTGCCTGTTGCCTCCATCATGATGACTGTGAGACTCAGCGTCATCCGCACGATCCCACCTGCCAGAGGCACCCAGGGGTTTAGAAGGGCAAGGAAACACAGAGTGAGGGCATCACAGAATACCTGAAGGCCCTGAATCTCTCAGTGATCCAAGACTGCCCACCCAGGGGTGCCCTGGCTGAGCCCAGCCCTCACTGTGCTAGGCAGGGTGATTAGGAAGCTGACAGCCAGGCTGGGCTTCAGCTGGGAAGGAAGCTGTCAGGGAAGCAGGGAGTGCTTTTTCCCATGACATCTTTACCCCAACCAACATTGTGCCATGGGGAACTCACCCAGCTGTGCAGCAGCTCCCATCAGGGCGTACTTCCCAGGATCAGCCCAGATCTGAGCACAGGAAAGAAAAGGAGCCAAGTCACCTGCTGGCTCCAGGGCATTCAGAGATAGTCAGCAGAGTCCTGGCCCCCAAACCCTCCTCCAAAGTGGGGAGAGGTGCCTGAGGCTGCCTGAACAACCCAGCTGCTGGCAGGGCTCCACTGGGACATGGAGAGCCAGCTCATGAAGACATCAAGTGAGGAGCCAGCCCACTTCAGAGCTTTCAGCCAGCTCCAGGCACGCTGCCTGAACATGCCACCAGCCCAGCAGTGAGGGAGGAGGGCTGGGTGCCAGGGCTTCCCAGGCAGGACTCACCGAGCCCTTGGTCAGGTAGGACAGGGAGATGCCGAAGAGCCTCCCCCAGGCTGCCCCGATCAGCAGGGAGGGGATGAAGACCCCTGCAGACACTGTCAGGCCATAGGTCCAGCAGGCCAGGAAGAAATACATCAGTGTGAACATGCCCAGTGTCATGGGGTTGTAGGAACCTGAGGTGGGGACAGAACAGAGTCAGTGCTGGCCCCACAGCCCAGGGGACACTGTGATGGGCAGTGGCCACGGATCAGGCAGCAGCAGCCCCACAATACACTGCCAGCAGCAAGAACCCCTCTTCAAACTGGCTCTTCAGGTTATTTCTGCCCCCTCCAGCACCCCTCCACCCAGCCAGTGCCATCCCAAGCCCTCACATCCCATTCCTCCATATCGTCGCTCGTCCCCTCCCAGCCCTGTGGTTCCCAGACCCCCAAGATGAACTTCAAAGCCCCGAGGGAGGGACTGCCAGGGCTGAAGGACAAGGTTGGGAGGACAGAGGTCGCACTGGCAGCTTTGGGATCAACATGCTTTGCAGAGCATGTCCTGCAAAGTCCCTCCCATCTTGCAGCTCCCACAGCTGCTCCAGCCAATGCCATGCTGTCCCACAGCACAGGCTGTGCCACCCCAGAGAGACCCTGCTGACCCCACAACCCAGCTAAGTGCTATTTTGGGATTGCTGAGCAGCCCAGTCTAGTTTAAACAAGTACTTTGCAACCCCTCCTTCAGCCTTGAGTCAGGGAGGACCCAGCACTGCAGGGAGCAGCCCCAAGACACAGGATGGTCATCCCTTAGCTGCAGGTGGCCAAGCTGCACCCTCTGGGCTGAGGATCTCTCTGTTCCCCACCTACGTGCAGCTGGGAACAGAACTCAGATTCCACAGCAGGCAGAAGAGATGCTGGGGTTACACCAGGTTCAAGGAAAATGGAGCTAGAACCTGGGAACCAAACAGCATTTCTCAAGCAAATCCAAACCCCAAGATCCACCTCCACAACCTGCCCAGAAGGTAAAGTCATTACGGGGCAAGTGGCCCTGCTACTTGCTAATTAAGAAAACATCCCAGTGACATTTCCAGAACAGACTTCAGACAGACAGCAAGGGTCAGACACACTCTCAACACAATTCAGAAGCAACACAGCCTGCAAATGTGCACAAACAAAACCATGTCCTTGGCCCCACAGCCTCCCAACACCACAGCCCTTTGGCCGAAGTCAGAGGTGCCACCAGGCACAGCACCCATCCCTTCTCCCCTCCTTCCACCACTGCAGCACAGTGTTTTGTGAAGCCCTCATGGGCTGATCATCCTCTGCCTTGTCCCAGCAGTGGCCAAGGAACACATGGACCCTCTCTGCTGACCTTCAAGGTCTCACTGCTGGGTGCACTGACCTGGAGGGTCATGGAAGAGGTTGACAACGCTCTTCTCGGGCGTGTTGAAGAAGGCAGTGGCCATGGAGTTGTACTCTCCATCAGCACAGAAAAGCTGAAAAGGCAAGAAAAGAAAGGGTTAGAAGTGGCAGGGAAGGCTGGGGGACGTGTGCCAGCGAGGAGGCAGCTCTGGGCAGGGAGGACACCTACAGCATCCTTGGGTCTCCAGCTCTGCCTGCGCTGGAGGGCATCAACTGCGAGGTCCAGTGTCCCAAACCCAGCAGGATCTTGTCTCCCTGCTGAGCCCCCCAGGCTCAGGGTGCCCCCCACCCTGCATGCTGTTCTGCAGCACGTCCTACCTGCAGGGGATATGCCACAGAGCTCCCCTGGATGGGCTGGCAATCTCTTGAGCAGTAAATCATGACAAACCCCACGGTCGCCGTCACTGCTGCCACCAGCATGGCCTCAACCACCTGGAGGCAGGGCCGGTGGATGTACCTGTGAAGAGAACAGGGGAATGACATTGGCACCCAGGGGTGTGGGCAGCATCAGCCCAGCCTGGCTGGGCATGTCACATCAGGCACATGACAGTCTGGCTGCCTCTGCTCCCTGCCCAGACCCTGCCAGGCTGTCCTGCTGCTTGAAAAGCTGGTGACAGGTATTGGCTGGGCCAGACTGGTCTCAGTTGGCTTTAGCAGCTCTCTCCCTTCTCTTAATCCTCTCACAGCACATGACAGTCAGGTCTGCAGCATCTGCACCTCTCTGGGCCCTCCAGTCACTGGAGGGAAATATTTGGCAGGGTCAGAGCAGTGCTGGGATGCTGTGGGTCACAGCCACAGGCAGTGAGAGGCAGGTGGCATCTTTCAGGAACTGCTGTTGCTCACATTAAATGAGAAATTACAACCTTGCTCCATGTGGGAATGCCAGTTTGAGGGAATGCAGAAAGCACCAGCCAACCCACGTCAATCCCCTTCATTACCTGTGGGCTCTTACCTGATCCGGAACATCGTCAACCAGTAATTGAGGGCATTGAACAGGGCTCCGAGGATCCCACCTGCAAATGTGAGAGAGGAAAAGCTCAGCACGCAGGGCCCAGGCTGCCCACAACACAAGGAACCTCTGAAGATCATCCACAACCCATCCAGAGTGACCAGCAGCCCTGGGACATGTGGATGCTGTCCCTGCAGCCAGCCAGGACCTGTCACCTGCCTGGGCCAATGTGCTGGCACCAGGCAGGCAAAGGACAGGCCGAATCCATGGGGATAAGGGCAGCTCACATGGCAACAAGGGACTGCCCAGGACTGCAACACACTGACCCTGCTCGACATGGGTTAAAGGGGCTTGACTAGGGTTGGGCCAGGATCCAGCTCTCATCCCTGCATAAGCCCCACAAGCAGCCTCTGCTCCAGAATTTAATGGATTCCCCATTTTCCCCAAGAAACTGGACACCAAAGCTTTTTAGACCCAGCCAGAGAACAGAGGAAATTATTCAGACTAATCAAATGGAAACAGCAGCATTCTCTTACCAACCACTCCCATAAAGATGAAGATAGGAATTTCCTGGATTGTGTATCCCATTTTCTGCAAGCATGAAAGAAGTGGGTTTCAGATCTCCTGGCCCATCTGCAGTCCCAGAGTCAGTCACTGACTGCTGAGACAGCAAACTCTGTGCTGGCACAAGGCTTCCAGAGCTGCCCCAAAGTCTCCCCTGAACAGCCCACAGCCTCCAGAAATTCCTTCTGCTGGGGCTGGTGGAGCTGACATCTGGCCAGACCCCACAGCCTGCTAAGGCAGAGCCTGCCTCAGCTCCTGGGCGAGGTTATAGACAAATTGATGTCCCCAAAGTTGCTAAGGGCTGTTTCTAACCCCTCCCCAGAGCCCTGCATGGGGAATACCTGTGCCTACCTCGCTGTCAAATCTGCCGAAGTTGATAAGCCCGGGGCTGGAGAGATCCCAGGCATTGCCGTGGTAAACGCTCAGGACAGAGTTCAGCGTGAAGGTGGAGATCATGGAGGCAAAGAACTGGAAGGAGATGCAGCCCAGAGTCACTGCCTCCAGCCCCATTTCCTCACCACATGCCCCATGCACTACCCCAAACCACCCCAAAGGCCCTTGGGCAGGGCTTGGTGCCCATGGTGTGGTGGGGACAGGAGGTCACATTCCCTGCTGTGGCACTTTGGGTGCACTTTTGGGCAGCTTACACTGACCAGGGTCGCACTTCTGCTTTTGTCTCTCTGTTGCCCTGGGGCACAGCTCAAGGCAGCTCCCTTGGAAAGGAGCTGTCAGCAAGGTGGAGCTCAGCCAGGCCCAAATTCAGCCCCTGAGGAGCAGGGCACAGGAGGGGAGCTGGGATGCTGTCCCCTGGGATGGGTCCTCGCGGGAGCAGGGCTGTCAGGGGGCCTGGGGCTGCAGGGCACCCAGAAAAGGCAGTGCCTCACACCAGAACCAGCAGCTCTTCACTGCTTTCCAGCACTTACAATTCTCCACGTCAGGAACTGGTTCCAGAAGGAAGCCCCTTCCTCCAAGCTGAACAGGACACCCCCTGCAAACACAGGATCCAGCATCTACACAAGGGGCACGTGCCACAGCCCAGCCAAGCACCCAAGACTGACCCCAGGCCATGTGCCCACACTGCCCAGACCCTCTCACAGGCAAGCTCACCAAGCCATCAGTGATGTACTGATCACAGCAAAGCCCCCCACTGCCATTCTCCCTCCCAGGGAGGCAACATCTGGGATCTGAGGCGGATGAGCCCCTTGCCCTTGGGCAGGGCCAGCACCTGCCTGGCATGGCAGGAAAACTTGGAAGGCCCCTGCAGTGCCCTATGAAGATCCCAAAAGCTGCCTCCAAGCAGGTGGGAGCAACCTCCTGAGGAAATCTGTGTCCAGACCCTGCTCAGTGCCAGAGAGCACCAACTCAAAATGAAACAGAACAGACTCAAGACAATGTCGTCACTGAAGTTCAAAATACTAGACTAGAAATTTCAACATCAAAAATACAAGAAATCTCACCCTAGAAATATCTAAAATAGAAGATGACAGAACAAACAATCAAACCACAAAAAATACAACTTCAAAGCAAAGTCAACACCTTACAAAATTTACAGCAGCTTTTAAAAGAAATCAATTAAGTTCAATCTGTTTTAAGAATTAGAAATGATAAACTTACTCCACTTTTTAACCTACTAAGAGAAGACTATAACATCAAATCTCCAAGAACTTTGACCTCAAAAACCCTTAAAAAAATCACTGAAACTCTTAAAAAAAAAAACCAAACACATCATACTCCAAAAAAAAACCTTTTCCTCACAGTGTTAAAAAAATACAACTTCATAATCTCATATTTCAGTAAGACTCTTCTGAAAAAAAATCCTTTGTTAATAATAAAACAAGACACACACCCACGGGGGCACCGAATGCAGCCGAGACGCCGGCGGCAGCTCCGGCCGACACAAAATCCCTCTTTTCTGTGTCTCTGCGGAAGTACTCGAAGATCTGAAACAGGAGCAAAGGCAGCTTCAGGGCTGGCCACGGGGCTTGAGTTCAGGCAAGACACAAGGATGATGCCAAGCCACCAGTGGGAACAGCCTGGTCTGGCACAGAAGGGCACCTGCAGCACAGCCCCTCGGACCTCAGCACCAACCTTGAAGTCCCGCTTTAAGGACGTGGATCTTCCCTGGGAGATCCCGGCAGCAATCACGGATCCAGAGTGAATCATGGGTCCTTCCTAGGGGCCAGAGAGCACAGTCAGATCGGGGAAGGAAGAACAGGCATGGCTGAATGCTGCTCACCAGCTTGCAGTCCTGAAGCTGGATTGTATTTCCCTCAGGGAAATACAGACCTTGGTATTTTCCCCCTTCCTGGATGTGTTCAAGACCAGGTTGGACAGAACTCTGAGCAGCCTGGTCTAATGAAAAGTGTTTCTGCCCATGGCAGGGGTTTGGAATGGGATGATCTTTAGGATTTCTTCCAACCCAAACCATTCCATGGTTTTATGAAATCCTTATCCTAGCATATGCCTCCCTTGCCCACCTCCTGCTCCCACTAGCTGAGGAAACAAGTGTTTCCCTTGCCTGCCTTCAATCCCAGCAAGCCAGAAAGGTCCCAGTGGGGCACCCAACTCTCTCCCATCTACTTTTTGCAGGGACAGCTCTCTGCCCTGAGCCAAGCCACGCACAGGCTGGCACGATGGCACCGCGTGCCCCTGGGGCTCCCCAAGCTTGGCAGTGCCAGTCACCTTGGCTAGCAGACACCAGGGAATAACACTGGGAAGTCACCGTGGGGCCCCCAGCACCCTGTCCCCAGCACAGGACTGGTGACAGGCTGTGACAAGTGCCAGCAGCAGGGACCAACACGTCAGCAGCGCTTTGTGCACATCACCTTCCCAACAGCCAGGCCGCCGACCACCGAGAGGATGACCCCGCAGACTTTGATCACCAGGGTCTGCACAACAGAGAAGGGCACAGCATGTCACAGGGGTGGCACGAGGAACACGAGCTTGGCAGCCACAGGGGACACAGACCCAGAGGGCCCCAAGGCATGGGAGGAGCCAACACCCCTGGGGGAACTCGTGATTCTCAGCCCCCCCCCCATACTGTGGCAACAGGGTTGGTCAATTTTCTTCTTGGCCAGAGCAAATGTCCACCCAAAGCTGCTCTTCCCAGGGCCAGCTGCAGGAGATTTAACCTCTGGGCACTGGGGGAGAAAATGCCAGCTCCTGCTATGCCACAGAGTGGGCAGGGACTACTCCAGGAGGACACAGTGTGCCCAGGCCATCCCACCACCTCCTGCTTCCTACCTTGAGCCGGACAACATGTGGAATCTTCACGCCGTTGAGGTAACATTTGATCTGGGGAATGCCACTGCCAGCTGCCACGGGCTGCAGGGAGCAGGGAGAGCTGTCACACACAGGATGGGGACACACCAGCCACCTTACCCCAGTCTCTCAGCACAAGGGCACACACAGCACACCCTCAGGGTGGCTCTGAGATGAGGCCAAAGCTTATCAACAGGCTCTAGAGATGGGCTTGAGGGAGACACCCACTTCCTAAGGGCAAATGTGCCAAGGAAAAAGGAGCTGGATGGGTTCCTGGGGACACTCAGGTGTTCCCCCACCCTGTCACAGCTACAGACAGGTCACACTTGGTGGCCAGGGAGAACAAAGGCAAAGCCACAAGGAAGACACTGTGGATTAAAGAGATCCATGGGGAGTCCCAGACTCTGGTTTGTCCTCCAGAGGCTGTAGCTGAGGCGCCCAGCCAGACTGGTCTCTGCTGGTACTCTGGTACATCCAACACACCTTGGCCCTGTTCTAGGGCCAGGGCTTGGGAGAGCTGCATCCCTGCCCAAGGCAGGAGCACAGCCTCTGCCCCAGGCTTCCAGCACATCCCCTGGCAGTCTGCCAGCCCCACAGAAACCCCACAGCACAGCTGGAGCCAACGCTGAGGAGCTGGTGCTACCAGGAGCCAAACTGGCAGAAACACATTCCCTGTTCCCAAAATTTCACATGTTTTCTGGAAACATGACCCTGCTTTGCCCATGTAAAGAACACAGAACAATTCCAAACTCTTACCTCTATGAAGGCAACGATCAGAGAGCCCACCATCACCACGCTGGCATTCAGGGTGGCCCAGAGTAACAGGGAAAAAGAGAGGCCCCCTTTGGCTGTGAACTTGTCAATGTCTGGAGCAGCAGCTCAAGGAAAAGCCAGTATTGCTTGGATACCATCCTTCCCACCACAGCATCTCACAGAATCACAGGGTGGTTTGGGTTGGATGCCACCTTAAAAACCATCTAGCTCCAACCCCCTGCCATGGGCAGGGATGCCATTCACTAGACCAGGTTGCTCCAAGCCCCCTGTCACTCAGAGCATCCAGGGCAGCTGAAATGAGCCTCTGCTGTTAGGCAGTGCCCAGGCACAGCTCAGCCCTGCAGAGCAGCTGGGCAGCAGAGTCTGTGCCACCAAACCGGAGCGAGGAAGTGCTGCCCTCTTCCCCCATGACCCCTCTCTCACGGCTCCCAGGAGATGCCAGAGGTCCCAGCTGGCCAGCAGCCAGCGCTCTGTGAGGATACTGTCCTTCACCACCCGGTACTTGAGCCCAGCCAGGTTCTCCACCACGATGTCGATGAAGCAGGCGACGAGGCCGGTGAGGATGCCGATCATGGCGCAGATCACCCAGCGTTTGATCTCCACCGTGCGGAAAGCCTGAGGGGCACACAGCACTCACACCCTGCTGCCATCCAGCCTGGCGTCGAGGGGACCCCAACACACCTGCCACACTCCCAAGCCCGGGAAGCTCTGAGGAGAGCCAGGGAGCACCAGGGCTGGCTGACCCAGCGATCCCTAAGGTGCTTTTCCAGCTTGCCTGCCTCCATTAGGCCCATCCTGTTGGGATTCTTGCTGTGGAACTGATTCCCAAAGCCCCCAGGGCAGATGTTTCACATGACTCCAGAAGTCCCTCTGCTCAGGGACCTGCCCCATACCACCAGGCAATGCCACCATGTGCAACCAGATTAGCTCCCATTCCAACCACCTCATGCTGGGTCCTCGATCCTGTGGTTTCACAGCTTGTCACAAGCTGTGACAAGCCCATAAACCCATCCCAGCTCAACCCAGGCTTTAAGCACAACCTCCTCTGGCACAGAGAAGCTCCCAGCAGCCAGGCAGGGGGAACAGCTTCCCTGATCCACCCCAGCCGAGATGATCTGTGGGCAGCCCAGCAAGACTCACCGCATGGTTTATCCTCCTCTCCTCCTCCAGGAATAGCTGGTTTTCACTGTTGTCATAGTCCAAGCTCTAGTTTGGGAAAGGGAGATGCTGTTATTGTGTACCACCAGGCAAAGAGACCCCCATGGTGCGGAGTGCTGCCCTCAGCCCCTCACCCTGCCCCTGTTGTCATTTTCCTTCCTCCATTCCACTCCTTCCACACTGAAACCACCCTCAAGGGGCAGCTGTGAGCCCTGGCCCCTCATACCTCACCTGCTGCATCCCAGAGGGCAGACCCAAGAAGAGGCAGATGGGCACATACCTCATACTTGAGTGACAGCAGCTTCTCGTTGTGGGGGATCTCATTGGGACGCTGCCGAGGGACCTCTGTCTCCTGTGGGATGTGATGCACAGCTTAGGATGGTCAGGTCAGAGTCCAGCCCTCCCATCCACGTGCAACTGTTGGTTTAACTCCTTTTGATGCTCAGGAGATGCACAGAGGACTGCAGGTGCAAGCTGCCTGGCAGGCAGGGATCTGGGATGATTTTCCACCACTTGGTGGACGTGTGGGATTTAAGGCAGCTGGACCTGCTGTCAGGGTGCACCCTCACCAAGCACCCCTCCACCCCCAGGCAGGATGTCTCCCCAGGAGCACATGGAGGGCTGGGTACCACACTGCCACGCTGACCTGGCACCGAATCCAAGCAACTCCATGCCTTGATGGAGGGCAACCTTTCAGCTCAGCAGGAAATTCCTTAGGCCAAAAGCAAGGAGCTATTTCAAGCAAACCCACGTTTTTGGGCAGAAACCAAATTCTGTTTCCCAAACGCCTTTGACCGTGCAAGCCGTTCCCAGCCCCGAATTAGGGCATTTACTGAGGATCCCAGAGGGGCCCCTGGGGCAGCAGCAGCTGCCCACACCACGGAGGTCACCCAGCCCAGGAAGAAGTGCTGGAGTACTCGTGGAACAAGGGGAATGTGAAGGAGGGAACAGCAGCAGCTGTTACTGGAAGAAGGGAAGGGCTCTCAGTAACAGTGGGCCCCTCTCTGTGCCACTCACCAGCTCATGGATGTCCTCGTTGAGGTCCACATTGCTCAGCTGCCCGATGCGCAGGAAGGAGGAAGGAGTGAGCTGAGGAGAGAAGGGGAAATGAGGTCAACTCCTGAATGCACTTCAAGTCTCTCAGGAGGATGGAGCAGGCATGCAAGATGCTCGTGCTCTGCCTCCCTCGCAGAGCTCTGCCTGCCTGCCACCGCCAGAGCCCCCAAAATGCTGCACCCTGCTCTCAGAGAACACACCAAGGAGGTGGGATCCAACACCCTGGAGGGAACCCGAGGCAGCAGCAGCCTGCCAGGATTTGGGTTAGCTGCTCCAACCTGTCAGCTGGCAGAGCCAGCTCACCTGGGGAGGTGCCATCCAGCAGCAGCTCACTGGGGACTGGCCACCACCAGCCCCTGGCACGGAGCGCCGTGCCGACAAACCTGTGCCGAACAGCACGTTCCACGCTCCCCTGAGGCTGGGGAGGGACAGAGCCCCTGCACAACGTGCCACCTGCACAGCCACAAGCTCACCACGACGTGCTCTCAGCTGCTGGGCCCAGCCAGCAGCAAGGGACAGCTGAGGACACGCCTGGCTCTGCCATCTGCTCCATGGCAGAGGCTCCCAGCCGGGAGAGGAGCACATCACATCAGCGTGTTTGTCACCCCCCAAGCAGCTGGGACCAGTGACAGCCAGGCTGGCTGCCAGCCAGGAAACACAGGAGGAAGTGGGTGCACTGCTCCTGCCCAGCCTTGGGGACTCTGGTGTCTCTCTCAGCCAGCCCTGGTGCGATGCTGGGAAGCAGCATTTGCATCTCCCTCTGGGGAGCAGCTTCTCCTTTCACTGGTGATCACTCGGGGTTTTTAGTGGCAGAGCAGTTGCATAGCAGGGGAGTTTTTTTTACTTTTTGGGCACCTCTGTCTCCTGGATGAGTCAAGCAGCTGAGCAGTGCCACAGAGGGACCCAGCTGGAGCAGGCAGGCTGCTGTCACCCCTCCGTCACTGCAAAACACAGGGATGCACAAGGATCTGAGCACTGTCCCCAAGAACAGCCCAAACACCATTCCTCAGCATTAACATCTTCCCCTCCAGAGCCTCACCCCTCCCCAGCTGCCAGGTTAAAGAACTGGAGGATAAAAGAGGGATGGTGAGCAACAGCAGGGCTCTGGCACGTTGGCCTCTCTCTGCTGGCAGGTCCCAGATCAAGCCCCTCACTGCTTTAATCCCCACGATCCCGTCTGGAACGTGCAGGCCAGAGCTGCTGGGAGCCCTGCACGTCACTGCAGAGGAAGAATATCCCTTTGTGTTTGCAGCCTGACCTATTTTCCCATTTTTCCCTCTGTTCCACACTCTCCTTCACTCCCTGACCTGCAGATGGGTTCTGCCCCAGCTTCTCAAACCCTCTCTGGTGCCCTTTAGCCCCCAGTAGCTCCATGCTGCCATTTCCAGACACTGGTTTGGTAAAACCAGCCTGGGCTTTGCTTCTGGTCCACGATGGCTCCACACTCCCAGTGGAAAGGATCCAGGTGGAGCCTTTTCCCAGCAGTCAGAGCAGACCACAGTGGACTTCTAAGAGCTGGGTTCACCCAAAGCTCCTCCCTGGTCACCTCCCTGACCTTAGGGTCACGAGCCGGATACAGGAACTGCCTGCTCCAGTGCCTGCCGGTGCCCAGCTGCTCTGGGGGCAGGCTGAGGTCCCAGCCAGGCCCCCACCATCCCAGGGAGGGGGAAGGACACATTCCTTGCCCTGAAACCTGGGGGGACAAAGCTGACACCTTGCAAAGGAACACACCCCCACTGGGACTGAGGAAGCACAAGGGTTTAAGGCTCCCGTTAGGTGCCACACATCTAGGGCAAGACCAAGGCAAGGAGATGGAAAATGTCGCTCATGCCATGTCCTTTGTGTAAGGCCTCAGGCAGGACCAGCCCTTCATGGAAAATTCTCCTTCTGTTAGCTATGGGGTCTGCAGACAGACCAAATGTGGCTGAACCAGTGACATCCCACCCTCTTCCCTCCTTCCCTGTGGAGAAAGCAGCCAGGGCACAGCAGCTCAACTCCCCACTGACTGAGCACCAGCAGGACACGAGCACAGATGAAGGGAAAGGAGGTGCAGTGGAGACTGAAGCTGAACTTCCTTAGACAAGCAGCATATTTTTAATATCCTCCCCCTGAGTCCTGGCACCCCTCTGGCATCTGCAAGCAGAGGCCTGGCTCCTGTCTCACCACCACAGGGATCACATGCCAGGAGGGCAGGAAAGAGCTACTTCCAGCAGCACCCAAGAATGATAAGAGAAAAAGGACAGATTCAGGCAGCCTGGAGCCAAGAGAAAAGGTTATTTGTGCACAGCTCAAAGACTCCCTGAGCAATGCCCTCCTTGAGATGTTTTCAAACTCAGCCAAGGCAGCTGCTGATCCTGGGTACGTGTGATGCTGGTGTGACTGTGCTGTGATTATCTCCACATAAAAACATGCACTGCTGCCAAAACCCAAAGGGCACAGATGGGTTAACAGCTCTCCTGCCCCAGGAGAGGCTCTGGGACACACTGAGCCTCACTTTGCCAGTGGCACACGAGCACCCAGCCCTCAGCCCATTTGGGTGATAAAGTTAATTTCATCCTGAGCTCTGCAAAGAGATGTCCGGAGCCTTGGTCTGAATCAAAATAAGTTATCATTGGTGTTAGTGGGCAGGAATGTTGGCAGGCAGGGCTGCTCCTCCAAGGGACCTCACCGGGCTGCAGGGAAGCCCTCAAATTCAACAGAGGCAAATACAAAGTCCTGCACCTGGGACGGATGAGTCCCAGTGGTCAGAAAGTAGTTCAGTTGAAAAAGTCTTGCAGCAACCTGGTGGGTGAGTAAAGAGGTGTCAGTGGTACAGACCTGGAGTGGAGGTGGTCAACCCCCTCCTGAGTGGTGCAAGACCACTGCCAGAAGGGTGGGGAAGGGATCCCACACCTCAACCTGGCACCTGCAATAGCACACCTGGGGCTTGGCATCCAGTTTGGGCTTCCTGGGACAGAAAAGGCACGGAAAGTGAGCTTAACAAGAGAGTTAGGGGCTGGAGCACATGGCAAGATATACAAGGAGAAGCTGGTGCTTCTTAGGGAGTTCTTCATGCCATCTCCAGACACCTAATAAGAGGTTATGGAAAGGACAAAGCCAGACTTCCCCTGAAGCTTTGCATTGATGGGACAAGGAGCAGTGGACAAACTGCAGTAAGGGAACTTCTGCTTAGATATCAGAGCCAAACGTTCACCCTATGGCTGGTGACACACTGAACTTGGGGCCAAATAGGGTGCAGAGTAGTTACCCAAAGCTCCTCTGGATGTGTCCCTCAGGGATCTGCTCCTAGCAGGGGCCGGACTAGAGCCCCTAGCTCGAGCCCCCTCAGGGACTCCTGAGGTCCCTTTCCCCTTTGACATGCTGGCACCCACTCTGAGACCAGCAAGAGCAAACTGAGGATCAACCTCAACATGAAAAAAATCTAGCAGAAGATCTCAACAACCACCTTCCACTCATGGCCTGGATGCATGATCTCCATGATCCAACCCAGGCTGTGTGCACAGCGACCAAGCCCCAAATAATGCTCTGGAGAACCATCAATAGGGAGTGTCTGCCTCTGCTCCACAGGGATGAGCCAGTGAGGCTCCTCCCTGCAGGACATGACCCAGCACGAGGAGACTCCCCCAGCACTGCCCCTTGTCACCGTCCTGTGCTCAGTAACGAACTGGCAGCACGTGACTTTCCGTTATCGATGGGATAAAGCCCAGCACAGACCACAGAAGAAGCCCACAAGCTGTGGGAGGGAAGGAGGAGGATTTCCAGCCCTCAGGGCCCTCTTGGCTGCAGAACTCTCTGTCCATCGTACCAGCCTGGGTGGAAGACTCCAGGCTGTGTCACCGATGTGTCACCAGCATGAGAACCCTGTCACCAGCTCTGGCAGTGAATGGGGGAGATGAGCTGCAGGGCTTTTGAAACCCCCTTCCTCTGACACACAGCCACAGCTGAGACAGGCTTCAAACCCACCCAGCATCATCCCCAAAATGCTTCACAGCAGGAGAGAACAGGGCTCCTCACCTCCAGGCTCACAACAGGGGAGAAAGCACCTGGCCTCTCCCCAAGGTGTCACCACTTGGTTGTGCTTTTGCTTCCAGGCTCCTACTGCCACTGCCAGGGCACAGCTGCTGCTTGACCCTCACCTCCACGAGGATGGGAAATTCTGTCCTTGCCCTGGCCTTTCCCTTGGCACAGGAGCAGCACCGCCACAGTCACTGATGGCTTGAGCAACCTGCAGAACACTTCCCAAAGTTCCCGTGCTGGGGGAGGCTCCTGCCACCACTCGGGGACAGTGGCCCTCCAGGGCAGTCACCTCCAGGCTCACAAGGGCAGGGACAAGCAGCCTCTCTGGCAGTAACTTGGGGTGTGCAATCTGCAGCCCATCTGCCAGGAATCAGGGCTCACCCAGCACTCATACTTCCCTTTTTCTGCCTCCTCCCACCAAGATTTCTTGATTGCAGCCTGGCCACTTTCGTGCACCTTGTTACTTGAGATTAAAGAAAATGAGACCAGCAACATCCAGAGATGCAGAATAAACACACAGGGGCTAAGAAGCACGACCTGCCCAGCAGCAGCCTGGTCTTCATGATGGTGACCCCTTGCTGCAGGCACCCTTTGAAGCAGGAGCATTAAACCAATTCCAAAATCAAGGCACTTCAGCACAAATATCTCACAGCATATCTTTGATGGTAGCGAAGGAGAAACGTTCTTCCACAAAAAATGGTTCATGATGGAAATTGGCTGCTCTTACCAACATTTTCCACCCACTTCCCAGCCTGAGAACCAACACACGTGGCTCAAGAACACAGGAAAGGGACAGACCACAGCAGGCGTGATGCTCAGACACACAGGCTGCCTCTCACTCCTTGAGATGCTCCAGGCACCAGAAAGCCCTGGTGAGAGGATGAAGCCAGCTCAGCTGGCCCCAAAGCAGAGCAGACCTCAGGGACAGCCCTCTCACACCCCCTCCACTGCCACAGCTGGGTTTATCCAGCCTCTGCTCGCCTCCTGCCCTCTCAGCTGTCAGCTGAGCTACAGACCCATGTTTCCTCTGGTCACCTTAAGATCACTTTCATTTCCATTAAACAAGCACATGACAAAGGGAAGAAGCAATGTCAGGGGACATTTTTCTTGTATTACCACAACCCAGGTTTAAACCTCCCCTGAGCTAAGCAGCCCCAGCCTCTCTTTATTTCTCCCCCAAAGCTGCCCTGCCTTCCTGCTTCAATCCACATGACTAAAAGGCATCTGGGGCCAAGGGAGAGACAGCTGCCTGACACCAAAATACAACCCCAGCCCTACAGTGACAACCCAGCCGCCACTGCCAGGGGCACGTGTGGTCTGGAGCTCCAGCAAGGTACTCCCTCCCCTCCCTTGCCAAGGAAAATGCCACGTAGTACCATGCCACCAGCTGGGACCTGGGCTGCCTGCACTGTGCAGGGACACGGTGACAATAAATCACATTGGTAGGGCCGTGTGTCCCCCTCCAACCGCCCCTGCTGCAGCAGGCCTCAGGCACTTCTTCCAAACCACCAGGAAAACTCTCTCCTAATGACCCCCAGCCATGAGATCTGGTTAATCCCTACTCCAACACCCTTCAAACCCCCAGAACTCCCTATGTGCTGTAAAGATACGGGGTCCTGTTGCACTGCCCAGGAGGATGACTTTTATTTTCACCCTAGAACAGCTGCCATGGCACAGCTGCCTCCTTCCAGCTGCCATTCCCTGCTCCCAGAGCACTACACAAGGCTCTTCCAGCCTAATGAGCCCTGCATTTCCCTCTAATTAGGCTGCTGTCCTGACTTGCCCAGGAGCAGGCAGCACAGAATCGTGCTGGGCCAGACATCCCTGCTAACAGCTGCCGGAATCTGGCACTGCTCTTCCCTATCTAAGCTCAGGTGTCCAAGAAAACTCTCCACAGGAAATTCCAGGATGCCACCTGGAAGCAATGCCTGTCCCACCTGGTGCTGGCACAAAAGTGCTCCATGGTCCCATCCTGACATGCCATCCACACCACAGCCCACCCACCCTCAGCTTCACTCTGGAACAGGTGCTGAGTGCCTCAGTTTTCTTCACTGAGCTGCACGAGGGGAGAGAGCACCAGGCAGGCAGCCTGAGGGCACACTGGAGAGAAGTTCTCCTCACTTAATCACCCCAAATTAACTTGCCAGAAGGAACTGGCCTCCCTCTGTGACATGGCCCACCTTGGACCTGCTTTCTGCCGGTGTAGCTCCATACATCCCACAGGACACCCTGCACCACTCCAGTGTTACAGGCCCTTGTGTCTGAGCCCTACCTGGTGATCAGCAGCAGCATGTCAGGCCTCAGGCTCTCACAGAAAGACATTTTTAGCAGAAATTCATTTAGCACAAATTAATTTTACATGGACAGGTACAGACAGAACAAAGGGGAATGGCTTCAACCTAAACAAAAGGAGACTAGATTGGATGTCAGTAGGAAATGAGGGTGGTGAGGCCCTGGCACAGGTTTCCCAGAGCTGGTGGCTGTCCTATCCCTGGAAGTGTTCAAAGCCAGGTTGGACAGGGCTTGGAGCCACCTGGTCGAGTGGAAGGCGTCCCTGCCCATGGCAGGGGTAGAAGAGGATGAGCTTTAAGGTCTCTTCCAACCCAATCCACGCCGTGATTCTCTGAGTGAGGAGCGCAGCCCCAGCGGGCAGGAGCAGGGCCCTGCTCAGCACAAGGTCCTGCGGGCAGGGACCGTCCCCCGGCGGAGGAGCAGCGGCCAAGGCTGCAGCAGGGATGGAGCCGGCTGGGCACTGACTCAGTCCCACGCTCAGATTTTCCCCCACGAGTGCCCCGTGCCCCGGCCACGGCTCGCCCCGGCCCCTGGTGCCGACAGGTTCTGCTTTCCCAGCCCGGAGCGACCCCGACCGCCCCCGCCCAGCCCCGGGGCCACGAACGCGGTCCAACACCACAGGGGAGGGAGGCGGGCGCACACACGACCCCGCCGCGCGGCCCCGGCCCTCTCGGTGCTCCGTCCGGCGCAGAGCCCCCCGCTCCCGGGGGCCGTACCCACCTGCCGGCCGCTGCCCGCCGCACCCGGGCCGGTACCGTTGAGCAGCGGGGTGGTTTCGCCCGCACGGCCGTCCTCGTCGTCGTCGCGGTCGCGGCCGGACCAGGACACCTTCTTGGCGACGTTGGCCATGCGGGGCGGCGGCGGCGGCTCCTCCGCCGGGCCTGCCCCGCCGCTCGGTCATGTGACCGCCGCCACCGCCATCACGTGCCCGTCAGGGCGGCCGGAGGCGCCCCGAGGCACTATGGGAGTTGTAGTTCCGGCTGGGGCCCCGCGCTCGGAGCGCCGGCGGGACGGGACGGGACGGGACGGGACGGGACGGAACGGAACGGAGTAGGATAGGCTAAGATAGGGTGGGACGGGCCGAGCGGGACCCCGGGGGCGGCGGCCCGAGAGGTTGCGAGGCTTTGCCGCACGCACACCCAGCCGGCAGCACGGCCCTGCTGTCCCCCCGTACACGGGGCTCTGGGAACACGGGGCTCCGGGAACAGCCGGAGCCGACGCTGCTCCAGCTCTCCAGGCACAGAATTCCTCAGAGCGGACGTACGGGAGCGAGTGTGCTTCGCCTTATGGAGCAGCACAGCTCGGCCCAGAGCCCTGCCCCGCCAAGGAGCCCCGCGGGCAGGGGCAGCGCACGGGACCGGCGGCTGCTCCGGCGGCGCTGGCTCGCCCCGGTCACGGCTGTCCCGTGCTCCGCTGCCCCTGCTCTGACTCAGGGGCAGGGAACGAGCAGCGTCACCCGCTCCGGCTGCCCGTGCTGAGCAGCTCCTGCTCGGCTGTGAGCGGCACCGAGCGCTACAGTGAGTGAGCAGGACAGAGGTAAATTGGGTTTCTCTCACGTTAGGAGCATTTTAATAGGAACGATGGGCTTTGCATCCACTAGGAGCGGGCGACCTCTGGCTTTGGTCCCACCTCTGCCGTACTGGCTGCCAAGACCCCTTTCCCTTTTCCCTCCCCCGGTGCTGCCGGTTCGTAGACGCTCTCCCTGCTGGGTGTTCCATCACCCTGGGAGGGTTCAGCTCGTGTCGGGAGCGGCACCGTGAGCCAGCCGTGACTGCTGGTAGCCGGCACCATTCCTGCTGTCAGCCTCGTCAAGGCAGTGCTGGAGGCAGGGACACGCCACCCTCCGCACCCCGCCCTGCAAGGAGACATCGGCCAGCGTGAGGAGGGGGCCACGGGGCAGCCCCCGCCCGATCGCCATTCTGGCCACCTCCCCGGGCAGGAGAGCCCGTCTCCAGAGAGCGAAGCCAGCCAGGTGACCCACAAAAGCTTCTCCAGTGCCCAAATCCATGTTGGGGCCGTCCTGCCCCCAACCCAGCACCAGCGAGCCACCAGTGGGAATTTCATAGCCCTGCTGGAAGCCGGAGCCGGCAGCCAGCAGCCTCCTGTCCACGTAGAAGCGGTACTGGCCCTGGCCGGAGGACCA